>NC_057862.1:93584158-93926658 GCF_019393635.1 Dromiciops gliroides
ATTGCATTCTTCCCCAACATGGCATTCTAAACAAGATACCACATGCATTTAGCATGCTGATTATATTTTTAGATTGTTTTGCAATTAAGAAAGTATCCCTAAAAGAGATAAAATAATTGGTTGACTAAATTGTTATTTCTTGAGGGAACAATATTAAGAAATGAATGTCGAATGACTATATCCATAATAATTAGCTTTTAAATCACTGTTTAAAGGTTTTAGGTTTATAGCCTTCAAAACTATATCTGCTATTCATTTTGGGGCATAGTTTTTACATTTTTTAACTGATGGGGAGGGGGCAGCTAGGTGGCACAATGGATAAAGCACTGGCCTGGATTCAGGAGGACCTGAGTTCAAAGTCTTACCTCAGACACTTGACACTTACTAGCTGGTGACCCTGGGCAAGCCACTTAACCCCAATTGCCTTCAAAAAAATAAACTGATGGGGTAGCAAGCAGACACTGGGTCATTCTCCCACTTCATCTCACCGCCCCCCCCCCACCATAAAGGTCAACTACTTGAGAGCGGGCCCTTGTCTTATTTCTTCTGCACTCATCTCTCTTCCCCCAGCATCTCCCCAAACCATTGCATAATTGCTCCTTGCTGGGTACTGGGTAAGCCTCCTATAAATCATCAAGGAAGTGAGTGAGAAGCTGTCTCTGGCCAAGACTTTGTAGCAAGAATATTCATCAGTTCCAGGGTAGTAGGACCAGGGGAAAACCTTTTCTGCCTTAGCCCTGTGGGATATCATCTTTCCTACTATCTTCAATGGTATATCAAAGTTTGCAGGAAGGGGCTGGTTTTGATAATGTAGGACTAGACTGTGACTACTTTTATTAGTATGAAAGAAAGAATATAAGAGAAAAAAAAAGGGTTAATTTGGAAGTTAGGGAGGTGGGCAGTGGGAAACCAAGTTTCTAGTCTAAACAAGTAACAGAATCCCATGCCCAAATTCCACATATTTAAAACATACATGAAGGGGGGGGGGAGTTAAACAGGTGGCATGGCATATACACTTTGGAGGAATTGGGGGGTGAGGATAAGCCAAGACTGCAGGTGTTTTCTAAAGCAATTTGAAAAAGCTTGTGTTTGCTCTGGATCATGGAAGGCGGAGGTGAGATGTGGTCATGAAGCTGATTGTGGGACCAGCGTATAAAACCCGGGGTGGGATTATGTCTGAATGAATTAGGGACCAAATGGATTAAATCCCTTTTCAAAGCAGCATTGCCCTGAGTCTGTTCAGGTGCTTTTCTGGGAGTCATAAAGCTCTCAGCTCCCTCCTGTTACCCTTTCAAATGTCTGTTTGAACCTTAATTTCCCATTGTTACCGAGATAAGTACTGTACAGCATTGTGTGCAGAAATTATAATGAAGATTAGGCTGTAGCCTGCTTTAGCAACCAATAGGAAGTAGATAGAGTTATACCTCATTACCTACAGTCCACTGTTTATAGCCATTCTGCCTAGTTTGGTGAGTTTTATTTAATTTTCTGGAAGGTATTTCTCATTTAACTCACTCCTTGCCCCAGTAGAATTCCTTGGTAGTCAGACACCCATAATTTAAATATCCATAAAAGACAGGTAAGAATAATTATTTTCAAAATTGGAAGTGCGATTATACCCTGCCTCCCTTTTGTACTTACAATCAGTGATAGAAGCCATCTGCTTTCTCTGTGAGGCCCTGTACTCCAATCAGCAGACTTATTGCCAGGCCCTGGGATGTATTTTCTGTACCCCGCTGACAGTTCAGCACAATTCTGCTCATATGTCAAACTCTCTCTAGCCTGTTAACCCCAAGTTCCCCCACCAGCTGGTCAAAAAGAGGTACGAGACTCCATTATAATGTCTCTTATCACTTTCTGCACCTGCGAACTCTGTGCTGGTGGGATACCTGGGCTTTGCAAAGGGGAACTGCAAATGGGATTTGTAAAATAACATCACCTTTCCTAGCATCTGCCCAGTGTCCTACCAGCTAGTCAGAGGGGAAATGTGGAGCACATCAAGTAACCAGGATATACCTTTGATTTTTCCCGGAGACCTCATGGCAAGCCTGTTGCCCACCAACTGACTCTGAGTTTGATGAGATGCCCCAACACTCACCAGGCCAGGGCTGGCACCAGAATGTCCTTGGGAACAGGGGCCCCACTGAGACGGTGGCGGGGAGCAAAGATCATTCTGCCTTCCTGGGCAAAAGATTTGTCACCTTTCAGCTCCTTTCTGCGTTCTCCTGGTTTCTCATAAAGGAAGAATTACATCACAAGAGCAAATCCATGTGGCGACCAATTAAGTGGAGGAGTAACCAATTACTCAGTGAATCAGGGCTGTACATAGAGGAGGGAAAATCCCCTAGGTAATTCAGAGCAAAAAAAAAAAAAACAAAAAATCTACAAAACACAAATAAATTGTATGAATTATTTGGTTCATCTGCTGGCCCAGGCTGGGTTCACCGGAGAGTTGACAATTCTCAACTTCACTTTGTGCTGTTTGGACCTGGCCCAAAAGACCTTAAAAACCAGTGCCAACCTAGTGCAGAATAGGCCCTTGCCTAATTACCTTAGAGGCCAGCTTTTAGCTCTATTGAAGGGTCCAGGCTTTTGATGTGATTCGATTGCCAGAAGAAAGGTATGGCTGGATAGATCCTGCACAATAATGGGCAATTTATCAGCGTGACTCAATGAGCTAAGCAGTAGAGTGGAAACTTGGGGACTTGCAGGGTTTAATTCCAGTTGGGCTACTGATTCCCCTGTGTGACTGGAGTAATTCACTCACCCTCCTTCACCTCCAATTCCCCTCCTGTCTTATCTGTGAAAATGGGCCTAAAAGATCTCAAATCTAAGGAGTCGTTCTGAGTCTATAGAAATGTAAAATAGAAATAAGAAATAGAAATAATCTTTGCTTGGTACTTATTACGGGGAGTACCTAACTGTGAATGGGAAATGATATAATGCTAACTGTACTTTGTGGTCCAGTGCATAGATCACTGGTCCTGCAGTCAGGAGGGGCCTGAGTTCAAATCCAGCCTCAGACACTTCCTAGCTGTGTGACCCTGGACAAGTAACTTTATTTCCAATTGCTTACCCCCCAAAACAACAACAACAACAACACATGGAAACCAGTACAAAGTGTTGTGTAACCCTAGGCAAGTCACTTGGTCTCTTTGCTTCAGTTCCTCAAATGTAAAATGGGAATGACAATAGCACCTACCTCCCAGGGTTGTTGTGAGGGTAAAATGAGATGGTATTTGTAAAATGCTTAGCACAGTGCCTGCACATAGTAGATGCTTAATAAATACTTGTTTTCTTTCCTTCCTTTTATTCAGCTCTCTCTCTCTCTCTCTCCACATACACACACACACACACACATATACATGTAATTAACCAGGATAGATATGTTGGGCCTGATGTGGAATTCAATTCAATTCAGTAAACATTTATTAAGCACCTACTTACATTGTAGGCACTGTGCTAAGAGACCTGGGCTCATATCCTACCCTAATATGTATAATCTGGGTGATCTCAGCTTTGATTCAGTCAATTTATTTGACTTCTATGGGCCTCAAGCAACTCTATAGGACTTTTCTATTAAGTCATTGATGGTTATGAATTGTAGTAGTGTTTCCTCACACAGAGAAATCTTTAGTTATTCTTATGTTAAGGCTGACAACCACAGCAGATATTCTCTTGTAACCTTTCACTTCTAATCAATACCACTTACTGTAATGCATATTAGCTAACTTTTGAAAGTGTGGGTTTTTTTTTTTTTTTACTTTTAGAGGCAGCAGAAGCATCCTTGTCCTCTTCCTTGCCTAGAGACACATTTCCAGTTGTGTTAGGTGGGAAATAAAATCAGAAAGAAAACATATTTAGGCGGGGGAAATTCTCACAATCCAGCATTTGGAATGATGACTATTCTCTCATCTCCCCATAGACAGAAAAGACTGAGTATCTTGAAAGTAGTCAACTCCAGGCTGAGATTCAGGAAAGGAGATTTATAATTTCTATTAATGAACCTCAAGAGCTTGCTCTAACATGTGACCACAGCTACTCACATACCCTTGGACCCAAAGAGCAGTATACCCCTGTTGGGAAAGGTCGAAGCACACAGCTTTAGGAATGACACATTAGGAACAGGAGTCAGTATCTTACCTCAATGTTAATCAATCAATTTATCAACAATTACTTATTAAGTGCCTACTGTATACATAGTTAATGTATCAATATGTGGATGTGTGGATGCTTAACAGCTTCAACCCCAACGAAGTGAAAATCGATTATAATGAAATCTATGGGAAGGGTCTAATAAAGAAGTGGTCTTTTAACTGAGCAAACTCCGCACCCTATCTCAGTATGATTTAAAAAAAAAAAGAAAGAAAACAGTGTTAGTAAAAGAAGTTGGCTTATAGGGGGGGGGACTGGGGCAATCTGGACGCCTAAGTGCTAGATCTCCCCTAGATCAGATTTTGGTCTGGGAAAACAATCATAAATCTTACATCATGTAAAATAATCTAGGTGAAATGTTTTGGTAAACCTTATAGCACTATACAAATGCTAGCTTTTATATTTTATTTATTTTTATTATTGCAAACCACCCTTGCTATTCCATGGTTTGGGTTAGATTATGCGATCAGTATATCAAACAGTGACCTACCCCGTCCTGGAAGCATACAAACATACATATGCCTGTTGTATGTATGTTTTGTTATTGTTCAGTCATTTTTCAGTCATGTCTAATTCTTCGTGACCCCATTTGGGGCTTTCTGGCAGAGATACTGGAGTGGTTTGCCATTCCCTTCTCAAGCTCATTTTATAGATGAGGAAAACTGAGGCACACACACAGTTAATTGACTCGGCCAGGGTCATACAACTAATAAGTGTCTGAGGTCAGATTTGAACTCAGGAAGATGAGTCTTCTTTACTCCAGGCCTGGCCCTCATCCACTATGCTACCTAGCTGCCCTTGTATGTATATATGTGTGTGTGTGTGTGTATAATATATATATACTTATATGCATATATGTGTATGTTTATATATATTTATATATTCATGTACCCAAAGTTTTAAACTATTAAAGCTTATAACTACCCTGAGACTTTTGGAACACCCCACACATCCATATACACATATATTATGTCTATGTTCTTAGAAGCAACACTGGAGAGTTTTAAAAGGGTACTATACCACAACTCAAGCTTTTAAATGGTGCTCTTTCTCTCTGTTCTTCTGTCTCCTTGCCCCCCTCCTCTCCCTCCTTCCCCCTTCTCTTCCCCCACCTCTGCTCCCTCCTTACTCTTTTCACTTAGAGGGATTCCATAGCTTGTCATACTTTTCACTTCTGGCGTGTATTTTATTAACTTCCATTTTATTTGGAAATAAAACATACCACTATTATAAAAAATGGTTTGTTTTATTGTTTTAATGACAGCTGATGAATAATTAAGGAACCTGTTAGAAGTTAAAACAGAAAAGGGTTAGAAGGAAATTAATAAATGACCTCACAAAACTCTGCACTGAATTATCATTAATTCCTAATTTCCCCAAAATAATCATGCTGTCTTAGTTTTGTGAATGCCATTAACTTTATTAAGAGTGGACCATTGGGGCAGCTAGGTGGCACAGTGGATAAATCACTGGCCCTGGATTCAGGAGGACCTGAGTTCAAATTTGACCTCAGACACTTGACACTAGCTGTGTGACCCTGGGCAAGTCACTTAACCCTCACTGCCCTGCAAAATAAATAAACAAATGAATTTTTTTTTTAAATAGTGGACCATCTACCCTCTTAGAATGTTTGGTGGTATAAAAGTCTACAGAATTTCAAAGTTAGTATTACTAGTCTCTTAAAGTTAGATAGTATTGCATAACCCCTTTGACCCCCAGTATGTGGCCATATGGGTGCAAGGAAGAGACTTCATCAGGGGCAGGGTGAGAACAGACCAATAGCTTGAGTAAGCAGAGGTCAATCATAAAGCAAACACCTATTATGTTCCAGGAACTGTGTTAAGTGTTGGAATACAAAGCCAACAATGAAATAGCCCTACTCTCAGGGAGCTTACATTCAGTCAGGGGAGGCAACATATGTATGGAAACAAGTAAATAAAAATAGAATAAATTGCTTTTGTTGTTGTTTTTGTCCTTCATTCTCGAAGAGGACCGCAACCTCAGGAGAACTGGATTTAAGTGAGGGAGCGCTGTGCAAAGTCACCAACCTCACTCTCTCCTCCAGAGCCATCTAGGTCCAGTGGCAAGATATAGATCAAGATGAATGGAGATAACTGCAGATGAACATAAATACAAGATAGTTTGGGGTGAGAGGACATTAGCATTTGGGGGATGAATAAAGACTCCCTGACTGCCTTGAAGTCCCAACTAAAATCCTGCTTTCAACAGGAAATCTTCTCTAAATCCTCTTAATTCCAGTTCTTTCACTTTTAAAATTATTTCCTGTATAACTTGTATGTAGCTTGCTTTGTATAGATTTGTTTGCATGTTGCTTATCCCATTAGATTGTGAGCTCCTTGAGGGCAGTGGCTGTTTTTTGCCTCTTTTTGTATCCCCAGCATGTAGGACAGTGCCTGGCACATAGTAGGCGCTTAATAAATGTTTACTTATTGATTGGTTGATGTTGAAGGTACTGTTTAAGTTGAGTCTCAGAGGAAGGTCAGTGACTGTTGATTAAAGTGTTGGAACAAAAGGGTCCTGGCAATTTGGATGCCTGCAAGCAAAAACCGTGTTTGGTAGTCCTAGCTGTCAGTCCTTGAATTGCATGAGTCAGAGACATGAGTGATGGCCAAGAGGGAAACTGGGTTAAAACCAGGGACACTAGCAGGAGGCGAGGTCCAGGGTTCAGTGATCAAGGATTTAGTCCCAGTTGTCAATGTGAATTCTAGTTTGTTGTGCTTGTCTTTACATGCACACCAGACAAGTTAAACCTGACCCCACCTCCAACCGCCCCCAAACTCCTAGTTAGCTAGAGAATTCCCATCATACTCCTACTACCACCCACATTATCTTACAGGGCAATTATGGACACCACACAGTCATGGGAAGGGAAGCAAAGGTCCTCTTTGCTAAGGGGGATACTGGCCCAGTTCACACTCTTTCTTCCAGACTGTCCTATGCAAATCAATCACAGAAATGCCTAAGTCAGCAGTTCACAGACTTTTTGGTCTCAGATCCCCTCTATGCTTTTAAAAATTATTAAGGACCTTAAAGAGTTTTTGTTTACATGGGTTATATTTATCAAGATTTACCATATTGGAAATTAAAAGCAATGCAATTTTAAAATACTTCTTAATTTAAAAGTAACAATAATAAATCCATTACCTTAATGATGTTATTAACAATACTTCACATTCATTATAATAATACTTAATAACAACAATAATTAATGTTAATGGTAATAATGAATTAATATTAATAACAAATCCAATATGATATTTTTTATTAAAATAGCTATTTTCCAAAACAAAAAAATTAAGTAGAAGTCTGGCATTGTTCTACATATTTTTTAAAATTTCTTTAGTCTGCTTTAAAGAGAGCTGGATTCTCATATCTGCTTATTCATGCAATATGTTGTTTTGGTTAAAGTATATGAAGAAAGGGCAGGTAGGTGGTACAGTGGATAAAGCACTGGCCCTGGATTCAGGAGGACCTGAGTTCAAATCAGGCCTCAGACACTTGACACTTACTAGCTGTGTGACCCTGGGCAAGTCACCTAACCCTCATTGCCCTGCAAAAAAAAAAAAAAAGAAGAAAAAAGAAAAAAGTATATGAAGAAAACAGAGATAAGTAGCTGGAAAAGGAGGATTATTTTAATCATCTTACTGTTGTTTTGAAAATAGTTTTGACTTGTGGGTCACCTGAAAGGGATTCTCAAGGATCCATGGGTCACAGTATGAGAACTACAGGCCCAAAGTACAGCTATTATGGGCAATGATCTCAAAAATGACTTGTCATAGCTATATACAGTTCAGTGTTATGACTGTATTTCAAGTATATTCAGGGCATGAATACCAAGTTTTTCTTTGTGAACCTCTTTTTTAGCATTCTGGTAATTGTCCTCTCAGTCCCAGTTATGTAGACACAACATATTAGAGAAAATTGGACCCAATTGAAGAGGAGTGGGGCTAGGAATCCTTTAGAAATTAAGTGTGCGCTCAATAGTATCAAGCATTTATCAGGTACCTCTTATGTGCAGGGTACTGTACAAAGGTCTGGGGATTCAAAGACTTAAAAAAAAAAGCCCAGTCCCTTCCCACAAGGGGCTTACAGTCTGCATCTGACTTTCATATATTTGCTAAATACTGTGGCTCAGACCATCCCAATTCAGTTGCTTGTTTACAATGTCCAGTTTATGCACTCACAGAGGACTAATGATGTATTGCAGTTTCATGCTGAAAATAAATTCCTCCTGGCCTACAGAGAAACCAGCATATTCCAGTGGTAAACCACATGTTGGCACTGTGGTGTGGTGGAAAGAACACCAGACTTGTAGTCAGGTGACTTGAGGTCAAGTCCCAGCTCTTACACTGACCAGCTATGGGCAAGCTTCATCTTCTCATTTGTAAAATGAGTGTGATGATACTACTCATAGGGTTGTTGTCAAACAATTAATCAATCAATGTGAATTTATTTTGTGGCTTCTGATGTGCTGGGCATTTTGCTACTAAGCACTGGATATACAAAAACAAAAGTCAGACAGTCCTGCCTTCCCTGTCCTCAAGGACGTTACGTTCTACTGGGGAGATACAACACATCGACTGATTAAGTTAGTATATTTTGTTGTTTAGTCATTTTCAGTCACCTCTGATCCTCTGTGACCCCATTTGGGATTTTTTTGGCAGAGATATTGGTGTGGTTTGCCATTTCCTTTTCCAGCTCATTTGGCAGATCAGGAAGGTGAGGCAAACAGGGTGAAGTGACTTGACCAGGATCACACAGTTCATAAGTACCTGAGGCCACATTTGAACTCAGGTCTTCTTGACTTCAGATCTAGAACTCTATCCACTGTGCCACCTAACTCTCCCTTAAGTTACTCTAGGACATATACAAATGAAATACATGATCACTGGAAAGGAAAGGGGTGAAGATACAATGCATCAACTGATAAATTAATATAGGATAAATACAAATATGTACACAATGACTGGTGGGAGAAGATGGAAGATATAACACATTGATAAACTAATAAAAGTTATATACCCAATAAATACACAATGGGGAGGGGGAGAGAAAGAGGGAGTTTAACAACTTGGAGAATCCTACAAAAGTGAATCCTGAAAAGGACTAGGGGTTCCAAGAAGCAGACCCTATAAACTAGAAAGGGTTCTTATTATTACTATTAATAACAAAACTAGTAATAAATTCTAGCTCCAAGCAACTTGTGGGGGGTAGGTGCTATGACTATTTGACCATTTTACAGATTAGAAAATTGAGGCAGGCAGAGGATAAGAAATTTGCCTGGGCTCTTGCAACTAGAAAGACATATCTTGTATTGCTAAAAAATGAGAGCTTCTGTAACATTGCTCTTTTTTTCTCTGCCAAGCGGAGCAGTTATATTTGAAATATGAAAAATGCCTATTCTGAAATGAAGGGATTTGGGGATTTCTGATTCCTTAAATGGGAGAAAATATATTTCAATACTTTATTCTCATTTATTCTCATGTCACTTAATACTCTACTCGTTCATCTCTCATTTACACTATTCATCAAATAACCTCAGACAATTCACTTCATTTCCCTTCACTTCTCTGAGTCTCAGTTTCCCCATTTGGAAAGCTGAACTTGATTTCTTGATCTTTTGTAAATTGAATATTCTCTAGTCTCTTCCCACTCGAATGTTCGGCGACGCAATGCTTCTAATTTAGAACTGGGCATCTGCTTAATACAACCTCCTAGCTTAACTTTTCCACCCTTCAACAATTCACTTTTGTGCACAAAATCAGATGGGCCAGACCCAGGCCTTCACATGGGCTATATAAATAAGTGCACAATAGAATTCCTCATGAAAATAAATCATCTTTTCATATAAAATCTTCTGAAGACCATTTCTGGAAGAGTAATAGATCTGCCAGTCCAACACCTGCAGGGTTGGTAATAATTTACTTAGCCTTACTGGCTTTGGGGCAGGTTCTTCACTTGATAAATAGATCAATTAAACATCTGTTAATCACAACATTATCTCATCTTAAGGTGAAATACCTATTTCTCCTCAGCAGTTTCACAGTGAGATAACATCATGAATTCCCTGATTCATGAGAGAAAATGCATTTTATGACTCAAATAAACTTGTTGGGAAACAATACCCCCTGCCCCTCCTGGGCCTTTAGAGGAAGTAATTGTTGGGGGTGGGGGGAATGGGGAATACCCCCATGTACTTTTCCTGGGGCTTCCCTTCCCCCATCAACACAACCTTCCCATAACCTTAGGCTCCTGAACTTTCTTGTACATTTTAGGCCTCGATAATAAAGCAACATCTGCAGAACCTACAAGTGGTTTACTGGAGTTAATTGAGTAAATTGAAGCAAGATGCAGAGCAGGGGTGATCTATGATCCTAGGTTGAGGGCCTAGAAGGGAGACAACAGATTTACTGCAAAGACAGTGGGCGGCCTTTAGTTGAAGCCCTGGTTCATGGGAAGTTTGAGGTCATGTGGGATTAAAATATCTTTAGAAACAAATGGAATAATTTGACTGAAATATAAGGAACACTGTGCCAGCTTGTGCCAGGAGACCAGGTGTGATTTATTTTCCTTCTACCTGACACATTTTTCTGATATCTGCCCCATTAGTTTGAATTTATAGATTATTGAGAGAATACGTCAGTATCTGTGTCTCCCTCTCTTGATGCATTTGCAGATGGGGAGAAAGTGGTCAAATACACTGCAGAGTAAATATGGCATTGTCTTAAGCAGGTGGTAATCTCTACTGAAAACCTTTGAGAAAGGCTAGCTAAACGTATTCAAGCATTGCTTATTAAAAACGACATTAAACGATTGTACTCTTTTCTCATAATCTGTATAAATCATTAAGTTTAAGTACAATTCGCCACCTTGAAGCAATTGGATACAATGTAATTTATTTTATGGTCTCACAGATGCAAGGTATTTGCTGAGCTATAAATACATGAAAGTGGCCCCCATGAGCAAAAGCTCCCAGGATTGGCTCTCGTGACACACTCAAGGACACGCCCACAACATGAAGTTGGGCTTGCTCTGCCTTGGTTATTGTCCCTTTTGTAGTTTCACTGCTGCTTTATTAAATCCCCAATTCCTTACAAAACTGTACAATTTTAATAACTCAAATCCATGTATATCATAAAGCTGTCTAAATATACCTCGCACCCTGAGTATCAGACAGATCAACTGGAGATGATGTCACTGTGCCTGATTAGCCAGAGCCAGTTGCATGACAAGATTTTATTACAAGTGTCACTTAGATTTTTTGACAGTTTTACAAGGCTTAATGGCTTTTTATTAAATACGCTGTGTTTCAAGGAAGCTGACAGTTCAGAATACCTTGTAAATACAGTGCCATGGAATTTCCTTAGAAGCCAAGTGAAGAAAAGCAGAAAAAAACATCAAATAGTCCTCTTCATCCATGGCTCCGTGGCTCCATAGGACAAGAAGTTCAAAGAATGGTGAATTTGTATGTGACCTGCTGAGGTCACTTACTCTAGCACCCTAAATCCAAGCAGGTCTGCCTCTAAACCATCCCAGATGCCTTTCAAAGTTGTCCAAGGAAAGACATTTCTCAACTTCCCTGGATAATCCACTCCAGGGTTCCCTTAAAACATGCTTTCTCCTGGGAAACACCAAAGAAGTTATCCCTTCTGCCATTTTGTTTTGTTTGTTTCTCTTTTTTTGCACTTGTCAGTTAGCCGGCAAAGAAACTAAATTTGATCTTTCATTTTCTGGGGCCTGTCCTGCTATTGACAACCCATTCTCAGATGGTGGAGCTGGAGAGGAATGAAAGCAATCTGCTAGATTCAAATTCACTCCCAAGCAGTTGTCCAGAAAAGTTAAAAAAGGAACCATTTTCTTTTTCTGGGGAATTTGAAGCTAGTCATACCAAACAAGGGAAATGTCCATCATGGGTATCCATGTGTAATACTTATGGTGAGAGGAGCTAGTTTATCACAGGACTAGTTAAGGTAAAGTCAGATACTTACGAGCTGCTTTCTCTGAGTGTTTATGTTGGCTCTTAAGTTGAGTTGAGTCAGTTCTGAGTTAGTCACACATGAAACCAGTTGGCCAAGACTAAGGGTTTTAAAACCCGAGTGTCCAGATAACACTCAACTCAAGTGAATATTTTTAGTGAATTCAGAGGATTTTCAAGTATATCTCAAAACCTGGAACTCTTGGGCAATTTTATCCATGCAACCCTGGGAAATGTCTTCATATGTGCAGGATTTATACCTATCCTATATTAGAGATATATTTGAAAACCTTAGAATAGGGGATAGGCAGAGGATATAACTGTGTAGAGTTCAAGGAACCATGCCCAACTCTGTCAGGGATAGAGAGAAGAATCAGACATAATCTCTGCCCAAATAGAACTTATAGTCTAGTGGAAGTGATAAGGAAAACTACAAGTGTAACTATGATAGAAGGTAACATTTCAGTAAAGTGGTACAAAGTGTTATGCACCTTCATAGGATGGAGGACAAACTCGCCTCTTGCCATTTTTTTCTATTTCCTCATACTCCATCCCCTCTGTGTACTCCATGATATGATGACATTGAACTTCCTGCCATCTCTCACACACAGCACCCTATTTTGCAGTTCCATGCCTTTACACGGTATCCCCAGTTCCTGAAATTCTCTCCTTTTTTACCTCTGTCCTCTGATTTCTCTGGCATTCTTCAAAACTCAGCTCAATTATCACCTTCTTCGGGAGGCCTCTCCCAATTCTACATCCCTCCCCACCTTCACCTCACTAGTGTCTTCCCCCTGAGATTACTCTGTATGTATCTTGTGTGTACATAGTCATTTACACGTTGTCTCATTCATTAAAATGTGTACTTCTTGAAGGCCAGGGTCGTGTTTTTGCCTTGCTTTGTGTACCCAGTATTTAGCACAGTTCATGACCCTTATGAAGCAGTTAATAAATGCTTATTGACTAATTGCATTTTTTTTTTTGGTGAGGCAGTTGGGGTTAAGTGACTTGCCCAGGGTCACACAGCTAGTAAGTGTCAAGTGTCTGAGGCCTGATTTGAACTCAGGTCCTCCTGACTCCAGGGCCGGTGCTTTATCCACTGTGCCACCTAGCCGCCCCACTAATTGCTTTTAAAGAGCATAGAGTAGTCCAGTTTGGCCATAGTGTATGGAGTGGAAGTAATGTGATAAAAGTCTGGAAAGGGAGAATTGAGGTTGACTGTGAAGGGCCTTGAATGGTAGTCTAAAAAGGATAAACTTTCTTCTGTAGGCAATAAAGTACTACTGAAGCAGAAGAGTAACATGGTTGGAGCTCTGCATAAGAAAGATGATTCTGATAGCTTTATAAAATCATGATAATTTCATCTTTCAAAAGCTAACAACAAAAGGAAATTCTATTCTGGATCTGATTCTCATGGACAAAAAAATGGTTTCTGGAGTGAGTAGAATTGATCCTTGGGGATTAGTAACCATTCCAACTTAGATTTGTGAAACCAATGGAGCATAAAGCTTAGCATAACCTAATGTGCACTCTCAATCTTGATCTAATCTACAGAAGTTATAGAAAGTATAGACAGGCTTCCATGGTGTCAAATGCTAGGGGGTGGGGAGAGCGGAGTAAGCCCAGGAGAGATGGGAAACAATCTAGAATAAAATTCTGAAGACACAAAGAAAAACAATTCCAGTGAAGATGAAAAAAGTGGAGCTATCTAAAGAGACTTGGAATTCATTAACTAACTTGTATTTTTAAAAAGATTATATAAAAGTAAGGACAGATAATATGGAATGAACACAAAACCTTGACATAGTCCTTTAAGAATACTGTCAGGATCTGTAAAACTCAGAATGAGCTGAGGTTGATGAGAATAGCTAAGGACAAGAAAAAAAAAAAGATTGCATTAGCTAGACTAGGGGAAAAGAGTATTAAAAAAGGGATAGGGGGCAGTTAGGTGGCTCAGTGGATTAAGCACCAGCCCTGGATTCAGGAACACCTGAGTTCAAATCTGGCCTCAGACACTTGGCATTTAGTAGCTGTGTGACCCTGGGCAAGTCACTTAACCCTCATTGCCCAGAAAAAAAAGAGATAGGACCACTTCTGAGTGTGGATGGGATGATATTAACTGATAACAGAAGACAGAGCATCTTAATTCCTAGTTTGCTTCTGTTTTATCTGCCAATGATCTTTGCATTATAACAGATAGAAAAAATGTTTAATAAGGAATTGATACCCAAGATAATCAGTCAATCAATCAATCAATCAATCAATAAGCATTTAGTAAACACAGGAACCCTCCTAGTTTCTGGAGTAAGATGATCCTAAGATACCACCTAGCTGTCCTTGCTGGCTTTAGGTCAACAGGCCCCAATGAACTACATCCTTGGGTCCTGAGAGGATGGGCATATACTGAGCTACTATCAGTGGTCTCTGAGAGACAGTGAAGACTAAGGGAGGTACTGGAGGACTGGGGAACCAAATATTCCAATTTTCCAAAAAGGGAAGAAAATAGAGCCTGTAAACTGTAGGAAAGTGGGTTTGACTTCAACCCCTGTTAAAATTCTAGAGCGTATTACTGAGAAGACAGTGAGTCATCATTTAGAAAATGAAGAACTATCATGATTTCATCAATAACAGGTCATCCCAGACTAACTTTGTTTACCTTTTTGACGGGTTTATTAATAACAGCTAATACTTTTATGGCACTTCCTATGTGCCAGGGACTTTACAATTATTATCTTATTTCATCCTCACACAACACTGGGAGGTAGGTGCTTTTATTACCCCTATTTTATAGATGAGAAAACAGAGGCAAGAGAAGTTAAATGAGTTGCCCAGAGTCATGTGGCTAATAAGTATCTGAGGCCAGATTTGAACTCAGGTCTTCCTGACTCCAGACCCAGCACTCTCTATCCACTGTGACTCCAACTGCCTCTAGTAGAATTGTAGATGAGCTAAATGCTGGACCTCTGGTTTACCAAGATTTTGTTCCTATTCTTTTTATTATTTTCCTTGAAATTCTAGACTTTTTATTCCCCCCAAATTATTTTATCTTGCTCCATAAATTATTCCTTTGAAAATCTGGCATAGAACTAAAATTATTTAATCCAAATAATATCATATTTATTATATTGCTGCATCCCAGCCATGAGAACTGAATATGATTCCATTTATTTAAGTCATTCTTTATTTCTTTAAAGAATATTTTGTAATTGTATCTATATGGATCTTAAGCATGCCTTGGTAGGTTGACTCTCAGATAGTTTATGCTTTTTGTAGGTATTTTGAGTGTGACTCTCCTTCCTATTTTTTCCATGTAAGTATTTTTATTATTTTCCAGTTATATGTAGAGATAGTTTTCAACATTTGTTTTTATAAGGCTTCTAGTTTCAATTTTTCCTCTCCCCTCTCCCCAAGACAGCAAGTAATCTGATATAGGTTATATATGTACAATCACATTAAACATATTTCTGCATTAGTCATACTGTACAAGAAGAATCAGAACAAAAAGGAAAAACCTCAAAAAAGGAAAACAAAAAAATAGAAATAGTATGGTTCAATCTGCATCTAAATTTCTCATTTCTTTTTTTACCCTGGATTTGGAGAGCATTTTCCATCATGAGTCCTTTGGAACAATTTTGGATCATTGTATTGCTGAGAAGAGTCAAGTCTATTGCAGTTAATCAACACATAATGCTGTTGATACTGTTTACAATGCTCTCCTGGTTATGCTCATCTCACTCAGCATAAGTTCATGTAAGTCCTCTGGATTTTTTTTACTGCCATATATAAATGGCTGGATGGCTTGATTCAAAAAGGAGGCATTAATTGTAATTGTTTAATGTCAACTTGCAATGCTTCTAGAAGAGTCCAGAGAAGGGCAGCCAGGGTGATGAAACACGTCAAGTTCTTTCTATATGAACATCTGTTGAAAGAATTTAAGATGCTTAACCTGAAAAATGTAGGCTAGCTGGGTAGTGCAGTGGATAGAGCAATGGACTTGGAGTCAGGAAGATTCATCTCTCAAGTTCAAATACAGCCTCACCACTTACTAGCTGTGTGACCCTGGGCAAGTCACATATCCCTGTATGCCTTATTTTCCCCTCTGTAAAATGAGCTGGAGAAGGAAATAGCAAATCACTCCAATGATCCCAAAATGGGGTCCCAAAGAATCATATACAAATGAAATGACTCACCACCACTAACGATAACAACAACCTGAAAAAAAGAAAGTGTAGGGGAGGCATGATGCCTTCAGGTATTTGAAGGTGGAAGAAGGATTAGGCATATTCTGCTTGGCTCCAGAGGACAAAATTAAGAGCAAAGAATGGTGGTTACAGTGTGGAAGTTTTAGGCTTCATATAAGGAAAAGAATCATAATAATTTAGAGCTATTCAAAAGTAAGATAGGATAACAAGGGAAGTAGTAGGTATCCCCCTAACTGTAGGCAGTCAAACAAAAGCTGAATGACCACATGTTGTAGAGAGAAGTCCTTTTCAAGCAGAAGTTAAAATATACCTGACCACTAAGATGATCACTGAGTTAATTTCCCTGAAATTTCTGTGATGAAAGGATGGATTGGAAGAGGAACATTGTAGAGAAGTTAGTTCTATTAAAAGGCTCTTGTTATAGCTCAGGTATGTGGTAATGAAGTTCTTTACTATGTGGAAGCAATGGGATTAGGAAGAAGGAACTAAATTGAGAGGTATCACAGGACTGGGCAATTAATTATTTATAAAACCGATAGGAACAGAAAAGTCAAAGATAGCCCCAGAATGTGTTAATACCACAGCCAACAATCATATTGTCAAAAAGAAGAAAACATTTAGATGGAAGGGTAACTAACTCAATGTGGATACATGGACTTTGAAGTGCTTTTGGAGGTATACAAGTAGACCGACCTTCTTAGCAGTTGAAAAGTTTGGTCTGGACTTCAGAAGAGAGGTCAGGACTGGAATTCTAGATTTGGGAATGTTCTTTATAGAGGTGCTAGGTGAAACCATAAATGAAATTGAGTAGACCTTGAGCAGGAAGGAGTAAAGAAATGAGATGGTGATTATTCACCTTGAGGTGCAGATTCATTGCTCAGAACTTATAGAAGGCAAGAGGGGCAAAGAACTCTAAAGTAACAATAAATTGATTAAGTGTTGAGAAAAGTGAATCTAGAGTGGGAGAGATGATCTAAGAGGACAGAGATGGAACAAGAAGCTACAGTAATGGCAAAAAATAGGTTAAACTGGAGTTAGAGAATGGAAAAAGCAAAAAGACAAGGAGGTCATGGTTGGAGAAGAGAATTTCAAAGTTCTAGATCTAGAAAGTGGTATAATTCTCCAAATGGGAAAGTCTAAGGGTTGAGTCATACTGGCTTGTGATAGAAATAGAGTAGAGAAACTGAGAAATTGTGCAGTCATGTAGTTAGAGGGATTGGCAATTATATTGACACCCCAAAGACAGCAGCAGGGGATGGGGTAAAGAGGGAAATTGTGAACCACTGAGGTCAGTAGATGACAACAAAAAGCATAGGTCAAGGATGCCATACACAGGTTGATTACCTGAGCAAAGGCACAGAATTCCTGTTTTCTCTCTCCAAGTCATTCTTATGTCAATTGATTGACCTTCTGCTCTATGTTTTCCTGGGTTAAGGAGGGGCTTTGTTGCATAATGGTTAGAGAGATGGCCTGCAAATTAGGAAGACCTGGGTTCAAGTCCTTCTTCTGACACATACCCCTGATCTATGTTTTGCCACTGGACCCAAATGGCTCTGGAGGAGAGACTGAGGCTGGTGACTTTGCACAGCCCTGCCTTACTTAAATCCAATTCACTTCAAGTCAAGACATCACTTTCCTGATGTCAGTGGTCTTCTTCAAGAACAAAGGGCAAATAACATACCACCATAGACCAGTCACTTAATTTTTCAATGGCTTACAGGCAATTCTTTAAAACTATAATTTCTGGAGCCACTGCTTATTTGTGTTGATAGAAGGAACTCTAGGGGCAGCTAGGTGGAGCACCAGTCCTGGATTCAGGAAGACCTGAGTTCAAATTCGGCCTCAGTCACTTGACACTAGCTGTGTGACCCTGGGCAAGTCACTTAACCCTCACTGCCCCACCCCCAAAAAAATGATAGCAGGAACTCTGAGAGTTCCTTATACTAGTGAGATCATAGGTCAGGTCTTGGGGTAAAAAGAACATAATTTCAAACAGAAACACAAGATTCTTTCCAGTTTTATGGGAAATAGAAAGCATAATTAATTTCTTTTAGGACACCGAGGTTTTGCTTTCAAAGCTGTCTTTACATTTCAGTAGATATTTTCTATGGTTTACAGACATTTCTCCATAATGGGTAAGGACTTTTCATGATATGTAGGTCAGGTTCACCACAGGCTCATATTTGCCAGAGCAACTCCGTCTTCTTGGCAATAGCTGTACAAAGCTAGTTTGTGGAAGAACAGGGACTAGGATCCACATGTCCTGCTTCCCAGTCCAGTAATCTGCCCATCACACTATGTACCTTCTGAATGTACCTTCCTCAATCACCCGAGGAAAATTGCAGCTCTGCCCACTCATTTCTTCCTTCTCCTGACATGGGGCATTGCACATAGTAAGCACTTGATATATATTTATTGGACTATGAGATGGATTTTGAGAGAGTAAAGGGAGACTATAGCAATGACATTTTGGATATTTTAATCTTTTCAGTGTTTTTAATCTTTTCAGTGTTTATTAGCTCCCTTGTGGGAGCTAATAAACACTGCCAAAAAAGAAACAAAAAAAGGAAAGTACTTTTTCCTACTTCCTCTGAAATGCTCTGTCTCCTTTTCAACAATGCAGATCCTATTCATCCTTCAAAATCCATCTCCCATTCCAAACCCATTCCTCCAAGTGGCATTCCTTAGCCTCTTATATCCTCAACTGCTGCCCTTTTTTCTTATTGCCTACACCATCTACTCAGAGCTTTTCACAAGCTATATTCTTGTTATTTAACTCCTTGACTGTATCTCTTGTGTTCCCAATGAGATTATAAGTTAGTTGTGGGTGGGTACCCATTTTTTCTTGTCTTTGTATCCCCAACAGTCTCTCATACAATGTCCAGGGACTAGTATAGTGACTGTATATTGATAAATGTATGTTGATTGTTTAAGATAAAAGAATCACAGGGTCATCGTTCGGGGACTGGACAGAACTTGGAGATCATCCAATCCAACTCCCTCATTTTTACAGATGAAGAAACCAAAGCCTGGAGAGGGTGACTTGCCCCAAGTCACATAGCTACGAAATGGCAGGGGATGGATCTGACTCAAGTCCTAGCACTCTTTGTTCTGTACCATGCCAGTCTTCTACTCAAAAGTTTTCATTGACTCCCTATTGTCTCTAAGATAAGAGGCAAAATCCCCAGACGTCATTTGGAACCTTTAAAAGTCTGGCTCTCACCAAGCTTCCTAGTATTATTTCCTATTATTCCCTTTCATGCACTCACTGTTCCAGTCACACTGTACTGTCAGGTATTTTTGGACACAACATTCTTCCTCCCACCCTCTGACCTTTGAACAAGTGGCCCCCATGTCTGGCAAGTGCTCCTTCCTCATCACCACATCAATGAATCCAGAGCTTCCTTCAAAATGCAGTTCAGCTTAGTCTGCTTCCTGAATAAGACCTTTCCTGCTTCCCCTTCTTGTTAGTGCTTTCTTTTTCTTGAATTGACTTTATGACTTCTTGTGTGCTTTGTATTTTTTAACTGTGTATATGCTTCATCATCCAGTTGAATGTAAGCTCCTTGAGGGCAGGCACTGTCTTTGGGGTTGCGGGGCTGGGGGAGGTCATTGTAGCCTCAGTACTTTGCACTGTCTTCTCATGCCCAGTACCTACCAAATACATCTTTGCTGAAAAGGTGGCAGCTGGGTGGCTCAGTAGATGGAGCATCAGACCTGTTGTTGTTCAGTCATTTCTTAACTCTTAACCCCATTTGGGGTTTTCTTGGCAAAGATCCTGGAGTGATTTGCCATTTCCTTCTTCAGCTCATTTTACAGATGAGGATAGGGTTAAGTAACTTGCTTGTAAGTGTCTGAAGATGGATTTAAAATCATAAAGATGAGTCTTCCTGACTTCAGACGTGACACTATATTTACTGCACAACCTATCTGCCCTAGGAGACAAAAAGATACATGAATTCAAATCTGGCTCTAGACACTTACTAGCTGCATGACCCTGGGCAAATCACTTAACCTCTATTTGCTTCAGTTTCCTCATCTGTAAAACAGGGATAATAATAACATCTACCCCCCAGGGTTGTTGTGAGGATCAAATGAGATAATATTTGTAAAGCATTTAGCACAGTATATGGAGCTTAATAAATGTTAGCTAGTGTTATTGTCATTATTACTATTACTATTTCTATAACTATTACAATTAGTATTTATTACTATTACTATTTCTATAACTATTACTATTTATTACTATTACTATTTCCATAACTATTACTATTTCTATAACTATTACAATTACTATTTATTACTATTACTATTTCTATAACTATTACTATTTCCATAACTATTACTATTTCCATTACTATTACTATTACTATTACTATTACTATTACTATTACTATTACTATTACTATTACTATTACTATTACTATTACTATTACTATTACTATTACTATTACTATTACTATTACTATTACTCCCAAGGCATGCTTTGGAGCCAGTTGTCACAGGCTCCGCACAGCTGAGAAGGCATTAGATCCATTAAGGCTATGCAGGGCCCCACAAATACTGCATCTTGCCCAGTCTTGAAAGTGGAAGCACATGTGTGATGTGCCAAACTAAAAGAGCAGAACCTGAAAGTCAGTAATGTTCCAGAAGCCACAGCCAGATAAAAATCACAGGTTAGTCAGGAAATTACTCACGTTTAATCTGGGCCTGAGTCTCCTGGGGCAGACTTAGCCTTTCCTGTTCTGCCGGGATGCTGCCCCCAGGGAAGGATTTATCTTTTTCAATCCCCATCTGTGAATGCTGCTGCTTGGAGAGATCTGGAAGGTAGGACCAGAGCCAGTGCCATTCCAAGAGAAAATGATTATTTGGGGTAAAAAAACCAACTAGAATTATTAGAAACATCATATCATAAAACAATCAAGTAGAGGAGAATTTTAGAAGTCATCTATTTCTTCCCCCTCATTTTCTGGGGTCAATCAATCAGTCAACAAACATTTATTAAGCACCTGCTATATGTTGGGTGCTGTGCTTGGCAATGGGGATCCAAGGAAAAAGGATGAAAATATCGCTCCTTTCAGTAAGCTTACATTCTCATGGGAGAGACTGAACTGAAACACAGAAATGATTCAAGGCCATGCAACTTGATAGTAGTTTTCCTAATACTAACATTTTTTTTTTCAGGGCAATGGGGGTTAAGTGACTTGCCCAGGGTCACACAGGTCAAATGTCTGAGGCCGGATTTGAACTCAGGAACTCCTGAATCCAGGGCAGGTGCTCTATCTACTACGCCACCTAGCTGCCCCCTTTTTGTTTTTTGTTTTTTGTTTTTTTTTTAATACTAACACTTTTTAAGAATTTGGGGTCTCTAGCTACTTTGAGAGGCACATGCATTCAGCTTACTTTCTGATATTGTGTGTGCCCTTCCTTGAACTTTGAACGGATTACAGGTATTATTTGGCTTAGAGAATCTTGAATACATTCGATGCTCACTGAGAACAAAGGAAGAAAGGATGGCAAGCAGCATTAAACCCAGCAGTCTGTGAGGTATGGTCCACATAGGCATGTTCCCAATACATCTATCAACAGCTAACCCTTGGATAGAAATGCCTGGATGGCCCCTGAAGGTTCTGCTCACCTTCCTAGCATTCTCAGGCAGAATCACAAAAACCAAGGGCTCAATCTCACTGCCCTAAACCTATGTCTGATTCCCTTGTAAGCCAGCTGTTTTTCATGTGCCAGTGTCTTTCCCAGAATAAATGCCACCTTCAGATTAAAATTTGGCAATGTGGGTAAAATTTTCACCTGGGGACAAGGTGGCGAGTCACCATTTGCTTGTAAGGTAGGATATAAGCATCACTTTCCAGAATAACATTTTTAGCTCAGAATAAGTGAAAATTTTGCTCCTGATTATATTTTATGACGTTTTACAAAATGACATGCTCCCAAACACCCTCTCCTCTTGAACACTGGAGCTCATGATGTGAAACCTGATTAGTTTTCTCAGCTAGGCAGAAGGTTAGCCCTGTCTCTCTCTGTCTTAGCATCCAAAAATTGGCCTTTAGGTCATATACTACTCGGTGTTTGGAGCATCCCTTTTGAATGTTGCCATCACAAAGGAGGCTATGTCTGAATTATTTGGAAATGATGCCACCTTGCCACAATGTATACCAGTAGAATAAGTTATTTTCTTCCTTTCATTTGCTGTCTCACATGTGACCACTGACTGTCAACTCCAGTGTTCAAACAACTCCTACAGCTGCTGAATCTCCCATGGACAAGGGGCTCTTCCAGGGGTTATAACATCACATCTATTCCATTAGGTTAGAAAATGTTCAGGTCCTGATAGAATTCCCCAAGTCATCTTGCCGGTTCATTCAAATAGTGATTAGGGGCAGCTAGGTGGCACAGTGGATGAAACACCAGCCCTGGATTCAGGAGTTCAAATCTAGCCTCAGACACTTGACACTTACTAGCTGTGTGACACTTGGCAAGTCACTTAACCATCATTGCCCCACAAAAAAAAATAGTGATTAGGGGCAGCTAGGTGGCGCAGTGGATAGAGCACTGGCCCTGGAGTCAGGAGTACCTGAGTTCAAATACGGCCTCAGACACTTAACACTTAACTAGCTGTGTGACCTTGGGCAAGTCACTTAACCCCAATTGCCTCACTAAAAAAAAAAAAATAGTGATTAGATGGAGAACCACTTTAGCCTCCTTTCTCACTCCTTTCCTACTCTTTATCAAGAGGTAGCATCCTACTCAATTCATATAAGAGGAAAGATACATTTGTTCACCCAAGCAAGAAAGATGGGGAGAGATAACATATGGGAATTCGGAGTGTGTCGGAAAATATGACAGAGAATCCACTGATGTAAAACAGTTGCACTAGATAAGACAATAGAGTGGATGCCCACTCTCAGGCAATGTCATGTATTGAAACTATGTCATGGTAACAGAGGAAAATAAGCATGTATGTTAGGGCTGTGGGCTGGGATACATGCCTGCAATGTTGCAATAGTCTTCTAGTTGCTCTTGCTGACCACATCTCTCCCCATTCCAGTATATCCTAGACTCAGCTATAAAATGATCTTCCTAAACCACAGGTCTGCTCATGTCATGGCTCCACCCCCATTCAATAAACTCCAGTGACTCCCCATTCCCTCCAGGATCAAAGAGAAAACCTTCCATTTGGCTTTTAAAACCTTTTAGGACCTGCCGCCTTCCCACCTTTCCAGTCTCCTTACACCTCACTCCCTTCCATGTGATGTACAGTCCAGTTGACAATGGCCTCTCTGGTGTGCTTCACATTCAGCATTCCAGATATTGACTTAATGCATTTTCACTAGCTGTCTCCCATGCCTGGAATGATCACCATCCTGTTCTCTGCCTCCCAGATCCCCACAATTGCTTCTGGTCTTTGCTACAATCTGACCTTCTGTAAGAAGCTTTCCCTCTCCTCCTTAACTCTAGTGCCTTCTCTCAGAGATTATCTCCAGTTTATTCTGTATATATCTTGTTTGGAGCTACTTGTTTACATTTTGTCTCCTCCATTAGATTGTGAACTCCTTGAGGGCAAGGACTGTTTTTGCTTTTCTTTGTATGGTAGTGCTTAGCTCAGTGCCTGTCACATAGTAGGAGTTTAATAACTTGACTTGATGACTTGCCACACTGTTAAAAAGATCCAGGTTTCTTGGATACGCCATTCTTTTAGGCATTCCTCTGAATCTTGATGGATGATAGAATTTAAAACTGGAAGGGAATTTAGAAATTAATCTAACCCCCTCATTTTACAGATTTGGAAACCGAGACCCAGAGAGAGGAAGCAGCATGCCCAAGTTACATTGCTTGTAAGTAGCAGTATCTAGACTTGAACCTAGTTCCTCTGACTTCAAAGATAATGCCCTTTCTACTATATCATGCTATCCAAATACCCCCATTCCAATTCTGCTATGAATTTGTATCAAGCATCGTCTTAGTTCTTATTTGGCTTATGTTGAAATGTGTTGCCCTTTTAACCATATTTGATAAATAAATCCTTTCATATAGAGACATAATTTTTGGTCACTCTCACCCTAAGAGAAGAAAACACAGCCCCAAACCATAAGGTCAAACTGATTAATTGTAACACCTTATAAATGGACACACCCCCACAGAAGGGTCAAACATCCAGTTTCATCCCATTATACTCTCTGAACCTAAGGTGAATTGTTAACCAGGAGGCATTTGGGTCTTTGAGTGGGTTCTGTTGGAGATACAATGAATCTCATGTTTCTGAGTTTCCCCAAACCAAGCCTGAATAGCTGTAGAACTCTTCCTATGGTTCGAAGATGCATTTGAATAGAGGTAAAATTCCATTGGATCAGGGTGCGGCTAGGTGGTGCAGTGGATAAAGCACCAGTCCTGGATTCAGGAGGACCTGAGTTCAAATGTGACCTCAGACACTTGATACTTACTAATTCTGTGACCATGGGCAAGTCACTTAACCCTCATTTCCCCACAAAAACAAACAAACAAAAATTCATTGGATACAGACTGGAAAAGATGCTCAGAGAAACTGAGATGGTGATGTTAGAGGCATTTTCTCAGGCCCACTTGTCATAATTGCCAAATCTTTCCTGGTGCCATTCTAGAAGGTAAACTCCTGTGAGAAAATAATGGGATTTGGCTCACCTGGAGATTAATCTAAACTAATTGAATTAAGTGAGAGTGATTGACTTTGATGATTAGCCTACTTCAAGTTAATTAGATTGTAACCACACCTGGCTAGTCTTTAAGAAGGTGTTCTCAGAAGCTAAGGGCTTTGAATTCAACTGGAGACCACCTTCAAGTCCATTGAACCAATGGATTTGGATGATGCTAACCAATCAGCTTGAAGCAGTGTATAAGTACAGCCTCTGCTCCAGAACTATAAAAAGCTTCCACACTCAGTTTGAGGGGAGTTCATAATTGAAGCAGTCTCATGGCAGATGACTTGAGGAAGAACCCGACCAGGCTGGAACTCTAGGCTAGATGGGCCTTTTTTTAACTTTCTGAACTCCATGTGAATACCTGGTATGCTTTAATAAATGCTTAATGCCGGGGCAGCTAGGTGGTACAGTGGGTAGAGCACTAGCCCTGGATTCAGGAGGACCTGAGTTCAAATCCAGTCTCAGACACTTAACACTTACTAGCTGTGTGACTCTGGGCAAATCACTTAACCCCAATTGCCTCACAAAAAAAAAAAAAATTAAAAAAAAATAAATAAATGCTTAATGCCCAAAGACTGGTGCTAAAGCTTCTAATTTCAGGCGACCACACAATAGATTTTAGACATCACACTCCTGAAGGGTAAGGTATTATTTCATTTTGGGTTTTGTATCCCAAACACCTAGCATGTAGTAATCACTTGTTAATTATGTATTGAGTTACTAAGTTTTGTAGGTTGATTTTATCCTGCCCACTTTTCTACCAATCTGCCCCCTAAGGTGCTACAATCAGCAGTTATCTCATGATGTCATCACACTAAGGAAGGCTTAATAAGCTCCCACCTCACAACCTGGATGAAAATAAACAGAGGTGACCTCTTTAAAAAACATGTGTTCTGGACAGGTAGGAAGCAAGTGGTGAACAGAGAGTACAGATGTACTCTTCAGAGTTTTGGTGTGATCATCTGTTAAAAATGGGTTTCTAGGGGGCAGCTAGGTGGTACAGTGCATAAAGCACTGGGTGTGGATTCAGGAGGACCTGAGTTGATATCTGGATTCAGACACTTGACACTTACTAGCTGTGTGACCTTGGGCAAGTCACTTAACCCTCATTGCCCCACCAAAAAAAAAAATGGGTTTCTAGTGAACAGCACCCAGAGAATCTACCAAAAGATGCCAGACCTTCTCAGGCCCATATTGAACGGCTGATGTCTGGAGAAATACTTTGGCTTTTTTCCACCTGATAATAGAGGTTATACTTGTAGATCAAAGCCAGTGATCTTGACAATTCAAATTGCTGGGAGCTATTTCTATCAGAATATCAGATGAATTGGTAATACCAGATTAAGTGGATTAATGATTGATGTGGGTTTGTAAAATCTGGTGTGTTCCAGCACAGACATTAGGCCTTTCCTAGGCTGGGTAAGAGAGCAGGACATATGATCCCCAGTGATAAGTCCCTGAGTTGGCATATACACTTCTCTTTTAAAAGAGATGCTTTAAAAAAATTTAAGTATGGAGGAGAAATCTAAAATAATAAAACCATAGAGTAAAATCATGGAACTGTTTTCAGAGCTAAAATAGCCCCAGACCAAGAATGGTTGAACATTGGTTGTTCCTTCTTATCTAGTCTATCTCTTCCAGTCCTTTGCACAGCATCTGGGACCTAAGTATCTTGCATGTAATAGGTACTTAGTATTTATGAAGAATAGCCTCATCTATAATAATGTGTCTTCTCTTACCAGAAGCTCCTTGGTTGATCCCCTCCTCCTCATATGATCATGTTGTTAGGGATCCCCACCCCCAAAATACTTTGTATTTATTTTGTCTGCATGGCTAGATATATCAATTAATCCCAATGATGGATCCCCTGAAATATCCTCTTTATTCAGATTCACTCTGCATATTTCCATTTGCCTAGAGACAATTACAATATTTTACATAATAAGAACAATTTCAAAGAGATACATGCAACCACTTCAGGGGAAACATTATTCACACTAAATCATGACCTGTGTTTTGTACTCCCCCAAGTTACTCTAACCCAAAGCTTCTTGAACTGGACCCCATATGGGGTCATGTGACTGAATGGGGGGGGTCACAAAAAATTTGGCAACAGTAAAAGGTTGTGCATACCTATTTTATATACCTATATACCTGGGTCATGTAAAAATTTCTCTGGCAAAGAGGGGTTTCCAGTGGAAAAAGTTTAAGAAGACCTGCTCTAATCTTCTTGAGGACAAGAATTATATCAATTTTGTCTTTGTATCCCCAGCACCTAGTACATAAGTGCTTTGCATGTAGTAGGCACTTTATAATTGCTCATTGTGTTGGATTGGATTAATAAATGATTGTTAAATGTATGAAAACTAAGAATTTCCATTGGAATATTTTGACGATAGTCATGGAAATAGCCAGCAAAGAAGAGATGAATAAGTAAAGTCTCAGTAAATATTTGGACCCAGAGATCCTTTTGTAGAAGTAAAAGTTCACTAACTCGATCCACAGATGAGAAGAGGTGGGGAAAAACACAACCCTACAATTTCACAGCCATAATGCAAGAATGAGTTGCTTGAAAACAAACAAACAAATCAAGTTCCATGTTCTAAGTGGCTATTTAGCATAGGAAGGAAGAAGGCTATCTTCATGTACATTTCACTGTTTGTTTATTTTTTGAGACCAGTCCTATCTTGCCTAGGCTGGAAGTCCATTGGCCTCTCACAGCCAGTACTCATTGAAAAAGGAACTTTGACAACTTCCATTTCTGACCTGAGCCTAATTACCCTTCCTTAGGCAGCTCAATCCTGACCCACCCTCCTAGGAATGCCATATTGGTATCAGATTTAGTGAGATATCCAATCAGCTTAGCCCATTGTAGCTCAGACCTCCCATGCTCAAGTGATCCACCAGCTTCAGCTTCCCTGTCAGCAGGGTTTACAAGTAGATGCCTCTATGCCCAGAAATATTACATTTTAAATGCCTAACTGGAGGCTAAATATTATATAAGAGCTAGACTACAGAATGAAAACATGGTGTTTATTTGAAAACATGACTTCCCCCTTCCATCTCTTCATCTCTTTTACAATTCGATCATTCTTGCAGCAACCATTTATTAAAGCGTCTTCTCTACATAGAACACTATTCTTGGCCCAATGGATGAGATACAAGGTTTTAATAACATATAGTTTCTGCCTTCATGGATCTTACAGTTCAGTAATAGCATTCTAGAATAATGGTGAGGGCCAGCTAGGTGCCACTGGTCCTGGATTCAGGAGAACCTGAGTTCAAATCTGGCCTCAGACACTTGACACTTACTAGCTGTGTGACCCTGGGCAAGTCACTTAACCCTCATTGCCCTGAAAAAAAAAATAATAATGGTAAGATAATATGGTATTGTGATAAAATAATGGGATTTAGCAGATACTCAAAGACCCACCTGGAGATTAATCTAAACTGATTGAATCAAGTGAGAGTAATTGACTGCTGATTAGTCTACTTCAAAGTTAAGTAGATTGTAATCACACCTGGCTAGTCCTTAAAGCCAGGTGAATGTGATCAAGACCTAATGAGGAAAGATTTTCTTCTGTTAACTGATCTCAAAGACCCAGTGTAACTGATGTCATTAAACAAGTCATTTCCCTTGGTGAATTTTCGGCTCTGAATTCCAGACCCAGCACCAATAATTTTAGAGTTGGGTTGTTGAGAGCAAGAAAAGATTTTACAGAAGAAATAAGGAAGATTTTGCTGGAGGAAATTAGTAGGCCAAATCCTCTATTTCCTTTAAAAAGGTTTTTTACACAGTTTTTTAAAAAAGCGAACTGAGCACCAGGCACTTTTTGAATGTCAGAGTAAACAAGGACATCCGCAAATAAAAACCATTGGCAGTCAAAGGGAAGCCAAGAGGAAAAGAGTAAAGAGTGAAAACCACAAATCAAAAAGAAGAAATTGAAGCAGGCTTCGTGGTGGAGGACTTGGAAGGAAGAACCTGACCAGGCTGGAACCTCTAGGCTAGATAGGCCTTTTCTTAACTTTCTGAACTCCGTGTGAATACTTGTATGCTTTAATAAATGCTTAATGCCCAAAGACTGGTGCTAAAGCTTCTAATTTAACGGCGGCCACGTATTAGATTTTTAAAACATCACAGTATAGTGGAAGTGAGGACTGGCTAGGGAGTCTGTAAGGCATTAATTTCAAGTCTTGTCTTTGACACACATTGGCTATGTGGCCATGGATAGATCATTTGACATTTGATGCCTCGAAGAATTCCATAAGATATAAATGATAGATGAATCACTGGTTTTCATTCATAGAGAAATTTCTATACTGGGAACTCCCTAGACTATATGGAAAATCACAGGTGTAAAAATATATAATAGTTGAAAGCAATTTTGTAATGGAGAATAGAGGCAAAGGAAGCAAAGTGACAACCTATTGGAACTAAATACCAGTCACATTGTTGATAGGGTACCAGAAGTGATCTCTATATCCTTCTCTACCTTGGTCACAAACCTTCATGAACTGATTGCCTTTATTCTGCCTCTTTGGGTGTGGTTGCTTTGGTAAGCAACAAAAAAAATGAATTTATCATACCAGAATTGAATTTTAAATTCCCCAACATGTGAGAGTAAAGAGAATAAAGCTAAGATCACTCATTCAGAAAGTATCTATTCAAGACCTACTATGTGCCAGTTCACTGGGCATAGAAATAGAAAGAATGAAATAATAACAGTCGGAACAGAACAGACTTCAGAGCTGAACTAGAAAGTAGAAATCATCTAAGCCAACATCCTTTCCCCTTGGTTTAACAGATGAAGAAACTGAGCTCTAAAAGGTATAAAATGACTAACCAGTCAGTGGCAGAATTGGAGCCTGGACCCTTGTCTGTTGATTCCCAATCTATTTACAACCCCATGTTACTATCTCATCATTATGCATTATAGACAAAGGCAACTACCTCTACTGAACCATTCTCTAGTTGGAGTCATGATTTTAAATCTTTTTTCCAGTATTGGGATGGATTCACATAGATGCATCCACATTCCCTGGCCAGACCTTTTCAAGACCCATGACATGTACTTTTGGGATAGAAATCTAGCCGTGGTATTGCTAGATCAAAGAGCATGTATAGTTCTAGAGCCCTTTGGTCATAGTTCCAAATTGCTCTCCAGAATGATTGGATCTTTTCACAACTCCACCAACAGTGGATTAGCGACCCAGTTTTCCCACATCCCCTCCAACATCCAATATTTTCCTTTTTTGTCATATTTGCCACTCTGATAGGTATGAGGTGATACCTCAGAGTTGTTTTAATTTGCTCTGATCAATGTTTGTACTTTTGAGATGGCTGACCAATGTTAGGAGGACTATCTTTTCTATCGAAAGTCAGGATAAGGCAAGACTTTGACTCTTGGGGTTGGGGGTGGGGGAGTGGGGAAAGGAAGTAGCATGCAATTATTGAGGGCCAGGAGTAGGTTAAGCAAGGTAACATTAGTCACTTTAGTGTTGCATTTTCCTATTTAAAAAAAATCATTCTAGGGGAAGGACAAGAACTAAATAGGAACAGCAGAAAGACAAAGGACACTTTCCCATTGTAGCAGGTTACAGGGAGGAGGCAATGGAGAATCAGTCAAGAATTTCATCAGCACTGAGTTGTGATGTTTAAATTTGGCCTCATTGAATTAAACCTGAATTTTACTGACTGGAGAGGGGGAGGGAAAAGCAGAGGGCGGCAAAGGAGAGCAAATGTCCATCCTTAACCTTCCTTAAAGCACATTTCTACCAACTTTTGTTTAAGTTTATTATTGGTGGTAGATCCTATGCCACATATTAATAAAACAATGGAATTTTTATTTCTTTTTCTCATAAATTACATAATTCAAACCTTAAAACACCTTTAATGAACACTGACTCGGCATGTGGCACTTAATAAAACTGGGCTAAACTCGTTTTCTGCTTGACAGGCTACCAGCAGAGAATGTGCCTTACGAGTAAATGATTAAGAGGCAGAAATCTTTTCTGGACTCCACTATTAAACACTTCAAAGATTTTCAAAGTCAGATAAAATGAAAAGCAAATGTGTTTCACTGCCTCTCAAATACCTCAAATGTTTTAGCAGGTGCAAGTAATGAAACCTTCTGTAGTGACAGCGTTTGAGGGTCTGCAAAGTGCACCCTACTGAATGCCGGGAATTTGGGGGCTTACCTCATCAAAATTCATGATTTTCTATGAGGAAAGATGTTTGTCCTTAGTACCCATCTGCATATGTAGTGCAGAAGGAAAATATCCCAGTGTCTCCCCATGTCATGGCCTCAATTTAACCCTTTCTTTACTCCAGTGAGCTTTGGGGACTGCTCATTGGCTTATCCTTCCCATGGTCCTTTGCCCTTGGGAACTTCATTCTGAACTTTGGTATTTCAGCTGGGATTCTCATGTGTAGCCTGAGAGTACCAGGCACATGACTAAACAGACAAATATGTTTAGTCTATTAGCCTTTTGGGAAGGATTGTCAATGGACAAGTTATTCTTAATTCCCATAAGAATAGGGAAGGACAGGAACTGTGATTTCCAGAGTACTCCAGAGTACTCTACCTCTTATCATCTTAGAGAGTAACCTAAAGAAGTTAAGTGACTTGGCCAGGGTCACATGAGTAATATGTTATAGGTGGGACTTGAATCTACTCAAGTCAGGCTTCAAGGCCAGTTCTCTATCCACTATGCCACACTGCTGCACATATCAATAGCCCAAATTTGTATGATGCTTTACAGTTTACAAAAGGCTTTACAGAGTAATAATTGGTATTTATATGGTACACTACCTATCTCATTTAATCTCAACCACAGCTTTGTAAAAGCAATTCAAGAATTCTCATTTTGCAGAGGGAGAAACTGAGGTTTTAAGAGGGGTTTACCTGTTCTCAGTCATCCAACTATTAAGTGTCAGAACTGGGAATTAAACTCACATTTTCTGATTGTAAGTTCAATGCTCTTTCCATTGTAGTTTGATGTTTTTAAAAACTTTAAAAAAAAAAAAAGAAGAATGAGGATCAATGGCTAATTCCTCTAAAATTTGGTGATTTGTGACTTTTTTGTTTGTTTGTTTTTTTTAAGTGAGGCAATTGGGGTTAAGTGACTTGCCCAGGGTCACACAGCTAGTAAGTGTTAAGTGTCTGAGGCCCGATTTGAACTCAGGTACTCCTGACTCCAGGGCCGGTGCTCTATCCACTGCGCCACCTAGCTGTGACTTTTTAAGGAAATATTGATGAATCTAGGTGAAATCAGAAGGAGGTAAGAGGAAAGCCTGGCATGGTGACTGTAGAGTCAGAGAATCTGAGTCCAAATCTCACCCCTTATGCTTACAAGGGATGTAACTTTCAGGAAGTCAATCTCCCTGGGCCTTAATTTCCTCCCCTGTAAAATGAGGCAGTTGAACTATATGGCCTCTGAGGTTACTTCTACCTCTAGAGCTCTAGTCCTGTGTTTTCCAGCTTTCCACAGGGTGCCTGGTTAAATTTGGACAAAGTCCTTGAAATCTTGCTTCCCGAGTCTCCTCATCTGTGAAATGGGCATTAGGAGACACCCTCACAGCGTGACTCGGCCACAGTATAACACAGTAGGGTCTTGGGAGGCTGGAGCAGCACTCACAGCCCTTCAGTCCTCTGAGCTCATTAAGAGCGATACTCATTATATCGTATTTCTAATCAAGGCTCTCCAAGTGCTCTTTCCCTTTTATCTCACTAATCTCACAAGCACTTGTTTATGAGGCCTCAATTTATGCCCCCCGTTCTATAATGTGCAGGGCAATTACATAGCATTCCAAGAGTCAGTGAAGGAGAAAAAAGGATCTCAGAATAGTTTGGTATTTTCCTCAGAGAATAGCCCAGCAACGATGGTTATCAGAGTAATGCTTCCTGAAGGCCAGGGGTACAAAGGATTACTTACCTTCCTCTTCCTAAAGAAGCTCAAGGCCTCCTAATGCACATTTCTGAAAGGCCATTGTGGTGTTTGGAAACCAGGAAATCTAGCTGTCCCCCATAAGTCTTTCCCATTTGAACTAGGTTTCGATTGCCTTTTGGATCCTTCTTGATATGGATTTTATTATCTTGGTTATGGACTCACCCAACAGCAGCAGCAGCAACCACTGCCCAGCAGGCCAGTCATCAAGTACGAGTCCCCAGGTGACTGTTGTTTTCTCAAAGAAACCCTTCGATGTAATTACTTCAATTAACTTTCTCAGCACAAACAAATACATCGCCACATAGCATGCTTATCTGTATCACTTACAAAGGATTTTCTGGGAATTTCATAAATATACATGGACCCCTCTCTGAGACTACTCATAGATTCAATGCCATAGGAATGAATCTCTTATAGATGAGAACATCCTGTAACAGAGACCTTTTGATATTTCAAATGGTCAAGTACAGAATAGTAGAAAGAGTTGGGTCAGAAGGGGCAGCTAGCTAGGTGGCACAGTGGATAAAGCACTGGCCCTGGATTCAGGAGGACCTGAGTTCAAATTTGGCCTCAGACACTTGACACTTACTAGCTGTGTGACCCTGGGCAAGTCACTTAACCCTCATTGTCCCACAGAAAAAAAAGAGTAGGGTCAGGAGACCTGGGTTCAAGTACTACCTAGTAGCCATTCACTCATTTATTAATTCAAACAGGGAGAACAATTTTCCAATCCTTTTTAAGGATCACAAATGCAGCTATCCTGGCTCTGGGTGGAAGTGACATAGTATTAAAATGAACCCTGGAAATAAATGAGGCAGCCAGATGGTGCCATGGATAGATTGTTGGACCAAAAGCCAGAATAGACTTGAATTTTAATCGGATACTTACTAGCTGTGTGAACTTAAGCAAGTCACCTAAACTCTCGGAGACTGTTTTCTCAGCTATGAAATGGAGTTAATAACACCTGCACTGGTAATACCTGCCTCACAGAGCTTTTGTGAGAAGAAAGGACAATAATGTGTGTGAAAACACTTTGTATATATCTTCCAGTATTATGTAAGTATAAGATATCCTCATTATTAGGATTTATTTAAATAACTAACCCTTCCCCCAAGCCACAGCAAATAGGGTCCAAGACAGACTTGCCTTATATCAAATTTCTCTCTCCCATGTAATAGTAAGGATAGTTATAAAGTGACAGCATATGTCACAACAAGCGTTCCAGTGTATAGCATTAAGTGCTGGAGTATGGTTCCAGCATATTAAGATGATTGTGGCCTAAGCTTCTATTGTAAAAGCATGACCAATATATGGTCACGCCTCCTTCTCTCCTCTCTCCTCTCTCCTCTCTCCTCACTCCATGGAGCATCCCCATTCAGCCACATGGTTAATGAGCAACATTGCCAAATGGGTGGGTTGAGATTGGATCAGCATGTTTGAAACAATGATAAAACTGTAAATATTTATGGTTTTTAATTCTCATCTGTCAGGACTCATTCTCTTGTTAATGCTGAAGTTAATTATTACTGCTTCATTCAATTATAATGTTTCCATTAAGGAAAAGAATCAGTAATATTCAAAGGGTAGACCCCCTCTTTCAAGTGTGCTCCTTTTCACTCTCAGGCCCAGGGAGGTCTCATCCACAAGTACCCTGCTAGTCCTGCCAAAGCTATCTTTCGCAAAGGAATGCCATTGCAGACATCAATTACAGAGCACCAATCTGGTCATTGGACAGGATAGGACTTGAGGAATAGTAATAATTTCTTTTCACATTAACTGTGTTTGTATCCTTGCATCCCCCAGTTAGCCATCCCTTCAAGCATTGGATGGAGGGTGGGGGGCGGGATTGTGAAAATGTAGAAGGTCAAGGAGGAACATTTTTAAAAGCTCAGATATCGGTATCAAACTTTAGAGAGCTTATTTTCACATACATTATTATATTTAATCCTCTTGAAACAGCCTTAAAGATTAGAAGTGACTATCCCAGGGGCATACAGCAAAGAACAACTAGCTTTTATATATAACTTTAAATGCATTATCTCATTTGATACTCACAACAACTCTGTGACTTGAGTGCTATTATTATGCCTGTTTTTCAAATGAGGAAACGAAGGCTCGGAGTTAGCCTGGTAAATTTGTCTGAGGTGAGTTTCTAAACTGAGTCTTCCTGACTCCAAGTCCAGTACTCTATCCATTGTCACTGTACCACATTATGACTTTAATCCAAGGCTTTCTGATTCTAAATGCATTTCCACTATACCACACTACCTCCATGGAAGTATTCAGGAGCCATTTGCAGGCATGCATAAGTGAGAGGAAAAAAAAAATCCAAAAGGTGTCAGATTAATAACCATGGTGTCCCTTCCCTTCATTTCCTTCCACCTTGAGTGCTGGTACAGCAAGAATTGCCTTACTTTTGAAAGTTTAAATAATTATAAACTCTCTGGATAATAAGGTTTCAGATTTTCCCTTTGGTAATATAAATTGATCTGGGCTCAGAAAACAAATTTAGAAGAAATGCTAAATGATGTGTTGTGCTTGTCTGAAATGAGGCACGGAAGTGACCATTATCGAATGGTGAGTCATGCCCTGATAACCTGGTCAGAATCATGCTTGATAATTCTTGGGGCTTGAAAATAGAAACTTGGGTTGCTGGGGTTGGGACCAGGCCTCAGGGTTTCAAAGACTGCCTGAATTTGAGCCATGTGCCCCTCCTACAGCTGGTGCCAACATATGGCAACTGGCAAGAAAGTCTCTGAGAGCCAGGTATCCAGGGACCCTGCCTGCCCTCGGTGGCTGGGTCAGGGTGTTTCATTTCAGACCTCATCCAGGGCCTGTTTGTGGTGGTGTTAGAAATGCATTCCATACACTGAGCCCAGAGAGAGAAACTACGGTTGGGTTAATTTGGAAGCTAGACAGTGCCGGTGTACAATATCAATTCTCACCACCATCTGGGACACCTGCTGCTGAGGGGTTGTGTGTGTCTGGATTGGGTAGGTTTTTGTTTTTAGAGGTGACAGATTTTTGTGGCACCTCAGGACTCTCTATTCATCTGCCGGGTCCTCTCATTTTCCTAAAAACTTCCCAGGGTAATTATATAACTCACCCCAAGAAACAATGGAAAATCAGATGGTGGAAAACTTTCTGATTTCTGTTCTGGGAAACTTCCAGTTGCTGGAGACAAGCTGTGAGCTGGGATTCTTCAGATGCAAAACTTGAGGGTGATGGGAATAGGAGATCAGAGAAGGAAGGTAGGGTTGAGTTTTTGTTTTGTTTAGTTTTGTTTTTTTTTAGTGAGGCAATTGGGGTTAAGTGACTTGCCCAGGGTCACACAGCTAGTAAGTGTTAAGTGTCTGAGGCCGGATTTGAACTCAGGTACTCCTGACTCCAGGGCCCAGTGCTCTATCCACTGCACCACTAGCTGCTCCAGTTCAGATATTTTAAAAAAATTCTTCTAAAAGTGTTTCATTGAAGAAATGATGTGAGGCTTCCAAATGATGACTGTATAACTTATGGTTATTTAATTCAATTCAACAAATAATTTTGTACAAAACACTCTGCTATGGGCTTCAGATACAGTGACAAAATAAAAAATGTTCTGGGCCTCAAAGAACTCACATTCAAATAAAATTGATTATCAAGAGGCAGCTGTGGCATAGAGCCTAGCTTCTTAAACTGTGGATTTTGATCTGTAAGTGACTGTGGGGGTTGTTGAAAAATCTGGCAACAGTAAAAGGTTATGTATACCTATTTTATATACCCATATACCGGGGTCACATAAAATTTCTCAGTGTGAAAGGGTCATGAGTAGAAAAAGTTTAAGAAGCCCTGGCAAAGAGGACAGATAGCCAGTCTTGTAGTTCTAAGGCCTAGCTTCAAGCCCAGACTTGACCGTAGGCATGTTTCTACCTTTCTAAACCTCAATTTTCCCATCCATAAAGTGGTAATAATTACATTTACCCCATCTATCTCACTGGAATTTTGTGAGTATAAAATGATTATCTTTAAGAGTGCTTTATAACCTTATTATTAGTCCACATAGATGTACACTGTTATTATTAGCGTCCTTCCCATTTTCATGAACAATGACAATAAAATAGAAATAGCTTTTATTTTACTTTGTCTATAATTATAAGGTATTTAGGATGTCTGGACCTTTGCTTTCATCAGTGTAGAAAATTATTTTCATTAATGCAAATCAGCAATTCTTTATAGTTATAGAGAGATTAAGTAACTTGTTTATGGTCATATAGCTGGTATATGTCAAAGGTGGGGCTCAAAACCTAAACAGGTCTGGGGTCTTCCTTTACCCAAGACTGGCCCTCTATCTTTTCTGTAACCCTGTGTCTCATAATCTCATAATTGTCTTATAATTCTCCCATTATAAGATAATTGTGAAATATATTTATGGGCAAATGGAGGAAGGGGGGCATTAAGTTTTAAAAGAAACAGAAAAACATACTGTGAGAACGTTCGCCTACTTCATTCCTCTGCCTGAAGAGTTATGTAAAATATATAGTTGTCTCTTCAGTTCCAATATCAAACAAGTCTTTTAAAAATCTATCTTAAATTTTCCATGCTTCATTGAAAGCCCATCTCATTCCCAATGGAAATAGAGATAAATTGGATGGTCACCTACTTACTAAAAACACTCCCTAGAATTGAAGGCCATTCATTATTAAATCCCCACGACTTTTATAGATATAAATTAAGATAAAAGTTATTTCTATTTTCATAGCCACTGTTACTGAAAATCATGAAAATGAGAAAGACTTTCCTACCCCCAATTTTGTCTCTAGCTCCATGCCCTAGTTCCTTTAGTCCTTCTCAGTGGAGCACATTTTTTCCGACACTTTTAATTGTTGTTATTCTTGTCTATATTCCTCTCAAACTGAGGTGCCTAAACTTGAGGATTTTACTCCATTAAGAACCTGGCCCCGGGGCAGCTAGGTGGCACAGTGGATAGAGCACTGGCCCTGGACTCAGGAGAACCTGAGTTCAAATCCAGCCTCAGACCCTTGACACTTACTAGCCGTGTGACCCTGGGCAAGTCACTTAACCATAATTGCCTCCAAAAAAAAAAAAAGAGAACCCGGCCCAAAACAATCTTTCTGATAACAAAGAATTATAAACAAAGTAGTTTCCCCAAATGGGAAATGACTAAGAAATGAATGGAATGGAATGGACTATTACTGTGCTATAAGAAATTACGTATTTGGGGGCAGCTAGATGGTGCAGTGGATGGAGCACCGGCCCTGGAGTCAGGAGTACCTGAGTTCAAATCCGGCCTCAGACACTTAACACTTACTAGCTGTGTGACCCTGGGCAAGTCACTTAACCCCAATTGCCTCACTAAAAAAAAAAGAAAGAAATTATATATTTGGTGAATACAGGAAAGTATGGGGAAAATCTACATGAATGAATACTGGGTGAAGTAAGCAGAATCAGCAAAATAAGATTCATGATGGCTATGATGATGGAAATGGAAAGACCAACCGACAAAAGAACTGAAACTGCAGAGTAGGAAATTAGAATGACCAAGCTTGGCCCCACCGAAGAGATATGAGAAAACATGTTCTGCTTCTTTGCAAAGGTGAGAAGAACACAGGTACGGAGCACCGCATATAATGTCAGACTCTTTTGACACTCCAGTTTTGCTTAACTTTCCACACATTTTCTGATTCTCTTTACAGAGGATGGCAAATATATTTTATTTTTTTATTAGTAAGTGGAATAATTACTCTAATTTGCCAAGAAGATCAATAAAATATTACAACATCAAGCAATTTGAAAAAGGTGAACTCAAAGCAAGGATCTTTTAAAGGTTGTCACACTTTTCTTTAACTTCCATAGAACATTTTAAAGATTTAAAATCTCATAAAAGATTCTAAGAGAAAAATACTCAAACACCCTCCATCCTTGGTCTTTTCAACCCATTTTCCTTTCATCTGTTCACTCTGAGGATACCACATCACTTTTTTTTTAAATGTAATAAACTCTTTTTAATTTATAGTTTGGGGTTCCAATTTTTATACTTCCTTCCTTCCCTCCCTCCCCTCCCCTCTCCCTGAGGTGACAAGCAAGAAGATATGGATTATACATGTATGATTATGTAAAACATTACCAGCAAATATATTTTAAATAAAAAACTTGGTGGAGGCTAAATCTAATATAAGGTCAATTTTCTTGAATGGCCTGTTCCTACTAATAGTAACAATATCCCATTTGTTATTTTTTTAAAAGACTGAGAATTTTATTGTGAATTCATGTTTAGATATAAATCCTAAAGGGTGGGGTGGGGTCTGAATTCAGCAAGAAGACCTGAGAACATGATTCTGTTGCTAGAAGGGCTTGAAATTATGCCATACGTGAATACGGGGGCAACTGGAGTCTAAGTCTACTTAGGAGAAGATTTAGGAAGGAGCATGCTTCTTGTTTTAAACTGTTTGAATGGTTGTCTTGTGGAAGAAGAATTATTTCTCTTTGCTTGGCCCCAAGGGACAAAACTAAGACCAGCAGTTAGATATCACAAGGAGGAAGATTTTAGCTCAACAGAAGGATCACAATCATAGCTTCCCAGAAACAAAATGGTTTACCTTTAGAAGTAATGAATTTCCCATTACTTGAGAAAGTCTTCACCCCTATGGAGATGTTGTAGAGGAAATTTAAGCTTCAGGGAAGGTTTGAATTCGGTCATCTCCGAGGTCTCTTCCTACTCAGAGACTAGAATTCCAAGGCTGTTTCCAGAATTCACAGGTAGACCAACCTTAGATAAGATTCTGAGTCTGATAGTCAAAGGTCTTTGATGTTCCCAACTCTCATTCTTCTAGACTGAGCAATGGCTCAGTTCAAACCAACTCTTCCCTTCTTTTTTGGTTTACCACGTGCACAGGCATCCAGAAACCCCAAAGAAGATTTGAAAAGGATTATCCCACTACACTGCTGTACATTAGAGGCTTTGAGTCTTCACTGCAATGATAAAAACTACTCATGGTTATACAGTACTTTAAGGTGCTCACATCAGCCTCACCACATCCTCTAGAGTGGCTTCCTTCCTTTCCTACTGAAGACTGTAGCTTTAACTCCATGCTATAATTATGGGTAAATAGTACTCAATTAGGAGTCAGAGGCTGTAGAAGAGATTCCTGACTGCTACTTACTGTGTGATCTGGGGCGGCCATTTTAGAGCCCCAGGCCCTAAAGTGATGATCTAGAGAACCTATTTAAGGTCCCTTTCTAACTTTAAATTCTCCCCCTTTCAGCTAAAAATAAGGAAAATAATTCTTTTCTACCTCACGAGATTTTTCTTAAAAGCACCTTGAAACTAAAAAGTCATATATAAATACTACTTGTCTTGGCTAATGGATCCTGGCAATTGCCAACTTTGAACCATACCCAAAGGTCATAAGCTAAAATCAGTGGCTATGCTTAATCACCTCTAAGTCCTCCTGAGTGGTGGAAAAGGAAAGATTAATTGAACAAATACTGAAAGTTACAAAGAAGACTTTGTTGAAACCAGTGCTATGGCTCATATGTTGAAAGCACACTATTTGCAAATTAACTAGCCCATCTATGAACTGGCTGATGAGATTTGCCCAAATACAAAGAAAAGCTTGATCCAGGATCATTAATTTCAACATACATATATACATACAAAAACAAACTCCATAATATGCAAAATATGTTCACTAAATTTAAAAACAAAATAATTTAAAAAGCAAAAATGAAGATTTTAAGAAACCAACATGTACATTGATTACAACTATATCCATCAAAATAGTATTATAAATACTAACAAATCTCAAGGTGAACACGATGAATAACCTACTAGCTCATTTACATTAAAACAAAGTCTTAATTTATTTTAACAAATATTAGTTTACAAAAGGAAATGAAGGGGCAGCTAGGTGGCGCAGTGGATAGAGCATTGGGCTTGGAATCAGAAAGATTCACCTTCATGAGTTCAAATCTGACCTCAGACACTAGCTATGTGAGCCTGAGCAAATGAACTAGAAATGGAAATGGCAAACTACACTAGTATCTTTGCCAAGAAAACCCCAAATGGCGTCATAAAGAGTCAGACATGGCCAAAACAACAGAAAAACAACAAATATATGAAACTGTGCCGACATTTTTTAGTAGGTTCCCTTTGTTTAAAGTGTTCCTGGTACAGTTTTTGAGTATTGTGCCCCTCGCCCCATTTTCCCCATTAGATCTGTGTTATTTTATTTTTATTTACTATTTTGCCTAATGTGGTGCTTTCTGGGAATGCATATGGTCCCATTATAGCAGAACAGACTGTTCTGGCTATGTGAACCTGAAGTCACTTAATTTCTTTCTACCCCAGGCAACTGTAAGACCATCAATTGCTGATCTGCATGGCTAGTGGGACTCAATTCATTGAGATCCCCTGACAACAATGAAATCACAAAAAAAGTTGCATAATCTGTCATGAACATTCTTCTGTGTTGTTTTTCTGTGAAAGAGTTGGGAAATCAGTTTCTTATTGTGTATGCTTATTTTTTTTTTTAGTGGGGCAATAAGGGTTAAGTGACTTGCCCAGGGTCACACAGCTAGTAAGTGTCAAGTGTCTGAGGCCGGATTTGAACTCAAGTACTCCTGAATCCAAGGCCAGTGCTTTATCCACTGCGCCACCTAGCTGCCCCTGTGTATGCTTATTGATATCTGCTGTGTGAAAACAGCATTGATCATTTTTTTAAATGTTTAAGTGCTTTTATTAAGTTAAAAGAGCATAATTTTTTTCAAAAATAAATTAATTTTAAAAGCTAGCCATGAGTCAAAAAAACTATTAAAAATTTCTTAAGTGCCTCATGTGGCTTTTTAAATGAACTTCATTTTTTGTTAAACATTTAATCAAATTTCCCCCACTTATCTATAGAAACATCCATCAGAATTCTAGCAGCAAAAACCCTGGGCTTCATTTTAATAGCAGGTAGTGCTCTATGAAGTCCAAGACAAATGGGAGACATCTTCTCCCATGGAAGTGACTTTTTAAACTTACCTCGGGGGTGGGGGGATAGCTGAGTGGTACAGTGTATAAAACAGTGACCCTGGATTCAGGAGGACCTGAGTTCAAAATTGGGCCTCAGACACTTGACACTTACTAGCTGTGTGACCCTGGGCAAGTCACTTAACCCTCATTGCTCCACAAAAACAAAAACAAAAACAAAAAACCTACCTCAGGGAGGCTCTAATTGTCAGTGGAAAATTGAGAAGAATCTCTTAGCCAACAGGGAGACATTTGGAATCCAGAGCTTGAGCTTGTCTTGCATTCTCTATCTTTTTCACTGTAGTTAACTGGGCAGCCATCTGGAAGAGCACCTCTTGCTTGGGACGCCCCTCTTTCCCTCTGTAGAGGAGCAAGTTCAAGGGATCTTTCAAAGCAATGGGTTATCATCAGGTCCCTGGAAGCTCAGATCCATATTTCTCTCTCTCCATCCCCACTGACCTATCCGTAGTCTGGAGAAGAAGAGGAAAAGAGGATGATGGGAGAGAAACCAGGCAGGTGGTTGTGCACCAGAAGATCCAGCTGGAATGACGCATGCACTCCATTACAAGTTCTTTCCTTGATCATAGTCTCTCTCTCTCTCTCTCTCTCTCTCTCTCTCTCTCTCTCTCTCTCTCTCTCTCTCTCTCTCTCTCTCTCTCTCTCTCCTTCCCTCCCTTCCTCCCTCCCTCCCTCTCCCCTATGGCAGTGGGGGTGGGGGTGGTAAGGAGATAAGAGCTAATAGTGACATAAATTGCATAACTTCAGTTAAGTTCCACTTGAAAGATTCCCTCCAGGGATTAGACACAGCTATTGGAGCCTTGTAAAGCTAATTAATAGGTTTGAGGCCTTTCTTGGTCACCTTGTCTTACCCCCACCTCCATCCCCCTCCAGGATCTAATGCTATTCCTCCTACAAGGTTATCTTATATCTGTTTGTATGTTTTTGCTTGTTGGGTCTATGTGTACCTATAGATGTGCATATAACTTTCCCTGTTACAATGTAAACTCCTTGAAAGAATGGGCTATTTCACTTTTGTTACTGTCATGCCCCACCCCACCCAACACCTAGTATATATAGAACCTGACACAAAGGAATTGGTTAGTAAATGCTTGATTAACTAATAGCTAGCCGGTGTCTTCCTGTCTTCTTGGATCCCTTTTGTGGTGCGGCAGCCTCAGAATTTAAAAGATGTTAGACTTTGGGGGAACCTTTATGGGCCCAGAGTGGTGTCAGGAAAACCTGAGTTCAAATCCACCCTTAGACACTTACTCAGCTGTAAAATGAGCTAGAGGAGGAAATGGCAAACCACTCCAGGATCTTTGCCAAGAAAGCCCCAAAGGGGACCACAAAGAGTCGGACACGAATGAAGAACAATGAAACGTGTTTTATATATAACACATATATACACATATGAAAAATTAGATATTTATATTTTATACGAGTGTATATGTACACGAATATCATAATATAAAATAACATAGTAAACCCAGCTCTCTTCCTTCATGCTTCACTTTTCCAGGCCCTTTGTTTCTATGTCCTACCCACACAATGGTCATCATAATTTAGGGGTTTTTTTTGGACTGGGCAATGAGGGTTAAGTGACTTGCCCAGGGTCACACAGCTTATAAGTATCAAGTGTCTGAGGCCAGATTTGAATTCAGGTCCTCCTGAATCCAGGGCCAGTGCTTTATCCACTGTGCCACCTAGCTGCCCCCTACAATGGTCATCATAAACAAAATACAGTGGTGCTTCTCAATTTGCTCCTTCTCTAGGGATGGCCGCTTTTCCATGGAGGGTGAGGGCAAATACAAAATGAGCAAGACACCCAGCACTCATTCACTCAACAAGCTTTTATTAAGTGCCTTCCTCCTCATGGCAAGCACTGTGGTTAGTATTGTAGGGGGTTATAGAGAGGAGAGGTATGATTCCCCTTTGGTATACTGTTGTTTTTCTGGAGGCAATTGGGGTTAAGTGACTTGCCCAGGGTCACACAGCTAGTAAGGATCTGAGGCTGAATTTAAAATCAGGTCCTCCTGACTCCTCACCTGGCACTCTATCCACTGTGCCATATCTATTTCTAGATTTTACATTTTAAGGACAGTGATAAGCTGGAGTGCAAGCAGAGAACAACAACCAGGATAAGGGTGGGCCCATAGATAATGCCACACAGAGAAATAAAATAATACTCAGAATAGTTTAGTTGTTCACAGTTATTCTTTTTTTTTTCAACAAACATTTATTTTATTTTTTCCAGTTACATGTAAGGGTAGTTTTCAACATTCATTTTCATAAGATTTAGAGTTCCAAATTTTTCTCCCTCCCTTTCCTCTCCCCTCCACAAGACATCAACCAATCTGATATGGGTTATATATGTACAATCCACAAGTGCTCTTTTTTATCAGTTGTTTCTATGGGAGTGGATGGTATGCTTCATCATTAGTCTCTTGGAATTGTCTTGGATCCTTGTATTGTTGAGAGTAGTTAAGTCATTCACAATTGCTCATTGCACAGTTATTCTTGGGGAAGGTTTTGGTTTGGGTTTTGGTTTGGGGTGGGGCAGGGCAATGAGGGTTAAGTGACTTGCCCAGGGTCACACAGCTAGTAAGTGTCAAGTGTCTGATGCCAAATTTGAACTCAGGTCCTCCTGAATCCAGGGCCGGTGCTCTATCCACGGCACCACCTAGCTGCCCCCCGCACAGTTATTCTTAAAACAATATTGATATTACTACATACAACACTCTCTTGGTTCTGCTCATTTCACTCTTCATTATTTCATGCAAGTTCTTCCATGTTGTTGTTTTTCTAAAATCAACTTGTTTGGGGGCAGATAGGTGGTGCAGTGGATAAAGCAGTGGCCCTGGATTCAGGAGCACCTGAATTCAAATGTGACCTCAGACACTTGACATTTACTAGCTGTGTGACCCTGGGCAAGTCACTTAACCCTCATTGCCCCGCAAAAAAAAGAAAGGAAGGAAGGAAGGAAGGAAGGATGAAAGAAAGAAAGAAAGAAAGAAAGAAAGAAAGAAAGAAAGAAAGAAAGAAAGAAAGAAAGAAAGAAAGAAAGAAAGAAAGAAAGAAAGAAAGAAAGAAAGAAAGGAAGGAAGGAAGGAAGGAAGGAAGGAAGGAAGGAAGGAAGGAAGGAAGGAAGGAAGGAAGGAAGGAAGGAAGAAAAGTTCTAGTTTGTGGGAAATGTAGGAAATGATAGCTGTCTTCAAGTATTTGAAGGACTTCCATTGTAAGAGATTAAGCTTGTTCTCTGCTTGTCTTTGAAGGGCAGAACTAGGAAATACAAGTTATTAAGAGAAAATTGGGGGCTTTATAGGACATTTTCCTCATTCTACCCCAAAATGGAATGGGTCACCTCAATAAATAATGGGTTTCCCCTTCACTTGAGATCTTTAAGCAAAGATTAGATGAATACATATTGGGTATGTTATAAAGGGGACTCTTTTTGTTTCTGGCTAGACTACAAAGACCTGCCTAATGATAAAATTCTGTGTTTGTGGTAGGAATCTATGGAAAGATCACTAATAGCCTGGTGTTGTGACACATTTCTGTAATTCATGAAGAATTACAGAAGTCTGGCGCTGAGAAGGCTGAGGTTTGTGGGTTGCTTGAGCTCAGGAGTTCTGAGCTCAAGTAAGGTTGAAGCCAATTGTTGACACTAAGTCTGATACCAATATGGGGAACTGCTGGGAGCAAGTGGCCACCAGAGTACTTCAGAAGTGTAGAACCAGCCCAGGTCCATGCCAGTCAGCAGTGGGATCTGGCTACTGAGTGGCTGCTGAACTTTCCAGCGTAGGCAAGATAGGGAGATATAGGCTCACCCTTTAACCCACCCAAAGATAACTAATAGAACAAGCCAGAATATGATTATACTAAACTCCCCCTTGGGGGGGAGATTGCATTATTTATCCTTGTTTCTTTTCTAGCACTGAGGATTGGGCATAACAAACATTTTTTAAAATCTCAAATAGTCCATGGCACTAATGTAAAATTCAAATAGAAACAGGGGCCACTAGCCTATATCTAAAGATCCCACCAGGCCTCTTGCTGACTTACTTTTAAAATATAATGTTGCTATGTTTTATTGAATTTTTATTTATTTTGTTAAATATTTCCCAATCACGCTTTAATCTGGTTTGGACCATGCTCAGCAGTATTGTGGACCCCATGTGGCCCATAGGACATCTGATTGTTGTCACCTGGGATCCATGCTATCGTGGAAAGGGGAAAGAACCCTGGATTTGAACTCAAAGGACCTAGATTGGAATCTCATCACCACTATTTGCTACTTGCTTGACACTGATTAAATTATTCTCTCTCCCTAAGCCGTAGTTGTCTCATCTGTAAAATGGGGGGAGATGGGAGGGGAAGGGATTGGACTATATGGCCTCTGAGGTTTCTTCTGACTTTAAATCCTATGAATAAAGGAATAAATGACTTAATTGCATAAGTGGCATAGATAATTAGCATCATGGGTATTGAGAAGTGGGGAAAGACCACTATGGGCAAGGTGGTCAAATTTTATGTGGAAGGCAGCACTTGAACTGGGTTTTAAATTCAGCCTTACCTTCATATGAAGCTTGAAGTAAAAATCCTTAGCTGGTGAAAGTATGTGTGTGTGTGTATATATGTGTGTGCATGTTTATATGTGTGTATATGTGTATATGTATGCATATAGTATATACACACACAGTGTATATGAACTATAAATATATTATATAATTAAATGTATGTAATATGTATTTAACATGCAATATAATATTATGTAATATATTATCTATAAAACAATATATTATATAATGCATGCATGTATCATCTATACATATGCACAATAATATTTGTATATATAAATGTATATATGTGTGTATATAATTATATAGGATATGTTCATATTAGATATTTATTATAAATATGTATGTATGTTGTATAGATGTGTATATACACAATTATCTGTTGTATGCATGTACATGCAAATATATGTATATGTGTGTACATGCACACACACGCATATATGTATATATATAATATACACACACACATATGTATTACTTTTTTACGTTCCCCAAATCGCTTCCACATCCATGTAAAGGCAGGTCTGGCTCACCCACCAGGGCATCCTAAGACTTGCCCACTCATCTGCCTCCATCTGGACCCTCTGTAGCCAAGCCCCACACAAGACACTGAGCAGAGTCTTGTGGCTCAGTAGGTTTCAATCTGAATAGCCACAAAGTAGAAGCCAACTCCGCCAGCTGCCTCAGTGCGTAAAGAAAGCCAGACATCTTTCCTCATGAATAGGGCTCATACTCCCCCCTTTTTCTTACTCTTGCTGAGTTCGAATTGAAACATTATTGCAGCAACTCTTCGTTTCAAGGGGAAATTGTAATTGCTTCTAGATGCGGCCCACTGTTTGCAAGAGCGCTTTAACCTTTAACTTTGTCAGTACAAAAGAAGCCTCGCAGCTCTGAGAATCTAACAAGACCATCATTTATAGTTGGCAGAGTTCATTAGTCAATCGTAACAGTTTAATTATTGGCATGTTAATGTGTGAGCATTTAACTAGATGGAACAACGGGCTTTTAGGTATCGAATGAGACTTTCTAAATGAAGCGGAGTTAATCAGCATGGTTGTTTATGTTGTGCCTTGTTATTAAAACAAATTGATTAAAAAGCAAGGAAGAAAGTTATCCATTTATTTTGCCAACAAGCCGGCATGTTTTAGCACTAGGGGGACTGTTTAAAAATAAACACATAAATAATTGTTTGTTTCAAATAATAAGAGTTGTCATTTAGATGGATCTTTAAGGTTTGCAAAGTACTTTCCACAAACACGTCATCTGAGCCTTGCAAAAACACTGTGAAATAGGTGCCATGGATGGTATTATCCCCAATTTTCAAATGAGGAAACTGAGAGTCAGAAAAGTTAAGTGACTTGTACTTTGTCACACAGCTAATAAACAGCAGCAGAATTTGAACCCAGGTCTTCCTAACTCTTGGAGAGTCCAACTCTCCAAGGACTTACCATACTGCCACTTTTTAAATTTTTGTTTTTCAAATTTTGGGCTAAAATGATGTAAGAAAGAGTCACTGTCTAATGTTCTATGTTATAAAAGTCCCTTCAAGTGCTGGTATTCTGAGACTCCCCAAACAGAAGGCCAATGGAACGTTCTATCCACTTCATAGACTGGCGATAGAAAGGATGAGCTGTATGTAAATTTGCAAACATTTCTGCACCTGAAACAAACCCAAAGAAAGATGACATATACTCGACATCATGCAGTGAAAGGCTTTCCCTCACCTTTCTTCTGAGAGGCAACTTAGAGGCCTAGTAGTCAGGGCGCTAGATTTGGATTTCAGAAAAATTGGTTCAAATCTCTCAGACACATATTAGCTTTTTGACTCTAGGCAAGTCATTTAACTTCTTTTGTCTCAGTTTCTTGATTTGTAAAAATGAGAGGACTGAGCTCAGTGGCTTCTAAAGTCTCTTATACTTCTAAATCTATGATACCATAATCCTTCATTTCTGATTCCTCTAAAACGTTGCTTCTTTCTTTATTTTATTTTGGTGAGGCAGTTGGGGTTAAGTGACTTGCCCAGGGTCACACAGCTAGTAAGTGTTAAGTGTCTGAGGCTGGATTTGAACTCAGGTCCTCCTGAATCCAGGGACGGTGCTCTATCCACTATGCCACCTAGCTGCCCCTGCTTCTTTATTTTTTGACACTGGGGCAAATAATATTTGCATGTAATGGAAGGTGAGGAAAAAAAGCCTATGAGCCTACATTTTAAAAAGCCTGTTGAGGGCAGCTAGGTGGCACAGTGGATAAAGCACCAGCCCTGGATTCAAGAGTACTTGAGTTCAAATCAGGCCTCAGACACTTGACACTTACTAGCTGTGTGACCCTGGGCAAGTCACTTAACCCTCATTGCCCTGAAGAAAAAAAAAGCCGTTGGAGTCAGGCAGGTCTTCACGACCCAACATCCTAACTTTCGTTTGCATCATTCTTGTAGTCACAGGAATCACCAAGTCTCTGCCTGTGACTGTACCCCCAATAATTGCACAGTGGACTCCATCAGCCATTTTTAGTTTTGCATTTTGGGGTGCAGTTGGTTCCTTGTGGATTAAAGGAAATAATATCCAATGGAGGCTTCCCAAAATCATTTCAATTCCTTAAATCACTTCCATATCTTTCACAGACTAAATGGGAGAGAGTTTGGGATTTTAAGACTGGTATAGAATATTCTGTACCTCAAATGGTCCTCACCAGAACCATGAGTAGGGTAGGATAATGGAATAAAGAAAGCATCGACAATGATGTTCCAGGGCATTTGTCCTCCTGGAGATGACCATCTGGCCCTTCCCCCAGCCTCTGACCCTTCTGTTCTCCCTACCCCAAATAGCTGTGAGTCCTTTAACAGTATCAAAAATTCACAGTCTCCCAAGGGATGCTTCTTCCTTCTGACAACTGTGCTCCAGGTGAGATTTCCCACCCATCCCCCTTACTTTCTATTCCCCTTGCCCCAGGCTCAAAAATGCCTAGTTATTGCCCTGGTCCTTGCTCATCTTGTGTGATTGACATATGAATGGACAATGTGTTAGAAGTTAACCACAGCTGAGAAAATGGCAGACAGCTGCTTGGGACATAGGTTCATTTTCCATTGCAAGATTTCCTACTCCAAGCAATATGTAGTGTCTCAGTTCATTTGAGAGGAGGAAGCCACAAAGCTCCTCGAAAAGTGACTATAATAATAATTACTGTTTGATCATGGATTTAGAGGGGAAGGAACCCTAGAGGTCCCAGTCCAACCCCCTCATTTTGAAGATGAGGAAAGTGAGTAGCAGAGAGTCTGACTTGCCCAAAGTCGCAGAAGGAATAAAGGGCAGAATTGAGCCTTGAACTTAATGAAAAATCCCCAATTAATCAATCAATATTAGTTAAACACCTACTATGTGATAGGCATAGTGAATAGTTAACAAGTATGCTGTACCTTTCTCACTCTAATTTGAGAAATAGGTAGTGTGAGTATTATTGTGCCCATTTAAAAAAATTGGGGGGGGGGCAATGAGGGTTAAGTGACTTGCCCAGGGCCACACAGCTAGTAAGTGTCAAGTGTCTGAGGCGGCATTTGAACTCAGGTCCTCCTGAATCCAGGGCTGGTGCTTTATCCACTGTGCCCCCTTATTGTGCCCATTTTTAACAAGTCAGTCTACCATACTGTAAAGAAAACTAGCTTAGAAATCAGGAAGACATGAATTCATGTTCTCATTCCAATATGTACTGGCTGTGTGGCCCTGGGAAAGTCACTTAAGTTTTCAGTCTCCTACACAACTTTTGAAGACTGTAAAATGCAAAGAAGGTGCCAACCTTCATTGCTAGAAAGAATTTCTTCATCTGGGTGTTTCCTATACCAATGAAATCACAGATCCAATCCCGTGTGTGTATATATACACACACATACACACGCATGTGTGTATGTGTATATGTATATGTATTGCATATATGTATTGTGATGAGTAAAATCTAATGTGTGTGTCCTTACCTGCCCCCCCCCCGCCAGTGGGGGGCGGGGAGGGGACTAGCTAATGTTTACCTGTAAATTCAGCAAAGGTTTAGGCTTTTAAGCATTTATTAAAGTATATTAGAAGCTGAGAGAGAGAGAACATGTCTCTGAAAAAATGGAAAAGCCCTAACCCAGATTTATACAGGAGAGAGAGAAAACCTGCCTCCACCTAGCAGCTCACACTTCCCAAGTAAGTGACAGAGTTCCAGCCAGTTCCCTCAGAAGCCCTTGGTTCAAGTCCTGCCTCTGAAACATACTGGCTTGTGATTCTTGGGCAAGTCACTTAATCTCTGTGTTCTAGTTCTCTGACCATAAATTGCAGGGAAAATGCCAGCCAGCATTAGTAGATGGAGTTTCCTTGCCTGGGAGTTTACTATAGCAATAAAATCTCAGGTCTTATCCCTATGCCTTTAAAGGTGAGGAAACTGAGGTTCAGAGAGGCTCTATCACTTGCTTAAGGTCACATAACTAGTAAATGGCAGAGCTGAAATTTAATCCCAGATCTTCTGAATCCAAATCTTAGTGTTCTTTCCCTTTCACTTTGGACTCAACAAAGGGAAGCTATGGATTTTTGGTATGTATGATTTCCCATGAAGAGGGAAACTTTTTATAAAAAAATGAAACCACATTCTTGATAGGAAGTGTTCTTGGTCCCATTTCTTTTCTAAATACTTTGGTTTTCCATCAAGGATTCAGGAGGACCTGAGTTCAAATCCAGACTCAGATACTTTGCATGTTCCAGCTGTGTTATCCTGGTAAAGTCACTTAACCCTCATTGCCCTGCAAAAAAAAGGGGGGGATAGGGAAAAGCTGTTTGTGGTTCTTCTAACTTAATCACTTTAACTTGAGGAGGGGGCTTGGGTTGTGAAAGAGAAATATACATAGCAAGGATTAACACTTCAGCTATTCCTGAAGGCCTATTCCCATATGTATTCTTGCTTAAAAGATGCCAATACTCCAATGAATTACACCAATATAATTATCCCCTCTAAATGATGCTTATCTCTTTCCATCCATAACTGCCTATGCTATAAAATTCTTGTGCTTATATTCTGGCAAATTTAGCATGGGGGTCCAACCAATATGTTGGGAGTCTTCCTTACAATTTCCTAAGAATATATCAAAACCAGTGGAGCAGAGCAGCTAGGTGGCACAGTGGATAGAGCACCGGCTGTGGAGTCAGGAGGACCTGAGTTCAAATTTGGCCTCAGACACTTAACACTTAACTGGCTGTGTGACCCTGGGCAAGTCACTTAATTCCAATTGCCTCACCAAAAACCAAAACACACACACACACCAAAACCCCCCCCAAAAAAAAACAAAAAACCAACAGTGGAACGTCTCATCTTTTTGTTGGTTATCCCTCATTCTTGTCATGTGACTGCTTCATCTTTTTTGCATTTCTTAGATGACATCATTTACACTGCTTCTCCTACATAATTTCCTATTCATAATGCGTTGGAGCCATGCTCCTCTCCTTTTGGGTCATTTTCCATATCAGTGCTTTAAAGTCTGCACTATTCCATGACTTGCAGCTATATAGTATCCCCAGAAGAACATGGATGTTTAAAAGATAGGTCTTTATTTTAAGGATAAGGTTTGGATCATTAAAAGAACCATATAAATTTCTCCAAAACATTCTGGGCCACTCTCCTAGTCCTGAACAATTCTGAGGCATATCAACCACTTCTCATGTCTTTCCAAGTATTGACAAGTGAACTCTATAGGCTAACCATCTAATTTCATATAATATTTTGGACAATAGGCATTCTTCATCCACTTTCTTTGCCCCTATGTATAGTTAGGACACAAACTTTTAAGTGACCATGAATCACATTTTTCCAAATGTTCTGCAATGTTCCAGAGTTTTCTGCAACAAGACAAAGTCATCCATAATTAGTATCATCTGGAGGCTCTCACCATCATCCAGAGAAGTGCTAGGGTGTATGTGCACTGTTTTAATGATGTAAGTCTGAAGGGGTCTGCTTAGATGTGGTTTGTAAGGAGGCAAGAAGGGCTATCTCTAGAGTCTTTTCCCTCTGCTCTTCTTCAAAGGAGACTTCTTTCTAAGGTTCTGGTTCCTCTGTATATAAACTTCTTCCCACAGTCTTTCTCTCCCTATTTTAAGGGAGTCTGAGGGACCAAGTCTGAAGGAAGGGCCTGGTATTACATGTCTTCTCTTTCAAAGCTGAAAGTCCAAAGGCTTTCTCTCATCTCTACAGCTCTCTGCAACTCCACTTCTGACATAGTTGTGGAGCATTGAGTAACCAATGTCTATCACTGAGAGTATTATGCAAATGAATCTTGAGCTGTGGGTTACAGGTGGATTCCCTCTGTGATTTGGAGTCTATGCCACAAAAGTGGCAAGCATTTTAATGCCTTCCTTTATATTCATAATCAAAGAGTCATCAGAAATTGACCTTTGCTGTTGTTTCTCCAAAGGGCTTGGACTCTTAGTGAGAAGAGAGCCAAATATATATTAGGATTAAGGCTTTATTCCATTCAGCAAATTTATCCTTATTAAGAGCTTAGAATGTGGGGCAGCTAGATGGCACAGTGGATAGAGCACCGGCCCTGGAGTCAGGAGTACCTGAGTTCAAATCCGGCCTCAGACACTTAACACTTACTAGCTGTGTGACCTTGGGCAAGTCACTTAACCCCACCTGCCTCACCCAAAACAAAACAAAACAAACCCAAAGAGCTTAGAATGTGAGCCTAGAAAGAAAGAGCCTAGAACTGTGCTAGGTTCTGGGGAAGATAAAAAGATAAATAAAACAAAGACCTTGACTGCACTACTTTTGCAGTAGGAAAAAAAACTACTCCCACATTGGGGTGGACTGAACTCACTTGCCACTACCAGGTGCTACCACCACCAGATGTGGTTCTTTGGTTTTTTCCATTTAATGCTGCCTCATCCATCCATTCATTCAATCACTTAACACATATTCACCAACAGCCTATCATGTCCACCCAAGGCAACTTACAGGTTAATCTCTCTACTCAAGTGATATGAAGATATTTTCTAAGTTGTGAAACCAAGGGGTTGTTTTAAATCTTTAAAATATTTTTAGCCTGATTGGTTATTCTATTGTCAATGAGTTATCCTCATTCATGATCATTTTGGAGTTTTCTGGTAATGATTGAGAAGTTGCAAAATATTATTTTTATGATTTTCATAAAGTTAAAAATTAAAAGAGCCTGTGGAAAGCTCCCAGCATGTTAGACAGATGTTAGTATATGTGGTAAGGCATCGTCAAGGATCTCATAAAATGAGAAGACACAGAAGGATGACAATCTGCACTGGCAGAAGGAGAGGCCACATCAAGGATATAATGGGTTCTCTTGAGTCTAAAGTTTTAAAAAAGCACGTTACAATCCTTTCAATGATCACTACCACCCAATCCACCCATACATTCAATGCACATTTATTACTAGGAGTCAGCAGACCTCAGTTCAAGTTCCAACCTGAAATCTAGCACAGACATTCATTAGCTGTGTGACTTAGGACAATTTCACCCCCTTTCATTCCCCAAATATTTATTTTACTCTATTCAGTGGTACAAGTCACTTCCTTCTTTTATACCTCAGTTTTCTCATCTGTAAAATGAAGGAGTTGGATTAAATCATTTCTAAGTTCCATTATAGTTTGGGAAATCTATTATTCAAGTATTATAAAATCTAACTACCATTTTAATTTTTATTTAGCTTATTTTTTGTTACATTTTAACTTCTGCACTATCTCTCTCCTTACACACACACACACACACACACACACACACACACATAAAACCATACTATGCATACTTCTATTTATCAGTTCTTTCTTTTGAGGTGGATAGTCTCTTTCTTCAGAAGTCCTTTATAGTTGAATTGAATATTTATAATACTCAGAATAGCTTAGTTATTCTTAAAACAATATTGCTATTACTGTATACAACACTTTCTTGGTTCTGCTCATTTCACTCTTCATTATTTCATGCAAGTTTTTCCATGTTGTTGTTTTTCTAAAATCAACTTGTTTGGGGGCAGCTAGGTGGCGCAGTGGATAAAGCAGTGACCCTGGATTCAGGAGGACCTGAGTTCAAATCCGGCCTCAGACATTTGACACTAGCTGTATGACCCCGGACAAGTCACTTAACCCTCATTGTCCTGCAAAGATAGACAGATACATAGATAAATAAATACATAGATAGATAGACAAGTTAATTAATTAATTAATTAAAATAAAATAAACTTGCTTATCATTTCTTATAGCACAATAGACTCCATCACAATTATATACCGCAACATTCCCAAATTGATGGGCATTTCCTCAATTTCCAGTTCTTTGCCACTACAAGGAGATCTACTATAAATGTTTTAGAACATATAGATTCTTTTCCTTTTTCCTTAATCACATTGGGAAACAGCCCTACTTGTGGTATGGCTAGGTCAAAGAATATATACACAGTTGTATAACATTTTGCGCATAATTCCAGATTGCTCTTCAAAATGGTTGGAGCAGTTCATAGTTCCACCAACAGTGTATTAGCATCCCAATTTTTCCACAGCCCCTCTAACATTTGTCGTTTTCCCCTTCTATTTTAGCCAATTTGGTAGGTGTGAGATGATATCTCAACTAACCAACATTATCAACATTATTTTCCAAGAAAGCTGGCCTCAAAGCCAGGAAGACTTAGTCTCAAGAGCCCTATATAATATGTCTGACTGTGCAACCCTGGGCAATTCAATTGACCTCTCTGTTATTTTGGCAACTTTTCAAAGCTATAAATTGTAGAGGAGGTATCAATCTGTATGCATAGAATTTTCTTCTTTGGGTGCTCCCTATACCAATGAATCAGGTCCAGTCTCCATCCTTATATTGACTATTTTTTTTTCTATAAATGAGAGCTTAAAAAAAATAAAATTAAATAAATAAATGAGAGCTTCATTTTACCAATGAGATTATATAGATTCCAAAGGAAAGAGATTATCTATTTTTGGCTTCCTTATATCCCCTAAAGCACTGAGTACAATGTTAGGCAAGCAGTAGTTGCTCCATAAAAGCTTAATTACTTGATTAACATACAAGTGATTCAGCAGAATGAAGATCATTCACTATTCTCTTTCCTCTTTATTCCATTTAGAAAGCACTCATTCCCAAAGTCCAGAAAAGAGGAAGGGGTAAGAAGTATATAATTGGTTTCTGCTATGAACTGTAATGTGGTATATAAATGTATGTCTTTCATTTGGGGTTGCCAGTCTTACAACATTCATGTTACGTTGCTTTTCCACCAGCAGTGCTTCCTGGAGTTGGGTAAAAACCCTCTTAATATGAAATCAGAAGACAAATGTGAGGATCAGAGAGAGAGAGAGAGAGGTGCCATTTAAATGATCACCCAAATACAAAGTGGCAAAGCTAGGGTTAGAATCCAAGGCTTCTTTCTTCTGGTCCAGTGCTATTCCTCCAACGATACCCAGCATCCTATATATCAGGATTTCAAGAATTTCATCCACAGAGATTTTTTTTTTTGCAGGGCAATGGGGATTAAGTGATTTGTCCAGGGTCACACAGCTAGTAAGTGTCAAGTGTTTGAGGCTGGATTTTAACTCAGGTCCTCCTGAATCCAGGGTTGGTGCTTTATCCACTGTACCACCTAGCTGCCCCCTCACAGAGATTTTTAACATGTAGAATGAGCTACTGTAGGAGTTGGTATATTCAAACTCATTGGAGCTCTTCAAGCATAGATTGAACAACTACTTATAAAATATATTTGGGAAGGGGGAGGTAGACCATTGAAGGGCCTCCAAGTCTGAAATTCTATGATTCAATGACATCTAGAGAGATTGATATCCCCCCCCAAAAAAGTAGCTACGAATATATGGAGAATATCATTACAAACTTCTAGAGAGAGATTAAAAATAGAAAATGTTTCCTTTACTGACAAATTGTGTAATCAGTGAAAATTTGAACCTATATCAAGAAAACTTAAGCAGACTCCTTCACAAAGCATTCAAGACTCTGGCATTAAACTACCTTTCCCACCTGGTCCCACACTTATTCTTTCTTGTAATCTACTGAAACTAAAATGAATTACTCACAGTTCCCCAAATTGAGTCTAAATCCTGTCTGGGCCACTTCCCAGGTGTGTGACCCTGGTAAGACACACACTCTCTCAGTCACATTTTTCTCATTTGGAAAATGAGGATCATAGTAGAATTCTGAGAATCAGATGAGATAACAGACGTAAAGCACTTACCATTCCTTTAAACACTATAGAAGTGTTAGATATTGTTGTTATTATTACTTGCTGCTGTTGTTGTTATTCAACCTTTTATCACTTTACACTTTTGCTTATCTCTTTTTCTACATTAGGCATGAGCCCCCCCCCCCCCCCTTATGCCTTCTGTTGAGGAAATCCTACCCAAACCTCAAGATCCAGCTCAGATACTCTTCCACTGTCTTCTCTGTTCCGGCAGGCAGAACTCATCTCTGCCACCTCCAGTTTCTCACATATTTTTTACACCTCTCCTACACCCTTAGCATGTTTCATTTTGTATTAAAGATGTGTGTGCTCCTGTTGTATGTCCTGCCTACAGTGTAAGCATCTTGAGGGGAGGGGTGGTGTTTTATTCATCTGGGCCACACTAGAGTCTGAAATAAGGGCTTGTACATCTGTTCTTCAGTGGATCCAAGACCTCATCAATATTGCTGTTCTCTAACAATGATAAAGATCACAATTCTACATCTTCTCATCTCTGGGCAACTCTTGGCTGTGTCCTTCCATGCTTTCTCCCTAAAGGATCCACCCAATAGGCTGAAGCCCTTCCCAGAGGTCGCCTGCTCCCCCTCACTCGTGTTATGTGCTAGGCTCACTAGCATTTTAGGTTATATATTTCCTGGTTCAAATCTTTTTTATATCCTTTCCTATGCTCAAGTCATCATTGTCAATGTGTTGCAGGCTATTTATACCCACCATGTAGCTCTCCTTTCACCTTTGGGCTGCTTATAATTATAATTTTGATTCTTTGATGACAGTATTCTAATACTAAAGTAAAAAAGAAGCTTGTTTTTTTTTTCTTGTTTGCCTCATAGAGAGTGAGAAGTGCAGCCTGCAGAGGAATGAAGACATGGATGGCCTATGTACCCTCTTTAAACAGAAGGAATCAGCAAATCACAGGGAGAGGACATGTGGAGGAGGGGCACTTCACTCCTGTGAAAAAGTCCTGGGGTAAAGTGAGCTTTCAGACTGCAGAGGTGTCTTTGGCATGATAGAGCATATCCAGAGAGTGGGGACGACAGCCTGGAGAGGAATGTCATTGTACAGTGTCCTCTGGAACTTGGTGCAATGAGTTCAATGTCACCTGCCGACAGTGGCATCCACCTAGATCAGGGATTGCTTTACCTATGTATCATAAACCTCTTTCTCAGTGTGATAAAGCCTCTGGAACCTTTATAAGAAAAACATTTTTAATGCATAAAATGCATAGATTTACAAAGAAAATCAATTATATTAAAGAGGTCATTTTTTCCTATCCAAGTTCATAGACCTTCTGAAAGCTATCCATGGAAACCTATGGGGGATCTGTGGACCCCAGGTGGAAAACCCTGGCTCTAGGGTCCATTTAGACTTTGTACTGACAGTGCTCCGTGAGAACAGTACATAACTTTAGTGAACAAACATCTCCCTGTTTAATGCTACTCAGCGGTGATCATCTGAGGTCACTGAACAAAGCTATCTCTGCTGTTCTATGAATTAAGGAATCCAGTATGATCTTGATCTATGTATGGGAGATGCCTTGTTGGAGGAGAGCCTTTAAAGCTGCATTTTGTTTTAGCAAGGCAACGCTTTTTCCCCCTCACCACAAACCATAAGCACAGTGAGATCTTATATTCTTGGCAACCTTGGGTCAGTTATTATAAGGATGGCTTCTGTTGGAAATAATTTGAAAAACCCTTCCCATTCCCTTCTTAAATATATCTAGGGTACCTGAAATGCATGTGCAGATCATTCTAATAAAGGTTTATAAAGTTGCAAAAGTAAGGATATGAGTTAATAGTTATTACAATCTTTTCAATTGCCTTTTATTCATTTTTTTTTTTTTGTGAGGCAATTGGGGTTAAGTGACTTGCCCAGGCTAGTAAGTGTGTCAAGTGTCTGAGGTCGGATTTGAACTCAGGTCCTCCTGAATCCAGGGCTGGTGCTCTATCTACTGTACCACCTAGATGCTGTAAAGAATTAATTGTTATTTGAGGTTTTTATGACCCCATCTTTTGGCTAGAATTTAAAAAAAACCTCGGCATGCACTGGCCTGGGGCTCCACAAACTGCAGGGTGCTCCCCACTAGTTGTAGCTGTTGCCATGGCACTGGTACCTCACCACTTGCCGACACCTACATGGGTCTGGCAAAATTATAATTATTGGAAGCCTAGTGAGGGCAGTCATGTGACTGTCAGAGCAGCCAGCCAATTGGCTGGGGGCTGTGTGGGGTGTGCCCGGAGGAAGGAAGCTTTTTTCCAGCATTCTAGCTGGAAGCTGGAAGGCAACAGGAGTGCTGCTGTGTATTCTCAGCTGATTCCTGGGTGGTGGTGTTTTTTTCAGGTTGTATAATTTCCCTTTCCCCATTTTATTTCCTTTCCCTTGATCCTACTGATCCTGTTTGTGTGTTGTTTTTTTTTAAAGTTCATTCTTGTTAAAATAAATCCTGCTGTGTTTTGAGGGAGGATGCTGGTCTCCTTCCTTGCTCCAATATTGCAGCGAGCCACTTAGCTAACACTCCCCAATTAAAAATTGGTCCCCACACTGCCCCTCAATTGCCTTTTTTTTTTGGTAAGGCAATTGGGGTTAAGTGACTTGCCCAGGGTCACACAGCTAGTAAGTGTCAAGTGTCTGAGGCCGGATTTGAACTCAGGCACTCCTGAATCCAGGGCCGGTGCTTTATCCACTGTACCACCTCGCTGCCCCCCTCAATTGCCTTTTTTTTTTAAAATATGGAACGCTTCACAAATTTGCGTGTCATCCTTGCTCAGGGGCCATGCTAATCTGCTCTGTATCGTTCCATCAATTGCCTTTTTTAAAATTTTAGTACCCATATTTTCTTCCAATTGGTACCTTCTTGTCTTAGAGATATGTTGAAAATTGCTTTCTCAGCACCCTAGAAATTAGGTTACAATTATGCTACAGGTGGCAAAAGCAGATGGAGCACTGGACCTGGAGTTAGGAAGACCTGAGTTCAACTTTGGCCTCAGAAACTTACTTGCTTGTAATAATTCTGGGCAAATTATTTAACCTCTGTCTTCCTTTGGTCCTCATCTGGAAAATGGGGGTACTAATTGCACGTACCTCACAAGGCTGTTGTGAAGATCAGATAAGTCAATATCTGTAAAGGATTTAGCACAGTGCCCAGCAGGTGTTTAATGTTCCTTTACTGTTCCCTTCCCCTCACCTCCAGGACCAAAGCTGCTTTTCCTATCTTTTTCTTTTTCAGTGCCCTTTCTACTTTCTCAAATAGCAGATCAAGAACTAAGATGTTAGAACTCGACCATGGTGATTCTACTGTTATTGATGACTAAAAGGTTGCAATGAACATGCTACATTTAATATAATCGTGTTGCAAGTTGTGCAATGATGAGATGACTGTCGATGGGAATGAAGAAGCAAGGACTTTCTAATAAGATGGATTGTTTCAAGTCTGTTGGTTGATGAAACATGTTGCAAGGACTTCAAGGAAGCACATGAAAACTGTTCACTCTTTGGGTTGCCAAGTTTACCAAAATAACTGCATTACATCATCATCATGTTAAAGTCAAGTCTTACTCATCCGGGTGTGTGACTTTAAGTTTTTATTAGTAATTTATAACAGCCAATCAAGAACACAAGGATGTGAGGAATATTTACATCTCAGACAGAGATTTGGCTTGTACTAGTGGAACATCAAGGTCATTCATTACCTTATAATTAATCTCAAAATAAGACCCTTGTGACAAGTCATCATCAGAAACAAGAAATACAGTTTATATTATCAGGATGATAAAAGTAGATTTTCCCTCACAGTTTTCCAAATTCACCATACTGTCTCAACATGCTATGGCAGATTCAGAGTTGGCATTGCATTCAGGAAGAGCTGGATTCAAATCCTATTCCTGACTCATGCCTAGGCAAACTATTTAACTTCTTATTGCCCGAGACAACTCTTTCAGGCTCTAAATTACAGAGAAGATGCCAACCTGTATTGATAGGAGCTTGAGAATTCCTTATGCTAATAAAAAAAAAAAAACCTCAGTCCCATCCCTGTAATGTTTAATTCCACGCAGAAAATAAATAACGTAGGAAAATGAGCCTCCAAAATTGGCTCTGTGGAAAAGAAAAGGCATTGCAGTTGAATTATCTACTGCTTATGTTGCCTGCAAGATGGTATTATGGATAGAGTACAGGACTTAAGTCACTTTGGAGCATTGTCTTTAACACTTACTAGCTCTGTGACTGGGTAATCTCCTAACATTATAATAACAAGAGCTAGTATTAATATGGGTCAGCTAGGTGAAACAGTAGATAGAGCACTAAGCTTCAAATCAGGAAGACTCATCTTCATGAGTTCAAATCTGCCATCAGACACTTACTAGCTTTGTGGCCCTGGGCAAGTCACCTGTTTGCCTCAGTTTCCTCATCTGTAAAATGAGCTGGGGAAGAAAATGGCAAACCACTCCAATTTCTTTGCCAAGAAAACCCCAAACAGGGTCATAAAGAGTTGGACACAACTGAAAAATGACAAGCAAAAGCATTAATATAATTAATGTAATACTTTAAGGTTTACAAAGGGCTTTATGTATATCATCTCATTTTATCCTTACAACAACCCTGGGAGGTAGGTGTTATTATCCCCGTTTTCCAGATGAGAAAACAGGTTGAGGGAAATGAAGGGATTTGACAAAATTCACACATATTTGAGCTCAGGTCTTCCTAACTCCAGGTCCACTATGCCACCTTGATGCCTGATATCTGTACCTCAGTTTCCTCATCTGCCAAATGAAGAATATAATCATTTTATTAATTCAGAGGATTTTTAATGAGGATCTGATTCAATTAAATAATTATTAAGCACCTACTATTAGCCAGGCACTATGCTAAGAAAAAGAAAGACAATCCCTGCCCTCAAAGAAATTACAGTCTAATGAGGGAAGAGAAAACACTACAGGAGACTGAAAAGGTGGGGGTAGGGAGGAGGGGAGAAGTTAGATATGCCTCAGAGTAATGCAGACAGGTGAGAAATGAGGAGATGTTCTGAGCCAGACTCCTCCTTCCTTAAATGGAGTGTTGTGAAGTTGATGGCTCCACCCTTCAATCAGAGGGAGAGAAGGTAGGGATGAGGTCAAGTACCCAGGCTGTCAGGATCTTGCAGGTTAATAAGGTTTTCTCCCATCATGAGCTACGTGGGACATCAAATGGTTTATAAACTGTAAAGCATAGTATAAACATAAACTATTATTATATAGTCACATCTTTACTACTATCCAAATGTGTAGCCTAGGACAAGTGACTGGGTCCCCCCTCTCAATCTCATTTTCTTCATCTGTTAAGAGATGGTACTAGGTGATTGATAAGATCTCTTCCTACTCTTCATGTTTGCTTAATAATTGCTCTGATCCTCATCTCTTTTTGCCCATATGGACTGGGTCTTACCAAAGGAATGTAGCATTGTTTTTTCTCCTTAGGCGCTTAATACACAGTCTCTGCTGAAGTCAATACTGGTTCATTCTGAATCAAGCCACCATTTAGTCTTCAAAGACACTGAACTTCGCCGTGTGCATTTGGCTCTGGATTTCATTGCCTGTTTCCCTAAAGGACTGTAACTCCCTGGGGAAAGGCTTCCTCTGAAGGACTCATTTTTCTCTCCTGGAGGTGGTTTCTCAGAACTGTAAATTCCAATTCCCTTGATGCTGCGACCTGGTCTGTGGGCCGTGTTTGCCTCCTTCCAGAGAGGCGGCTTCAAGAAATCACATTTTCCGGGTGAAAATTGATTATCCCTGTAGTGGACACAGCATTTTGTCACCTGTTAGTTCTATGGAAGCACAGGAAGAGAGAGAGAGACAGATGTATACACACAAAAATACAATCACATAGGCAAACAGTGAGAACTCACAGGATAGGGAAGCCAATCAGCTCCTGACTCTGTCTCTCCCTCCTGCCACACCTTTAGTTGGCATATTGTTATCATGTATCCAGCGCATTCGGCAGGGATCAGGAAAGGATTAGCAAATATTATAAATGCTCTCCGCCCCATACCCCATCTTTTCATGTTCCTGTTTTGTCTTCCCCCATTAGAATATAAGCACAATGAGGGGAGGATTGTCTTTTTCTCATTTCTTTTCTTAGCATAGTGCCTGCAATATGCTAAAAAGATATAAGAACCAAGGGGCAGCTAGGTGGTGCAGTGGATAAAGCACTGGCCCTGGATTCAGGAGGACCTGAGTTCAAATCCAACCTCAAGACACTTGACACTTACTAGCTGTGTGATCCTGGGCAAGTCACTTAACCCTCATTGCCCTGCAAACAAACAAACAAAAACAAAACAAAAACAAAAAACAAAAGATATAAGAACCATCTTTAGTAAAGCTTCAGGTTGGGAAGAAGGATCCTAGAAGTTCTGAAGGGCTTGGTTTTGATAAGTTTCTGAGGTCTCCTAATAGGCATTTGGTAAAATTTAGAAACTGACAACTCAACTTATATGCAGAAATAAATAAAAGTAATATGGTATCATGGTTTAGATTGGAGGTGCAAAAGTTCCAAATATGTGAGTGACAGGATTCAGGAAACTATATAAAGACCATCAGGGGGCACTGATGACAAGTTTCACTCATTGACATAATCACTATGGAGATGCTGTTTGCTCATAGGTGTTTGCCATCTCACCAGATGATGTGGTGAGAGTAGGCTGAGATAGAAGGTGGAACTACTTGAGACTTGAAAATGTGACAAGCAAAGTCAAGGATGCCTTCCCCACCCTCAGCCCCGACCATAACCACAGGCTACATGTCCTCACAAGCTTCACAGTTCCCTCATAGGACATGCCAATTCATATCTATTTTGACTAATAAAACTACGGTATGCAAGTAAAATTGTCAACAGTGTGATGGAAAGTTGACTTTCTTTAGGATCATTAAGCCTGATGGCCTGGAATTGAACTGTAGTATTCTTTCAGTTTAAAGAAAATTCCTTTTTTTTTTCCCCTCCAATGAGCATAATGAGAACACAGGAGAAAGGTCTTTGAATATGTCACAAGGGGGATTTTATTTTTATTTAAATATTACCGAAATATCCTTCAGATCCCAGGGGAAACATCGGAAGACATTTTGGAAATGAAGGTTAGTTATCCTTAGTGATCATATGGAGGCATGAATAAAAATGGTGCTAATGCAATGCAGTAGCCAATTGTGGCTTCACAGGGACTGACAGTGAAGAATAACTTCAGTCTCTGGAAAGATAAGTGGTGGACTATAATTATAGAGAGTTGCATTTTCACAAATGACTGCCGTATTGATTTGTTTTGCCTAACTGCATGCCTTTGTAATAAGAGAGGGTTCATTTGCTGCTGGGAATCATTGGGAAGTGAAAATGATATTTTTAAAAATAGAGGGCATCAACAAAACATTTTCAAAAAATAGTGATGGTAATGAATTATAAAGTTAGAAGGATGACTAAAGAAATCATGTAATTTACTGTAAAAGTAGGGGGCAGCTGGTGGCTCAGTGGATAAAGCACCGGCCTGGATTCAGGAGGACCCAAGTTCAAATCCAGCCTCAGACACTTGACACATACTAGCTGTGTGACCCTGGGCAAGTCATTTAACCCTCATTGCCCTGCAAAAAACAACAACAACAACAACAACAAAATTACTGTAAACATAAAAGCCATATGGTCAAAGCAGGTTGGCTTGACAAAAGTTATAGAGCTAGTTAGTACTTATGGTAAATAAGGAGTAAGTTAAATTAAAATCCAAGCCTCTTAACTCCCAGTTCAGTGTTCTTCCTACCTTATACATACTGACTCACCACATCAGGCCGGTAACATATGAGATTTTTTTTGTCCTCATGTATGTTCTTGATCACAGTGCTCCACACTAAATGAACAAAAAACCTCCTAAAGGTGCAGGGTTCCCCTGTGAAGCATTGTGGGTCAGGAGTATATTCTGCCCTCTGAGAACTGACATTGATTGCCATTCTTTGGGGGATGTCTCAGGATGCCTCAGGACAAATATGTCTGTGGAATGAATTCAGAGGAGGGCAAGATGTAGTGGATAAAGCAACAACAAAAAAAAAATCACTTCAGATGCCCACCCCTCCCCAAGAGTCTCAGTCATAATCCCTCATTATTTCATCTTTGGTATATTCCCCTAAGACGGTTTTTAGGAGAATTAGGATGATAAGACTTGCTATGGCCATATTTGTATTTCATACATGAACTGCTGGATTCCCCATGGCCACTTTCAAAGCTTCAGAGGCTCCATTTACGTGAGAAAACCTAGGGAGAGTTTATGCTTCTGTCGACTGCAAACAAAGTTGGTCACCAATAAATAACTCATGCATGCTGCAGAGAGAATTTTTCAGCATCAGCTTTGTAAACCCAGCCATGGCTTTGGAAAGTGCATCTAAGCTCTCTTTTTCCATTGAACGGGTAACTTCTGGTAGAAATGCAGATTGGAATTTTTTCCTAAAGGATGGTTGTCTTTATCACGCCCACTTCTCAGGGCCTTGGCCCTGGCCCCAGAGAATTCTATCAGCATCCAGTGAACCAATTTTCCAAAGTGCTGTGCAATTAGTAGATCCCCAAAGAAATCTTCTCTGTGCCACCAAGAAAGAAAGAAGATAAAGAAAAGTATTCCTGCAACTGTTTATACCTTTTGCCTGCAGCATCAGATATATTTCTACCAGTTCTGCTAAAATACAGTGTTGCCAAGTAATGACCCAGGAAGACGAGATTTTTCAGGGCTAACTGCCAAGGGCTCCTCAGTCATCAATTCAAATTCATTACATAAAGTATGCAGAGAAAGAATCACCAAGGAGTGTGAGGGGAGGTAGGTAGTTACCTGTTGTCATTAAGAATACTGTATATTTTATGTGCAATTTATGCAAAGTATTCTAGTGGTAAAATAGTAGATTAGCAGGGTTTTATAAGGGTGCACAGCAGAGAGTATTTTGAGATAGCATATGGAACATTTTACTCTGATCTCTGAAGCTATGCAGGTGAGAATTTCCAGGGGAAATAATTCACTTTGAGAACCATGAGCAAAATAGAATTATTACCAAAGGCAAATGCCTGTACTTCCAGAACCAGACAATTAGGCCTAGGTTAAAATGAGAGGGAACAAAAGACTACCCTGCCTTTCAGAGAGATAGCATGGGAGGAGGAGGAGGAGGAGGAGGAGGAGAGGAAGGAAGAGGAAGAGGAAGAAAAGAAGGAAGAAAAAGAGAAAAAGGACTGACATAAACTGTTTTAAAGTTCACACATACATTATCTCAGTCATCCTCAGCCTGAGGATAACTCCATGAGGTAGGTCTTGCCATTGTTGTTCCCTCCATTTTACAGGTTAGGAAACAGAAGCAAACATGAGTTGACATATCTAGAGTCACCTGGTGTCCAAAGCTGGGACTTGAAGTAAAAAGAGCCCTGGATCTAGAGGCAGAAAACTTGGGAACAAATTCCAGCTTGGCTATCTACTAGCTGTGTCATTGAAGGAAAATTATTTAACCTCTTGGAACCCTTTTTCCCACCAGAAAAGTGGGGATGGCATTTGTACTTTCTACTTCACAGAGCTGTTGTGAGAAAAGCTCTTGCAAAGCACTTTGTGTGTGTATAAGTTATTGTTACTAGTCTGGCCCCTTTTGACAGTCCTGAAGAAGTTGACTGCACACGAGAATGTGTGTCATCCTCCTCCCACAGTGGTGAGAGCACTTCCCCTTCCCCAGCACAATCAGAGCAGAGAGGCCCCACTCTGGAGCCTGCCATGGTAGTTGATAATAATTGTTGCATTAATTGGTGCTGTCCAGACTAGACAGAATGTAAAAGATCCCACTGTGTCCAATAATTAATGTTTTTTTTCCTCACTGCAATGCCATTAATAAGGGGCTCTCCCAAGAACAAATAATTGGGTGGTTCAGGTTCATTAGAGTATTTATAGAGAAGCGTTTGGTTTAGAAGCATATAGGAAAGCTGATTCTGTTTATTTCGATGCTATTATCTGTTGCTAATGTGTTATATAGTGCTTACATATCTTCCATGTTCTCCAAGATGGTAAAGATAAAGGGAATATTCAAATTATAATGTCAAATGACCTAAAATATGGCTCTCATTTAGTTACAGTGGGAAAGAAATTGTTCGCAGGTTCTACTCACTATCGCCCATCCAATATGAAACTTCCCCTTTTTCTGAGAAATTTGGAGTTCTCCTCTTGGAAAGACTGTAAAGACAGTTGCTCCTAATTAGACCTCAGAGGAGTGGAAGTTTCTGGGGTTGTGATTATCAGAATGGTTTTTGAAGATGTAAAGCCAGTTTGGGAACTATTGCTTTGAAAAGGTAGATGAAGGGAGTACCCTGTGTATTTCATTTGTTTTCCAGACCTCACAAGAACAATTAAGAGTTATTGAATATTTTACACTTTACAAAGGACTTTCCTCATCCCTATGGTAGGAAATACCATTATTACTATTTCTATTTTACAAATGAGGAAATTGGAGGTTGTGGAAGTGTGTGCATGTCCGTGTGTGTGTGTGTGTGTGTGTGTGTATGTGTGTGTGTGTGCACACATGTACATGTGTGTAGTAGCAAAGTTGCTGAGATGATATTTGGGTTTTTTTGTTTGTTGGTTTTGGTTTTAGTTTTGGTTTTTTTTAGTGAGGCAATTGGGGTTAAGTGACTTGCCCAGGGTCACAACACAGCTAGTAAGTGTTAAGTGTCTGAGGCTGGATTTGAACTCAGGTACTCCTGACTCCAGGGCCAGTGCTCTATCCACTGCACCACCTAGCTGCCCCCGGTGAAATGATATTTGAAGGACTGTTTATGGATTTTTCTCTCTTTGACCCCAGAGGCAAGGTTAAGGGAAAAAATTAAAACTATAAAGATGAAAATGTAGGCTTTATGCAAGGAAAAACTTCCCTCCAGATGAGAGCTATTTCAAAATGACAGTATCAATGGTCTGCCTTCAGACCATTGATGGGCTATCCTTCAATGAATGATCTGGATTATCTCTTGCTGGGTCGGGTATACTATCAAAGGAATTCATAATTGGTTCCAGTTGAACTAGAATGTAAGCTCCCTTCATAGTGATTGTTTCATTCATTATGTTTGTATCTATAGTACCTGGCATAGGGGCCTGGCATATAGTTGCCTCTTCACAAAATGCTTGTTGACTGATCAATTGATCAGACAGACTCTGAGGTTCCTTCCAAGTCTGACATTATGGACTTCTACTTCCCTTCCCCTACTGCAAATGTAGAAGACAAAGTGACCAACAGATTCTCGTGTTAGTCTACAGGAAACACACATTCTTCGTGGCTCCCACCCTAGCATTCTTTGGGAATTTATGTTACAGTTACATTGGTTAATGATAGCAAATAATAATGATGCCTACACACGCATGAATTTAAGCCCAGAAAGTACTTCATAGGTCATCTAGTCCAACCTCCTCATTTTATTGAAAATAAGGGCAACGAGGTGGCAAAGTAGATAGAGTCCACGGCCTGTAGTCAAGAGGACTTATCTTTCTGAGTTCAAATCTGGCCTTAGCCACTAGGTGTGTGACCCTGGGCAAGTCACTTCACCTGTTTGCCTCAGTTCCTTATCTGTAAAATGAGCTGGAGAAGGAAGTGGCAAATCACTCTAGTACCTTTGTCAAGAAAACACCAAAAGGGGTCCATGAAGAGTTGGATATGACTGGAACAACCGAATGACAGCAACAAAGTTTCGTGATAACCGTATGCAGTAATTTAGCACTAGTACTTTACATATGTGATTTCATTTGAAATTCACAACCACAAACTAGAAAGGCAGATAACATTATTCCAATTTCACAGCCAAGAAAACTGAGTTTCAGAGAAGATATGTGACTTTATCAAGGCCAAACAGGCAATACTGTAAATCTCTGCCTTGCAGAGGAGATACTATAGAGAGACAGATGGGATTTTTGCTCAGTGTAAAGAAAGACTCCAAGAATTAAAGCTGATCAAAAGTGGAAGGGGGTACCTCATCATGATAATCATCACCATCATTAGAATGGCATTTATATAGAATTTTGCGGTTGGCAAATTTTACCTTTCTGTGTCACATGGGGCAAATCTTTTCACATCTCCGAGTCTTGATTTCCTCATCTATAAAATCAATGAATTGGATTAAATTAATTCCAAGAATCCTTTCAGCACTATACAAGTCAGAGCCACTAAGTACTGAATGCAGGATTGTAACCAAAATCTGATTCCAAATCTGGTTTTTCAGGTGGCCTATCTTAGCACACATAAAAGCATGAGGGTTAGACGTTAAGGCTCTTGTTTCCTTTTCTTTTTTTCTTTCTTTTTTTTTGAGGGGGCGGGGCAATGAGGGTTAAGTGACTTGCCCAGGGTCACACAGCTAGTATGTGTCAAGTGTCTGAGGCTGGATTTGAACTCAGGTCCTCCTGACTCCAGGGCTGGTGCGTTATCCACTGCTCCACCTAGCTGCCCCTGGCTCTTGTTTTCTAATTTGGTACTTGATCAATCTTTGTCCAGATACTTTATTTTATGGCTCCCAAATCAATATTTTTAAAACATGGGCCCTAATCCTTCTTTAGCAGGTGCTGTAATAAATGATGACTTGTCTATATTTTAGAACACTTTCCCAGGCAAGATAACCTGGGCATTAATGTGTGATGTAACTCTGCAGATTAAGGGTGTAATGTATTTAGAAAAATTATGCCTTTTATTCCTCTCCCTTTGGGACCAGGTAATTTGTTAGCACATCTGCTCTAGGTATTGGGGAATACTGGAGAAGATATTCAGGGCTCCCTATCCATGGTCTAAAAAGCTGAAAGGCTTAGAGCTCCATTGGAAAGAACCTAAACTAACTAATGGATCTATGGCTGTTCATGAACAAGCCATCTATCCTCTCTAGGGTTCAGCTTTCTCAGCTGTATAACGAGGGGTTTAGACAAGATCCCTGCAAGCTTCTCTAACTGGCAGAGCTAAGACTCTACCCTATGTCTTCTGACTTGTGGTACGGTGTTCCAATCTGTGTGCCATCTTTAGGCAGACCATTGATAGGCTGAAGTATGTCCAGGGCAGACTAGGGTAATGAGAGGGTTAAAAAATGTGCCATACAAGAATCAGTTGAATAGATCCTAAAGAGGAGAACACTTGGGAAGGGAAAATATGCTATCGTTTTAAAATATTTGGATGGTCATTTAACTGTATTGAAGAGGGGTTAAAATCGATGTGGGTGATTGCAGGAGGAAGAACTACGAGTTATAAGAAGACACTGTTGAGAAAGATTTTTTTGTTCAATACAAAAAAGCCCCAAGAATCAGAGCTGACCAAAAGTGAAAGGAGATTCTTCTCATTCTCCTTCTCCTCCTCCTCCTCCTCCTCCTCCTCCTCCTCCTCCTCCTTCTTTCTTCTCCTTCTCCTTCTTCTCCATCATCATGGTCACCACTATTATGGTCACCATCATCATCATGTCATTTATATAGAACTTTACATACATTTATTTCCAATTCAATCCTCATAATAACCCTATGAGCTATATCTGTTTTATGATGAGGAAATCAAAATTCAAAAAGGCTAAGTAATTTGCTCAGAGTCACACAGAGGTAAGATTTGAACCCAGGTCCCTCCTGCCTTCATGCCCAGTATTCATTTTATTACATATGGGGCCCCTTCACTAGAAGGTTTGGGGGTGGTGGTGGAGGTTTTTTGCGGGGCAATGAGGGTTAAGTGACTTGCCCAGGGTCACATAGCTAGTAAGTGTCAAGTGTCTGAGACTGGATTTGAACTCAGGTCTTCCTGAATCCAGGACCAGTGCTTTATCCACTGTGCCACCTAGCTGCTCCCACTAGAAGTTTTTAAGTGGAAGCTGGAATTTCATTTGTCAGGGATAGCATAGAGAAGTTTCTTGCTCCGGTATGGATTGGACAGGATACCCTCAGAGGTGCATTTCCAACTCTGAGGTTGTAGGATACTCAAAAATGAAATTACATAAACTATCAAGTTTTTCTCCAGGGTTGACTATGAGTTCACAAGCAATTACTTAGACTATCCACTCCAGAATCAGAACTTTATGCTTACTACATTAGAGGTTCAGTTGAAATTTACTCTGTCAGACCCTAAAGGTTTCTAATAGTTCAAACTCTAAAGTCCTTGGCTTCTTCCCTTCCAAATTAGAAGACATGAGTCTCTTTAGCAATCTGTTCAAGAGCCCCAACGCCTCCACATCAGTGTGTCTTTATAGCTGCCAGGGTGTCTTGGATGGACACTGTTTTCTAAATTGCAGATGATCTTTTCTTAGCTGGATAACGAACCAAAGAGCGTTCCTCCCTCCTCACTTCACAATTTATGATGCGATTCTTGGCTGTCTTGAAAAAGAGACAAATACACTTGATAAGCAGCAAGTGCTTCCCCTCTTGCAAATGGCAGTGTCAAATGCTTCCAAACTCTTCTCAAAAACATTAGAATGTGTTCAAAGTCAGAGCCATTAGATACTCATTTGTATTGTCTGATCTGTGAGGAGAAGGAAGATACAGAAGCAGCAGGAGGAGGAGGAAGAAGAGGAGGAAGAAGAAGAAGAGGAGGAGGGGGAAGGGGAAGGGGAGGAGGAAGAGGAGGAGGGGGAAGGGGAGGAGGAGGAAGAGGAGAAAGAGGAAGAGGAGGAGAAGGAAGAGGAGGAGGTGGTAGTGGCGGCATCAAATTCTACCTTGCCACTTTTTTAATGAGTAAAATCCTCTAACCGCTGCTGGATCCCACAGAGACTAGCTATTAATGAGTGCTTAGAATAGCTTGCGCCTGTTTTATACACGTATGGTGGCATGGGAGAGCCACTTCAATTTAAATTTTACATCTGCTGCTATGTTCAAGTGCCCACTCAAGGGCACAGAAACACTCGGCAAATTTTGTCTTTAAAGAGACATTTCCAAATAAAGCTTGCCTGCTCTGTAGCCCCGTTCTATATGTGAGCCCTTTTCAATTTTCAAAGTATATATTTAGATTATGGGTAACAACTTCAACGATTACTAGCTGGTGGCGGGCTTAGACAGTGAGTTCTTTGCTTCCTGCCTGGGTGGACTGGAGGTAGATTTCAAGCTGGGAGAGACCTTGAAATTCTCTCATTTTACAAATGAGAAACTGGAGAAGGAAAGTATGTCTTTGGGGAGAGAGCTCGCCAGGAAGTGAGGAGAGAAAACTTTGCAAACAACAGACCTTTGCGGGGCTCCGAACAGTTAGGTGTGTACATTTTCTGGCCCTGCTGTCAGAGAGAGTGTGTTATAGTAGAAAGAATATGGATAGGGAGGCAGCCTGTAAATGAGTTCGTTCCTTGCCTCCTATATTTATTGGATATGTGAGCCTGTAAAGGTAAGTCATGACACCTCTCTCAACCTGGTTTTTCTTTTCTCAAATCAGTCCTCTTTGAGAATGAAGGGTGAGGGGGCAGCTAGGTGGCACAGTAGATAGAGCACCGGCCCTGGAGTCAGGAGGACCTGAGTTCAAATGTGGTCTTAGACACTTGACATTTACTAGCTGTGTAACCCTGGGCATGTCACTTAACCCCAATTGCCTCACCAAAAGAGAGAGAGAGAGAGAGAGAGAGAGAGAGAGAGAGAGAGAGAGAGAGAATGAAGGGTGAAGGATGAACAATCTTTAAAATGGGGGTTGAGAAAACTAGCTCCCAGGATTGCGGCAAACAAAGTTCTTTGTAACCCTCTTATTGCTATAGAAATTTGAGGTTTTTAGCATGTCATGCATCCAAACAGATGGAATGAAGGATAAAGACAAAGTACAACACTTAGACTTGAGAATGTGAGTGGCAGAGTTGTTAGTGAGAGTACTAATATAAAACAAACAAACCTATTTTTGGTTCTTGCCCAGATTATCAAAATAATAGTAGCAAGTAGCAATGGGCAGGTAGCATTTATGGGCATAAAAAGGCTTTCTGAACCTTCTCTCAATGGATCCTTGCAACAACCTGTGATTGTGAGTACCCTTATCCCCATTTTTTTAGATGAAGAAATTGAGCTTTGGTGAGGCGTCCATGATCACAAAACGAGTAAGTGTCTGACACAAGACTCATACCTCACTCTTCTTGACCCCTGGTCTAGTTCAGTATCATCAAGAGAAAACAGACAAAAAAAGAAAACTGGAAAAGGGAAAGAAGGGGTGCAAGACACTGAAAATAGGAATTGCGACTGATTTCATCATCCTTGCCATCCTTGGAATGGGCAAAAAAAAGGATTGATTCAAACAGAGCAGCCCTGGTTCTGGGGCATCCCAGGGTGTTTCCAATTAGCTCTGTTTCAGAGCTCTCAGAAGAGAACTAATTTGAAGTCCCTTTAATTCCAAAATCAACTCTACACCATATACCTCTTTTAGGGGTGGAAAAGGCACCTCAGAAACAAATAATAAGCACCAAGATGTGTCACCCTACTCCCAAAAGTTTTGAGAATCACTGGTGTGAACACTGGGGTCATTTCAAAGACCCCACCAGCAGCCCTAAGGACTAAAAGTCCTTCCTGCCCAGAGGGAAGCTTCCCTCTGAGTTTCCACTGATGACCCTGGCCTCTTCCCTCTGTAACATAAGCTAGAGATCTCTCCTGTGTCAGGACAGCTGCTGGGAAAAGGCTGGAGGATAATAAACATTGAACAGGGCTTGAGCTGTCCCTAAGGTAAGCCCTTCAAGCTATAACCTTTTGCCATCTGTTCCTCAACTGACCTTACAGCCAATGTCTGAAGTCACAGATGAGAATTTCTCTGTGTGCCTATGTATAGTTGATGAAACAGTTGTAGCTACTGCTTGTGCATTGGCTGAACTTCAACAAGTTGGTTAAACAGCGTTGTTTAGTTTTTCATCTTAGTGATGAAAATGAATAACAGCTCAGAGACAGTTGTGCATAGAGAGTAGGCCTTGTAGTTAGAAAGACGAGTTCAAAGACTGACTGTCACCCATACAGACTGTATGTATTGCCCTGGATCCTCACTTCTCTGAGACAAGGAACTCTCTGTGTCGCTAAGACCATACATTACAGAACCAATAGTACCAATCTCCACTGCTAGAGGAAGCTTCCTCACTGGCATATCCCATCTTATACCAATGAAATCATGGGTCTGGTCTGGAAGGAAAACTACCTCAGAGACGAAGCCTGACTTGGTACATTGGTGTCAAACTCAAATAGAAATGGGGGCCAATAATCAATATGTAAAGATCCCTGTAGGCTGCTTATTGACAGTTTTAAAATGTCATGTTATCTATGTTTTAATTGTGTTTTTATTTATTTTGTTAAATATTTCCCAATTGCATTTTAATCTGGTTTGGACTACACAGGGGAATGTTGTCAGGGGTTGTTGTCAAGAGCCAAGCCTTGTAGTCACAAAGATTTGAGTTGGAGACATGCCTCTGATATCCTGTCCTTGTGATTCTGAGAAATTCTCTTAATCTCTCCATGCTCCAGACAGCTCTCTATGACCATAGAGAAGAGGTGCTAATCTGATTGGACAACTAGATGGCACAGTTGAAAGAACCCTGGGCTTGGAATAAGGAAGACTCATCTTCCTAAATTCAAACCGGGCTTCAGACACTTACTGGCTATGTGACCCTAGGCAAGTCATTTAACTTTGTTTGTCTTCATTTCCCTATCTATAAAGTGAGCTGGAGAGGGAAATGACAAACCACTTCAGTATCTTTGCCAAGAAAACCCCAAATAAGGTCATGAGTAGTAGGACATGATGAAAACAATTAAATAGCAACAACAAAATCTGAATTGATGAAGTGTTTTCTTTGGATACTCCCTTTGCAAATGAAATTGAAGGTCTAGACAAAAAAACAAAACTTACATTTATGTAGTACTTGAGGTGTGAGGATTTAGGGCCAAGTCAATTCCAAAGGCATACCATGAAGATCAACAGACAATATTGGCTACTTGTAAAAGTGGGGGGGGGGAGGGTTAAAATAAAATAATTATGCTTCAATCAATCAATTGACAAATATTTATTAAATGCCTACTTAGCCAAGCAATGTGCTAAACTCTGGGGATACAAAAAGAGGCAAAAGATAATCTCTGCCCTCAAAGATTTTATAGTCTAATGGGTTCTACTTGTGGTTTTCAGTTTTTCTACTATCTTGCTTTGTGACCTACTTAATCCCAGGGTTCAGTTCCTTCATCCCTAAAATGGTACTAATATTAGAAGTAATTTCCTCAAGATTTGTCCTGAGGGTTATCAAATGAGATAATGTATTGCTGGCAAGCACAATATAAGCTTTGTAAGGCATATATGTGGGTTACGGTTAGTTATTTTGTTTTCTTTTTCTTTTCTTTTTTTAATGGTTATTTTGAATGGTCTCTAATTCAATGCCATGCAATCCTTGCAATCCTCTTTTAATATGCTAATATTCTTGGACATATTGAGTCCCTAACCCCTTAATGTAAACTAGCTTGGTTTCTTCTCTACCTAGGGAGTCCATGAAATAAGAAAAAAAACTTGTCACCTAGTCAGTCAGGGTGCTGAAAGATCAGGAAAGAGCAGAAAGTTGTAGCGGGTGTGGGGAGGGAAAGGAAGAGGGACCCACAGGCTGTTATCCAGTCTCTAAGGCCTTTTCTAGTTCCAGCTTGCTGGAGTATGGTATCTACCATAGGCATGCATAGTGCATGAAATGCTTTAGGTATGCCTGTGGTGTCTACACTTGGCTTTCCAAACATGCAAAGACTCGCTAATGTGCATTAATGTTGAAAGTAGGTTATTTAGGAAAATAGGGGTTGTTTCTAATTTATGCCACAACTCTTTAGCTATTTATAGACTTCCACAACAAAGTTGTTTCATTAGGCGATGCAGGCCACCTCACTTGGATTACATGTTTACGGGCATTATATATGCAGTGCAAAATGATGTAATTGCCGGATGGCTTTTTCTTAGACTTTTGCAACGTATAGATAGGATTGTTGTAAAAATTTAACAGGCGAACAATTGACATTAGAACCCTTTCAGATTCACAAATGAATCCAAAGCTTAGGTGTTGCCAAAAGCGTTCATTGTCTCATAATTTGATTTACTTTTTCCATGCTGTTCCTGGTACATGCAAGTAAGGGCAAAATGGCTGATGTCTTCAAATGCCCGAAAGGCTAATAAAGCTTGCTGTGCTCCCAGCATGCTCTCTGCTGTCAGAAACCAGCAATTAACTTAATAAGGTTCTTGAAATGCAGTAGATCCATGAAATGTGGCATGTGTTGACACACTCCTGCTGATCTAAACAACCTCCCATCATTGAGTAGCAGGATATGTTTGCTATTTGAATTATTTAGGAGCTTGTTATGTGAATTAAAAAGCAGCACTTTGCAGTATTAAGTCTAATATTTTATGATCTTCAATTGATTAGGTAGGCTTTCAGGATTACATGTAAAGGTTAAGATAAAACATTTCTCATTCTGACAGCCCTTATACTGAGCTAGCTTTGCAAAAACTCAGATGAGAATCAAAAAAGAAACTCTCCCCTCTTCCTTGCAAAGAAGTCTTTGCTATATCTATTTTGAGAGCCCATCCCAGATCTTGATCAGCCTCTGGGTGATAGGTTATTTAATGAGATAATGGCTATAAAAGTGCTTTGTAAACTGTAGAGCCCCAGACAAGGATTGGGTAGAAATACGACTGCTATTAAAAAGCTCAAACTAAAAAGTATCCTTTCCCAATGAAAATTCATCCCATGTTTGTCTCCAGCCACACCTTACAAGGGCCCCACTGCTGACCGGCCGATGTGGTGAGAATGCACCTGATTTCAGTATGAGGCCAGAGAATTACATTAATAGGGATTCAGAGAAGCAAATCTTTATCTTCCTGGAACTGAACCATTCCCACATTGCTCTGCTACTACTGACTGACACACCCTTCAGCACAATGAAGAACACTTATTTTCCAGGCCGGTTGCTGTCTAACTGTGGACACACACCCCCACCACTGTGTCTTACCACCTAAGGAATAATTTATGGATTCCTATCTCACTTGCTCTTTGGATAAGAGTTAGCTCTTATCCTTTTTTCCTGAACAAAGTCACAATCATAGTCATTCCAGTCAACTAGAATAACGTTACAGACACTAAACAAAGCACACATCTGTTCATTCATTCATTCATTTATTCTTTCCTTCCTTCCTTCATTTAATATTTATAAAGTGCCTACTGTGCACTGGGAAATTTGGGGAATACAAAGAAGAATAAAGTATGATTCCTAATGGACCTTACATTCCAGTAGGGGAGATATGATAATGACGACAACGATGGCACTGATAATAATGATAGCTTTTATATAGTGCTTTAAGGTTTGAAAATCACTTTGCATGTACTCATTAGATCCTCTTGCTATACCTGTGAGGTAGGCACATATGTGTACAAAGAGTTCTCATGTAATATATTATGTCAGAGTTGAACAAGAAGCACAAAATATTATGCCAGTTCACAAGGCGATGAAGGAACTTGCATGGGTTGGGGGGGCGGGGAGTAGAGAAAGCTTCATAGCTGAGGTAGTCTTTGAATGGGGCTTTGAAGGATAGATAGGAACTGGAGAAGCAGAGTTGGCAGAGATAAGCATTCCATCTGGGGGAGAAGTGTGACTCGAGGCCTAGAAGGGGGAAATGGTGAGACATATTTGAGGAACAGCAAATAGTCTAGTCTAACTAAATTGCAAGGTGGGTAAAAGAAAGTCCATCTTGGATATAAGGCTGAAGAGTTGGCATTTATTTGATAAGGGAGATTTCAGAGTGCCATGGAAAGAATTTTGAATGCAACATCAGAAGCTTTGGGGTTTTAAGCTTCAGTTATGTCATTGACTAGCTCTATGACCTTGGACAAATCACTTCCCGTTCTATGGGTCTTATATTCCTCATCTAAAAACTGAGTTGTTCTAGATAATCTCTGACATGCTTGTACCACCAACATGGACTATCAAATATATTAGGTGCAAATGATATCACTGCCAGATTGCTCCTTACTGGACTCTCACAATACCTAGAAGGTATGAACCTGAACAGGAAAACAATTGACATTAGAATACTTTCAGATTTACAAATTTCTGGATAGAGGGAGGGGTCAGCTGTCAATAGATTTCTTCCAGGAAAATTCTGCCATATCCTGAATGACTTGAAGTCTTTAAAGTTGATCCTTATAATATACCAACTTGATCCTTATAATATACCAACTTGACCCCAAAGAGGAGAAAGTGAGTATCCCTTCCTTTTTTTTTTTTTAATTTTTGCAGAGGTAGGGGACTATGGGTGTAGAACATTGTATATACTTTGACTCAGTTGATGTGTTGGTTAGTTTTGTTGAACTCTCTCTCATTCTCTCTCTCTCTCTCTCTCTCCTCTCTCTGTCTCTTTAATTTTCATTACAAGGGATAACTCTCTGAAGAGTGTAGGGGAAAGGATGTATTTGGAAATGAGAGTGATATGAGAACAAAAGATATCAATAAAATGTTTAAAATAAATCAATAAAGGTTCTAGCCTTCTTTTTTTTCCTCTTTATATGTGTGTGTGTGTGTGTGAGAAAGGGAAGGGCCTATTTATTTGTTTTTTGTTTTGTTTTTGCGGGGCAATGAGGGTTAAGTGACTTGCCCAGGGTCACGCAGCTAGCAAGTGTCAAGTGTCTGAGGCCGGATTTGAACTCAGGTCCTCCTGAATCTAGGGCCGGTGCTTTATCCATTGCACTACCTAGCTGCCCTCTGGAAGGGCCTATTTAAAGGAATACAGTTCAAAAAGCATTTATTAAGTGTCAACACTATGTTAGGCATAGAATATACAAAGACACAAAGAAAGAAAATTATTTTTACTTTTGCTAGGATACATGTCTTTTGCTGCTTTTAAAACTTTAAAAATCAAGTTTCAATGTCTATGTTCTTGGGACTAAATAAGACTTCCAGATTTCTCACTCCTGTTTTCAGGGTAACATTCAGAGACGGTCTTCAGTAAAATGGAGAAGTTGGCAAAACTTGTCCTCCCAACTCTCCCAATCCCCTTTCAGCACCTGGTCCTCTATCCAGGAGCTCTCACCAGTCATTCTGGGGGCTGATCCTATGTCCTATTTCTGTCTGACTTTGCCCTCAGTTGGTTGTCAACTAATCCTCTACTAAAGTATACCTGATAACAGATTTAAGGTAAGACCCAACCCAAGGGCATTCACATTTTCATCAGGGACCCTTGAAGACAAAAACCTGTGGAATGAATTTGAAAGGAAAGAATCACTAATGACAGGGTGTCAGGCACTGAGTGACAGACTGATAGGAGAGATGTTTGGGGCAGGGGACCCTACTGGGTGGTCCTCAAATCACATCGCCATTGGGAAGGACCAGTGGCAATGGTTGCTGCAACGATATTGAAGTGATGAAAGCAGGGAGGGGGGAGATAAGCAACAAAGAAGGGGGAAAAAGGAGAGAGGGAAGAAGACAGATTTGTAGTTTTAAAAAAATATGGGGGTGAATGGGATCTTAGGTATAAAACTGGAAAAAATCTAAGTAATCATTTAAATCTAACCCTTTTATTTTTTAAGTGAGGAAATGAGCCCCTCCCCAAAGTTAAGCAGGTAGGTGGCACAATGGATAGAATGCCAGGCCTGAGTCAGTAAGACCTAAATTCAAATCTGGTCTCAGACAGTTAGACCCTGGATAAGGGAATTAATGGTGTTTGCCTCAGTTACCTCATCTGTAAAATAAGCTGGAGAAGGAAATGGTAAACCACTCCAGTATCCCTCCTAAGAAAATCTAAATTGGGTCACAAAGAGTCAGATACAACTGAAAGAACTCATCCACAACAACCAAGGTTAAGGGATTTACCCAAGATCACCCAGATGGTAAGGAGCAAAGGTAGGATTTGAACCCAGGTTTTCTGTCTCCAGTCCGGTTCTCTTTCCATTCGGGTTGTGGCTCTTAAAATTTCATTTGGATTTAAATAAAAATAAATCTAGCCACTGGTTAAAAATAATCTAATGCCGATTTGGATGTAAATAGAAAATGGCCACCTTGGCACATGTTACAGTCCCCTGGGCATCTTGAGGTGCTGTGGTAAAGGCCAGTAAGGTACAGGAGGTCAAAGGTAAGCTCCAGGGTTAAGTTCCAAAAGGAGGCTTTGCATACTGTCAGGGTCTATGCCACAAAGCTTTAAGTGGAAGGGGTCGGTGAGTCTTTGAGTGAATTGGGCACTTTGTAGGCAAGCAATCTAGAGAACACAGGGTAGGGGTAATGGGATCACAGGTGCGCAAACAAGGGAGCAATTGTGTGCCTGTGTTCAGCCCTCTCTAGGAGTGATGGATAACCAGGAGCTGAGAGTCCCGTGTAAAAGGGAGGGCAATCACTGAGTCACATGGTCACTGGGGCATGTGTTACCACTTCGAGGTCACCCAGGATGAAGGCTCAGCTTGTGTAAATTGGGCAGTTAAAAAAAAACCACTTTGTACCTCAAGGAGGCCATGACTTACCATCCAGGATACAGAGCTTCAAGTGGTCTTTTTGAAGGCCTCACAGGCTGTCTGCCTTCAGTTGAATTTCTGTCAAAGGCATATAACAGAAAGGTGGGGCCTAAGCTTCTAACTGTTCCTACTCAGAGTAGAACTAATCAGTGTTGTTGTATATTGTATGTCATTCCCTAATTGTTTCCATTTTATATTCATTTGATTTCCTCAGCTAGGCCATGAGGACCCTGACACCATAGCACTCCCCATTTATCTTTTGGTTTACTAAGATCTCTGCATACTACACATCCGTTAGGCAGGTAAATAATTTGGTTCACCCTCCTTACCTCATCTAGGTAAAGAACTGAGGCCCAGCGTGTGGGGTCATACAGGTAGTAAATGATAGAACTGGGATTCATGGCCTGGTCTCCTGTGATTCCAAATCCAGGGGTTTTTCCACCATTCAATACTACAATATCAGCCACAAAGGTTCCTCCTCCAAAGACAGAAATCACAAGTCCAGCCATGCCTGACTATCTCATGCTACTTGTCCACATCTTCCCATAAATACACCAAAGTTGATTCATCCAACCTTTGAGGAGCCTTATTCTAGATTAGGGTGCCATGGGATACCAAGAAGTCTATAGACAAATTTCAAAGGGATCTGTAAACTTGAAAGGGGAAAAAAAAAAACTTTTTCACTAGACTCAACTGAAACTTAGCATTTCCTTCAATTATTTAAAAAGATGATTCTAAGAGAGTGTCCACAGGCTTCACCAGACTGCCAAAGAGGTCAATGATACAAAAAAGGTAAAGAATTCTTACTCTAGAGTTTGTGGCATTCTGTGGATGTCAGTGGATACACAGGCTGCCCATTGGTTAGCCCTCTGTCTTGCTAGGTAATCCTCAGAGGAAGGAAAAGGGGAGAATGTTACATTTTACAGATAATGCTTTTGTGGATTTCAAAGTGCTTTCCTCACCACAATCCCTTGAGGAAGGTATTTCAAGTATTGTTATTCCAGTTTCACAAATGTGAGAACTTAACTATGGCTCAGAGAAGTTGAAGGATAGTGTACCTTCCTTCTGTGTTTCCTCCTGGAATATGTAGAGCTTTCATTCACACACACACCCAGAGGTTTCCTCCAAGTGCTCACCTAAAGACAAGTCCATGGGGCAACAACTACCCCAAGGGGCATCATTAATACGTTAGTGATACTCTATACAATGTTTACAAATGATCTCATTGTGTAAATAAATAATGGGAGATATAGAAACCAGGCTAGATCTCCCTGAACTACCATTTCCTGGGCCCCTTACGTGTGGTAAAACCCAATTAGCTCTTCCCTTTGAGATGATCTGGTCTAGTGATCTTAGCTGTAGTTCCCACTGAGCTACTAAGTATAGTACAGTGGAAATTGTGTTACATTTGGATTAAGAGGGATTGAGTTCAAGTCCCAGTTCTGTGATTTATACTAGCTGTGTGATTTTGAGTAAGTACCTCGGACTCTCTGGGATTCAGTTTCCTCATTCTGTAAAATAAAAGGGTTCTCTTAGACAACCCGTAAGTAGCTTCCAGCTCTAAATTTATTTATTTATTTATTTATTTGCAGGGCAATGAGGATTAAGTGATTTGCCCAGGGTTACACAGCTAGTAAGTGTCAAGTGTCTGAGGTCAGATCTGAACTCAGGTCCTCCTGAATCCAGGGCCAGTGCTTTATCCACTGTGCCACCTAGTTGCCTGCCAGCTCTAAATTTATAATAAAGATCATAATACCCTCTTCCTCCCCTGAATGGCCCAAGAGATGAGTCATAGCTTCTTCAAATGGTTTTGTAAACTGAGCATGAGCTAATATGAAGTATGTGAGGGAATGGAGAGTGTGTGTGTGTGTGTGTGTCTTTAATTATTGCCCAAGGAAGGTATCAGAGTGGAGTGAAAAGGCCTCAGAAGAGGTTAAATAATAAAGTCACCGGCAAGTCCTATTGCATCAGAACTTGGTTATTGGGTAGGAAATGAAGGAGTTAAAGTAAAATTGAAATAAAGAATAAGTTACCCCTCCCCACCTGTTTTGATCAAAGATTCTGGCACTGTAGGCCCTAAGAAGGTGAGGGCCTGCAGTGTGCCAACTGTGAGCTGAAACAAAACTGGCACAGCCCTTAATAAGCAAGTGAAATCAAAACCATCCATTTAGCCAAGGTTCCAGGGCTGGGCAAGCCATCTGGGCAGAGGGAGAAGGATGGGCACAAAGACTAAACTCTTGCCCCCGAATGTGGTGCCCCTTGACTGAAAAGAGGGGACCAGCATGAAGCTCATGTGCCACCTGGCAAATTTCATGGAGTGGCAAGAGCTCTTAAAAAAGAAAAACTCTTAATTTTTCAAGGGAAACAATTTAAGGGACCTCCTTTAAGGGTGATAGATTACTAACAGGTGTGGGGATGGGAAATGGGTGGTGGCTGGGACACTTACTGTTTAGTTCCAGATTGAATGCCCTGGGGCATCCCCCACCCCCGCATAGAGACTAGCCCTGTATACCTGTTTCTGTTCCCTGTCCAGAGTCCCAAGGTGTCTCCATGGATCTAGGACCACATCTTTGTCTGCTTTCTCTTTTGCAAGACTTTGCTCCAGCTACGTATGGCGGGGGAGACTGGCTGCCCTCTACTCTGAAAGTAATCAATTCCAGAGCAGTACGCTCTGATGGAGGCTGCGTCTCTACAGCTAAATACCGTGTAAAGCGCAAAGACACATCAAGACTTCCTGCCTTTCCTTTATATGGGAAAGAAAAGGGGAAGTGGACCCCGCTCCCGTCCCCACTACGTTTTAAAGTCTGGCTGGTGAATGGGTCCAGCTCGTTACTCCATTCCTCGTGCCCCACCCACCTGCTAAGTGCAATCCTGTTTTTCAGAGGTCCCAGTTAGCTGTGTGCAGTCGTCACCGCAGCTCAGGGAGAGACATTCCATGCCTTCTCTAGAAAGAAGTCCAAGGGAGACCCCGGGGTGTTTTCTTATGGGGAGAGTAACAGGGCATGGCATTATAAATACATCCTCCTTGACCACCAACTTGGGAGCGGGCAACATTCACCAATGGAGTTTATCTAGTATACTCCTGGGTGTGTATCCAAGCACCGCACCCTCCACACCCCCACACCCTACCATGCTTCCTACTACGAGATGCATCTTTCACAAAGGGATGCAGGCATCTGAGTACTGGAAACATCGCTTCAAGAAGGACCATTATCCCGGGCTGCTAAGAATTCTCCACCTCCTGCGCCCCCCCCCCCCGCCCCCTCCTCCAACACACACACACACACACACACACACACACACACACGATACGTTAGATCAGGGAATGTTACTGACAAGAAGCTTCTAAGGGTTGTGGCGTGAGCTGATTGGAGGATTCAGTTATTGTGTGTGTGGTATGGAGTGGGGGGAGTGAAGGGAGGGGGGCGGGGAAGGGGAGGGGGAGCTGCGTTCAATTGGTGTTTTTCCTCCTGCTGTTATTAATTCAACTATTGACAAGTAAAGTAGGGTCTGTCATTGCCTTTCGGGTTATAAATTCACTGCAATTTGCTCTAAATGAATTAAATCATAATTACCTACCGTTTGTTTTGCATAAAATGAAACCCAAGGAGCCTTAAACTGGGTAGCAGCAGAAGGGACAACAGCACCATTGTTACCATATTGGACCAATATTTCTCAACTTTAAACTGAAACATTAGAATTTGCAGCTTGGTTTGACCAGGGTGGGCATGAGATAGCAAAGATTGACACCCACATCTGACTGCAGAATTACAGTTAACAAGTATAATTTTCATTCATTTAAGTCTAGACTGATCTTTTTAATCAGTGTATTTATGGTAGAGGTACACACACACACACACACACACACACACACACACACACCCTAAATTAGAAAAGAAAATAGGTTCTTTTTTTTATCTCTTTGGTCCAAGTGATAAAATATCTAATGCCATGAAAATACCTTTCACAAGAACGAAAACCACAGCTGTAATCCACATGAGATTTCCCCCACCAACGTTCAAAGGAATAATATCTCTCCCAAATAAAGATACTTCTGTTCACATTTTATCCATTTTCAAGAATCTTTTTGTCATGTAAATTTGAGCTGATTAGTTTTTAATTTGAGTTTCTTAAAATGCGTTCTGAATACTAAATTCGAGCAAAAGCACATCGTTGCTGACAATGGGCTTGATCAGCAGATGTGGAGTTGTCTGTATGTATGTGTGTGTTGGGGGGGGATGTTATTTGGTAATGTCTAAAAAAGTAACTGACTTCTCCCAGCGTGCTGCAGTTTCCGGGCACATCACACAAGTCTCCGTCACCAAATACAACTGGAGAGTCAAGTTTGAATGTTAAAAGGAACCCAGTTAGTGAGTAATTGTAACAGCCCCAAAGAATGAGTAAATGCACCAAATAAAAAATTCCATCGCTAACATATTGAGAGTTGCACACAGCGTGGAACAAGTTATAGCGACTTTCCACTTCCAAGCATCAAAAGGAGAGCTTGGAAAGAAAGGCAAACCCCACAAAGATAAAGGAGCAGAAAGTAGAATTTTTTTTAAAAGGTAAACTAAAAACGGCTATGGCATGAAAGAAACAAAATAGAGACAATACGGAAAGTTATGTATAAATTAATCGAGGAAATCAAAAACATTACCGGGCAAAGAGGAAGAAAGGAGAGAGTAGGAAAAAATGTGTTGCTTATTTCGGGTGTTATCTTAGCATTTAACTTTTACAATTCCCCAAAGGTCATCAAGTTGTTATTTTGTGATAAATGTATTATTAGTGCTATTAAGGTATTAGATTTTCAGAAAAATTGAAGGCTTCTGATAGATTTTATTTTTTTTAAAGAATTAACATAGTTATTTTCTTGAAGGAAAAAATGTTTCCTGCTCCTTTTGGGGAAGGGGTGGAGTAAGAGATGCTAGTGAAATTTGGAATGTTTCATTTTACTAGCTTTGACTCTTGTTCATTAATTTTTAATTTTTTTTGGAATAACTCCCTCACTCTTGCAAGAAAGAACATATGGAATAGATGTTTTAGCCTCAGCAGAAAACCAAGGCACATGTGAAACACTCTGAGAACTCTATTTTGTTTATCTTGATTGTGTTATTTGAACAATAACATTGGAGAGGAGAGGGTATTGTTCATCTGCCTGGTGAAATAAAGCTTTCCATACACATTTCTATTTCCGTTATATTTCATGGAATACTGGCAACATTTAATGTCTCAACCTAAGCTACACATTCCTTTAGAACAAATCAAATGTCTTTAAAGAATATTTCTGTTTGAAAAGGAATTAAGCTTTCCTGAAAGAATTTTAAAGGTTGTGATATTCACAGTCTGATAAAGCAGCACCTTTAATGAAATTCTAATTAGCAATTTCATGCACTCTGCTATTAGTCCTATCAGATTAGTGCACATTTTCACAGCCTTCCTTTAATTAAGTGCACTTATTCCAAGTTTCAAACACTTTCCTTATAAGATGAAAACTGTGCTGAAACGTTATTTAGTAAACAGAAGAAGTGTGAAAGTGTAGGTGTGCGTGTGTATGCAGATGGACATTTCTAACTGTCCGCAAATGGGTACATTTAGAGTTGGTGTACACAGGTTTTTGTTCTGTCTCCTTTCTGTTTTGAGTATCCTTTTCCTATTTCTAACGGGCCTGTCTAAATCCACATCCTTGTTGCATATCATGCATTTCCTGCTTAAAATCACCCTCTTGCACGTTTTATATTATACAAATATTATGTAATATTTGAATTTCAAAGTCCTATTTGAGAACCCACAAAGGTATTGTGGTCTATGGTGATATTTTAATATGTTCGGCATTGCACTAACATCTCTAAAGTGCCCACTATGTGCAATACAGTCAGCTAGGAACTGGGGAAAAAACAAGACTCAATCAGAGCTGTTCATTTCACCAACATCTATCTCTAATGTGCCCACAATGTGCAATGCTGCCAGTTGGGTGCTGGGAGATGCAAGAATGAATCAGACAGAGGCCCTGCTCACAGGAAGCCTCTCTCGAGCTTTCACATCATATTCATTCTACTTTCTGAACTCCACTCAGAACACTCAGCAAAGAGAAACCTGATTTATTAGGCCGATCAATGTAGTATAGACAGGGACCTACAATGCCTTTGTCCATTTCTGATGCTCCATTTCAACTGCAAGAGATTCAAGCAACTTAGGTATTCATTTAAAATAGAATCTGGAATGAGAAATATCAATGTGTGTGTGTGTGTGTGTGTGTGTGTGTGTGGCGGGTGGGGGGGGGGTATTTCCCCAAAAGACACAACCATGGCAACATCTGAATTGTAGGTGTTTATTTGCTTCCAGTGACTTTTATTGTGGTCCCAATTTCGGAGACAACGTATTGTCTGAAAATCAACTCAATCTTATCTTTTGCCTTTTGTCAGATGAAAGTACGTTGTCTCCAATGCTAGAAGTTGAAACTTGTAATATATTAACTAATTGCTTGCATCTCTAACACATGTTCTCTTGTTGATGTCATTCATTTATACTGTAACATTTTTGACATTTTTAGATAGTCTCCTGGGGCTTATAGGCCTCTTAGCAGTTCAGCTCCACTGAGGAGTGTTTGCCTAATGATTACTGACTGACATCTCAATAACTTGGAACATACGAGAAGTGTATCTATTGAACAGTTCTTAGATTATTTCTCCCCCCCTTCCCCTTTCTTTCTTTCTCCCCCCCCCTTTTTTTTATAATTCATGGTCCACTTTGTCAAGTCATGTGTGAGCCATAATTTAAGCTAATAATTACCAGACATGAATCCAATGAAACATTGGTGTCTACACTTTAAAAAAAGTCCTGAATTTTAATGCATTCAGAAAACGCTTGCCTAAGGCCAGGATAGGTCCGGCACGCATATGGAAGCACTTTAAAAGTGATAAATGATTTGGAATCTACACTGTCTACTGGTGTGCTTCTCAGGAAAGAAAATTAGAGCTAACAGGTGTTAGATAGGGAATGGTGGGGCATTTTAATAGAATTGTCAAAATGTTGGTACCAGATGTTGACATTAATGCACACAGCGAGGAATGTAATGCTGGGCCGCCATCTAAATGATTATTTGTTTAAATTTCAAGTCTATAGCAGGAAATCCTTACTTTGTTCAGCACCTTTCTCTACAGACCGTTCCCCCTGTACTTTCCCCTATGATTTGCATCAAAGTATAATGGCTACATAGCTCACATCTGCATGCTTTAAATAATCCATGGCTGTCAAATTTCATTTTTGCCTTTTAGATCATAGGCATCACATCCCTTTCCTTGCCAGCCTTGAAGTCTGCCTAAATGTATTCATATATTAGGGGGGAAAATGATTTAAATACTGCAAGTTACAGGATAATTAATCTTTGAACTACTCGGTAACTTCAAATGTATAGACCAAGTAATCTGCATGAACTTGTAATTACTATGTATTTATACGATATTTCCCATGTAATCACAAAGTAGTTACATGGTTATGTGAGCCCTGTAAATTATAGTGATACCAGAAAAACTAATCTCCACCACGCCACTGACAAAGCTATTCCAGGAGCTGCTGGTAGTCTCTTTGGTCAGTTAATCTAAGGATGAGAGAAGAAGAACCTGTGCTTTAGAGGAAGCTGGAATTTCTGTCAGTAAAGGAGGTCCCAAAGTTAAGAAATAACATGGGAATGGAGGGAACAAAATGGCAAACTTTGGCCCTTTTCATCTAACTTTCCTACAAAGACCCCCCGATCCATTTGTGGGGAATTTATTGCTTTGGGTGTTGAAAGGCAATTGGGTGTGTGTCTGTGGGGAGGGTGTGTGTGTGGGAGGGAGGGGTGGAGCTGCAGGCAAAACTCCACCAACAATTCCTGAAAGAAATTCTAGTGTGAGTTTCAGAAGCAAGCCCCAGGACAGAATGGAGTTCTCTATCTTTATGAACCCACTTAAAGTAAGAGCCAAACCTTTGCAGTTTGTCCCCCTGGGGCTGTGGTCTCTACACACCACAAGCTCTCAAACTGCTTCTTCTTTAAGGAGTTTCTCTGTCTCTCTGTCTCTCTGTCTCTCTCTGTCTCTCTGTCTCTCTCTCTCCCTCTCTCTTTCTCTCAAAGGGACCCTGGAAAAGTCAGGAAAACCTGCCATTTAGAGAGGATTTTGTGGTTTGGAAAGTGCTTTTGCATTCATGATTTCATTTGATCAACCCTGTAAGGAAGGCAAGGAAAATACTATTTCTCCATTTTAGAGATGAGCAAACTGAGGCCCAGAATGATAAAGCAATGTCACAACTCTTACTAGCTGTGTGACCCTAAGCAAGTCACTTAACTCTCATGGCCCTGCCCCCCCCCAAAAAAGTGTCACAACCAAGTTTATACAGTGTCAGGGCCAGGACCCAAATCCAGATATTCCAACTCTCGGTCCAGTGGTCTTTTCTCTGCGTCACACTACCTCAAACTGTTAGGAGGAGAGCACAGATCTTCATCATGGACTTCTCCAGTTAGTTTCTCTTTCTCAGACCTCCTTAGAAATATGAGCAGGATGGGGAGTGATGTAGGGTAGAAGAAGGAGACCAATTAATTACCCACAAACCCTAAATGACTAGCTTCTGTTCTTCTCATTTGGACCCAAACCCAACTGTTCCCTTCATCTTCTCAAGCAACATATCCTCCCCGTCCATTCCTTTCTTTTCTATAGGTATCAGGAATACGTAGGTGATGGTAAATGGAAAGTGGGACAACTCTCCGTTTAATTCAGTCAATGTAGTGTAGACAGTCTGTGGGGGACAGGAGGAATCATGCAAACCCCAAGGCTGCTTTTCCCTCAATAAATAAATTTCCCTATCCAAATAATTGCCTAGGCTCTTGGCTTTCTTTTGCATGCATGGACACATCTGAATGCAGTAGGCAAAAGACAAAAACCGAAGGGTTTTCAAAGGGGCTTTTAGGAAAGATCTCATCACCCCTACATGCCCATGTCAACGTACTCTGACTCCTTACCATGATGACATTCATCCAGGCAGGTGGGATCAGTCTTCATGCTCTGTATATTGTCCATCCCACAATGGGTACAAACTCTAATTCTTGGTTCAGAATCAAAAGGTCGGGGCGGCTAGGTGGCGCAGTGGATAAAGCACGGGCCTTGGATTCAGGAGTACTTGAGTTCAAATCTGGCCTCAGACACTTGACACTTACTAGCTGTGTGACCCTGGGCAAGTCACTTAACCTCATTGCCCCACCAAAAAAAAAAAGAATCAAAAGATCTACCTAAATGAGCTCTAAATGATGGTTCAAGGATGAAGATTTTACCATTGGCCAATATGGTTTGTTTATCGTGATTTGTATTCCTGCCTGGACCTGTGTTTTCACTGGTATAGGGCAGAGGTTCTGAACATTTCTTGTGAGTATTTTGAGTCCCTTTTTGTAGTCCTTTGAAGCCTATGGACTCCTCAGAATAATGTTCCCCGACCCCGGGGCAATGAGGGTTAAGTGACTTGCCCAGGGTTACACAGCTAGTAAATGTTAAGTGTCTGAGGTTGGATTTGAACTCAGGTCCCCCTGAATCCAGGACCAGCGATTTATCCACTGTGCCACCTAGCTGCCCCCAATAATTGTTTAAATGCACAAAATACCATATATAGGATTACAAAGGAAACCTACTAGAATGAAATACAGTTATCAAAATATTAAAAAAAAATAAAACCAAGGTCACTGACCCTGGACTAAGAACCCTTGGCATAGAGGACCTCCCAGTGATAAAACTCCCTCTGCCACTGACACATGAAAACTGTTTTATAATGTATAATCTTAGACTAATTTTAATATGGCTAATGATTATTCATATGCCCTCCACTGAAGTGCTGCTCTGATATCTCATTAAGGCATGACTCTGGCAAAGTCAGAATATAAGACAGTCTGTTACTGAAGAACCAGCCTAGCTAAATTCAGTGCTTATCAGTAATTTGATCAGAGGATGATGAATTTTGAAGGCCAGAGTAACTCACAGAGAATCCTGGAGGAGTGCTGATCTGTGTTGGTGGAGAAAGAATCCACACTTGTGAAATCCCAGAAGCCTGAAGTATTGAAGCACCCCATCATCCAGAGAGGAGAGTGGGGAACAATGAAAAGAGCCCTGGACAAAGTTGGAAGAACTGGGTTCAAGTCCTCCATGATTAGTTCTGTGATATGGAATCAAAAAATGGATTCCAATCCAGTCTCTGCTCCTCAGAGCCTGTTTGACCCTGGGCATGACTCTCAATTTCTCTGTGCCTCAGTTTCTCCTCTAAAATGAAGGGAGAAGCTAAATGATCTCTGCAATCCCTTCAAGCCTAAATCAATGATACAATGATATAATCCCTAAAACCTGGTAGAATACTTCATCCCTCAGAAATTTGGGGTCTTTATAAGTTGAGAATAATGGTGCCACGCTGTGGATTTCACAAAGTTGCAAGACCCAACTGAAATAATCGATGTGAAAGCCCTTTGTTGATTCTCCAACATCATACAAATGAAAAGTATTCTTGTTGTTGGCTGGGCTCATGCGAACTTTCTCTCTCCCTCTGCTCCCTCTGCACAGAAGATAGGATCATTTCCTAAATGGAGACAATGAAAAAACTTGAAAACAAAAGTACATGCACATTGTGAGGTTACTCTGAAAATGGCCACTGTTCCTTATCCGGAAGTTAAGAGCTAGTTTGGGATGTGTGCCTTTAAGAAGTCTCCCTTGGGGGACAGCTAGGTGGTGCAGTGGTTAAAGCACCGGCCCTGGATTCAGAAGTACCTGAGTTCAAATCCGGCCTCAGACACTTGACACTTAACTAGCTGTGTGACCCTGGGCAAGTCACTTAACCCCCATTGCCTGCAAAAAAAAAAAACAAAAAACAAACAAACAAAATAAAGAAGTCTCCCTTGGTGCTGGACCCTTCTGAGGTTCAGTTCCATAGTACAAGGCCCTATTTACCTGTTTGATTAGTTGTCTTCTGGTCAAACTCTTCCCCCCATCCCCCTTGTCAGACTTTTTTCATTGTTGCCTATGATATACTCATGTTATCCTTCCTTTTTTTAAATTTTTTTTTTTTTAGTGAGGCAATGGGGGTTAAGTGACTTGCCCAGGGTCACACACCTAGTAAGTGTTAAGTGTCTGAGGCCGAATTTGAACTCAGGTACTCCTGACTCCAGGGCCGGTGCTCTATCCACTGTGCCACCTAGCTGCCCCTATCCTTCCTTTTTAATTTGGTTTAATTATCATTAATGCCCCCAAAAGGTTTCCCCAACTGAAACTGGAAACCTTGTCATCTTGGCTAGCTTCAGATCAGCCTCGTCCATTCTCAGGCTCCAAAGGTATCATTACCAGAGCCTCCCTTTACTCACCAAGCCCTGGCTATTGAAGGCTTTTGCTGGGTTTTCCTCGCCAAAAGAAAGAAGTAGGATGACGTCCGTGGCCATTGGACGTAGGACTAGTCTTCGCTGAAGGGCTCTGGTTTCACACGAAGCCACAAAACCTTCCACACCCACTGAGATTCTGGTTTTCATTTTTCTCCCTCCTTTCATAATGGAGCATCAAGGGGAAAATTGTCAGAGGTCCCAAATTTCATCGGCACTCAATAGAACTCAATGAAACTTGCCCACTTCATTTTGAGTTTGACACAGAGATTCCAACCCCACCAAAGAAAGCTCAGAATGAGACTCAGACATGGAACTTTACAAGGCCCAACGACTGCATCAGTTCAACAGAACCCGATCATGGCAGCCCCACCCATCTCTATTTATTCTGGAAACTCAGGCCCAAGCCAAGTTTAGCTGTTCCTAATGTCTTCTTGCAGGTCTTAGTGAAGTTTACTGTTTCCTAGAGTTCAGGTTGCTTGGTCTATTTGCCTTGCTATCCCATTCTTACCTGGTATTACCAATCCCAGGCTAATAAAAATAGCAATAGCAATAATAATAGCTAGCATTTATACAGTGCTTCAAAGTTTACAAAATACTACACAGATATTTTCTCATTTTATCCTCACAACAACCCTGGGAGTTAGGTGCTATTATTATTGTTATTTTATAGATGAAGAAACTGAGGCAAGCAAGTTAAGGCAAGGATCATGCAATTAGTGTTTAAGGCTGGATTTGAACTCAGGTTTTGCTGACACCGGGTCCAAAGCTCTAACCCACTTTGCCACTTAGCTGTCTATAATTATTGTGCCCATATTTCTAGTTACATGGCCTTGGATGTGTAGTCAAGGGACCTGGGTCCAAATCCTAGTGTGCTATTTAATACCTATTTGACCTTAGGTCACCCTTCTAAGGCTAAGTTTTCTGATCTCCAAAATGAGGGAATAGGGTTAGCTGGCCTCTGAGGTCCTGTCTAGCTTTAAATCGATGATAATGAGTCACTTTTTCTCCCCGGGCCTTGGTTTCTTCATCTGTAAAATGAAAAGTGGAATCTAACATTCATAACTTTAGTGCTATTAGAGACCTTAAGAGATCTAGTCCAATCCCCTTCATTTTATGGATGAGGAAACTGAAACTCAAAGAAGCTATGATGTCAAAGGTCCCATCCAGTTCTGAAAGTCTGTTATTCTGTTCTCTTATTGTCTGGACTAAATAGTTTATTCTATATTCTGTTTTTTTTGGGGGGGGGGTTTGGGCGGGGTAATGGGGGTTAAGTGACTTGCCCAGGGTCACACAGTTAGTAAGTGTCAAGTGTCTGAGGCTGGCTTTGAACTCAAGTCCTTCTGAATCCAGGGCCAGTGCTTTATCCACTGGGCCACCTAGCTGCCCTTGGACTATATAGTTTAGATACTGATTAACCCAGCGTGCAATGTCTATCTGCCTTGCACATTATTTGTTCATCTTTGTGTTTCTTGTCTCACTGAGTAGAATAGGAGCTTTTTGAGGGCAGGCAGCTGGGTAACTCAGTAGTGGTAGGAGCCAAGAAGACCCAAGTTCAAATCCAAACTAAGACACTTACTAGCTCTGTAATAACCTCTGTTTGCCTTAATCCACTGTAGAAGGAAATAGCTGACCATTCTAGTTTCTTTGCCGAGAAAATCCCATGGACAGGATGGTCCAAGGGGACACTACTGAACAATAACGGCCACATCTACTCCTCTTGTACTTTTCACCATGTCTTCATCAATATCTTGGACTCACCCATTATATACAAAGCACTGTCTTAGGTTGCTGAGGGAGGTACATAGTCCAGCACTCTGTGATGGCTTTTACTATAGATTGTGAGCTTCTCAGGGTCAGGGACCATAGCTCCTCATTTTTCTATAGCCCTACCTTATCATCTCCTACGGGGCTCTCTGCACAATACTTTCAGCGAATTCTTGCTAAGTAATGCTCATTTGGGCAAGTCTCATGGAAATGCAGATGAGACCATCTCCAGAAAGATGGGGCTGGATTTCCCACAACTAGCAAAGAGGAAGGCTAAACATCTGGCACCAGTGCTTCTTGCAAAGCACCATAAGAATGAGGATGGTCATGAGTGAATCATGGTAGAAACCCCAGTGAAGTGATGACACGTGAGGCACTGGGTCTTATGCTTTTTCTCATCTTTGGAGAAATAACTCTGAATCTCTGGGACTTAGAGTTCTGAATTCATGCTATGCTAATGTGATGATATTTGGTCCTTCTTTGCAGAAGGAAGAAGAGTGGTATGCAGAGACTTATTTTCACATTGAGATTTTAAAACACTTCTGAATGCCAGGGACTAAACCCCCAAGTCCCTCAGTAAGAAAATAGGGGGGGGTCAATGGCCAGGCCCACTGCAACATGGATGGAACAGATTAAGGTAGGGATATGGCTAGCTCCATCATCTTGAAAAGAAGGCTGGTGTGGCCCTGACCATCATTTCTTTGTCTTAGTATTCTTTATACATCATATGCTTCCAAGCCTAATTTGAGACCACTGCAATGAACTCCTTCTTCCTTATAACTGGCTGGCTCTTGGATTTGGTTACCCTGTGAACTCTGGTTTGACCTCCTTTGACATTCTGATTATTCTTTCCAAGATCAGAACTGGACCACCCTGTTTTCCCCTAAGATGGTTCCTTCCCAAAGGCCCTGTTAATTATCCTAACAATCAGTGTTTAATTGCCCCCATTCCTCTTCCTGAAAAAGGAGTGGATAGTCTTATCTCATATAACTTCTTTATTCACAAAGGCATGCTAGCCACACCTGCTTCTTACTCTTCTGGGTCATCATTGTGACGGGTTCGGGTATCCAGGGCAAACCGAGGTGTCTCCCTACTCTTTTTAGCTTCTTGCTCCCCAGTATTTTTGGCCCCAAACAATCCAGTTAATGTAAATTTTAAGGGGAACCTTAAATGTAGGGGGAGGAGGAATCATAAAAGGGAAATGCTGTGGCTTGGAGGTAGAACCTGGATTGGGGAGGGGGACAATGTTGCCAGGTGGCCAGGCTTAGTTTATGGCCTAATAAGCTGGTGAAACAATATGGTGGTGTAGGAAGGGCACTATATATGAAGACTGGATATTTGGAATCCAGTTTCAGATCTTCCACTTATAGCTGTGTGACACTAAACAAGTCACTTTCCTTCTCTGAGTTTGTCCTTTCCTCTGTGAAGTGGCAACTGCATTACCTAACCAACCAGGTTGTCACAAAGATCACATTAGCCCATGCATATGCAGGACTGTGGGAAAGATAAAATGCTATGTCAGTGGAAATGGGTGATGTTGTTATTTCTGTCATATAAGAGATTCCAGCCAATTTTCTACCAGGAGAAAGGTGGGGGCCACCTCCTTTCCATCTAGTGACTGCCTCCCAGAGTCATTGCCTGGCCCCAACATAGGGTAGGACTCCTCAGATGATCAGAGGCCAGGTTGACTTCTCCCCATTTGTCATGCCCAGGGATGGTTCTATAGATGACTCAATCAGCTTTATCCCTAGAGACCCACAGATTTCATTGAGCACCCAAACCAGCTGGAGCCAACCATTTCTCATCTGGCCAGATGTGTTTTCCTTTTGCTTTTAGCTGCATCTCCTCTCCCTAGGGAGAAAAGCAATATAAGAGAAGTGTTCGAGCAAAGGGCCAGCATTCTGGTTTTAATGAACAACATATTCCTTTCTCCTAATGAATGACATGGAAGGTTTTAAGGGCCTGTCTGGGAGAAGTGAAAGCCTTGTCTTTGACCTTTTCATGACCACTGACCTTTGCTCCCTTTATCCTTGAACTCTTGCCTTCACAGGGGGATAGACTGTGGTGTGACGCACATGAGCACCCCAATGAAAAACAGTTACCCTGCTATGCAACCCCTCAAAGGTCAGGACAGCTCTCATTTCTCTAGATTAATTGAATTTCCTAATAACACCAAAAACTCTTTTCTATTTTGCCTGCCTTCTTGCCTAGTTCCTCCTTAGCCTTCTCAGTCCCTATTCCTCAGGAAACAATGATTAAAGGGCAGGTGTCACAACTACACACACCCCTCCCCCTACATTTTTCCCTCTGTGTATGTTTGGGGTGATGCCTACATCGGACCCTTGACTAGAACTGAGAAATCATAATTATTCTAATTCACATATATAACACATTTGTTGTTGTTGTTATTCAATCATTTTCCAGTCCTGTCCAACTCTTTGTGATCCCATTTGGAGTTTTCTTGGCAGAGATACTGGAATGGTTTGTCATTTCCTTCTCCATCTTTTTTTACAAATGAGGAAACTGAGCCAAACATGATTAAGTGACTTGCCCAGGGTAACACAGGTAGTAAGTGTCTGAGATTAGATTTATTTATTTGTTTGTTTGTTTTAATTTTAATTTTTAAATTAAAAAATTTTTTTTCTGACATTGGATTTAAACTCAGACCTTCCTGGCTCCAGGCCTGGTGTTCTATCCACTGTGGCACCTATCTGCCCCATATAATGCTTTAAGGATTGAAAAATATTTTGCTTATATTATCTTCATTACAACTCTCTGAAGGAAGTATAATTATTCTCTTTCTTTGACAGATAAGAAAACAGAGGCTCAAAGAATTTCTTCAGGGTCACATAACTAATAAGTATCTGAGGCTAGATTTGAACCCAGACCTTCCTGATTTCAAGTCCAGCACTCTAATTAGACTATGACATAATGCCTCTGTCAAAAGATCTGCTACTATTGCCCCCTCCACTTTCAGACTCTGACTGTCCTCCCCTTAAGTAGGATTCATTCCACTGTTAGAACTCTGGAACTATCTTTCAGTAACAAATTCTACTTTTGGATCTCTATGGAATTATGCCTCCATAGTTCTTGGCATCTCTGCAAAGAAAATTCCTAGAGCTGAAGAACCACATTTGCATTCCCCAATAGGAAATGATTGTTGCCGATGTTGTTGTTTTAATCTGGGAGGTAACTCTTCATGTCCATTTCGAGTTTTAATATTTCCATTACAAAATAGTACAGATTTGCTTTTTTAATGGCAAATTGCTTTCCCATCTGTCCTCTTCGTCTCAACATGAGCCAGGGCTTGTTTTGGATTGTTGACTGGTATTATTCCTATTTTCTAGGTGAAGTGATTGACTATAGGTCATATTATAAGGGCAAGAAACCAAAGATAGAATGTTTCCTGGCTTGTGCATCAAACATTACTGGACCACACTTTTCCTTCCTGTTTCTTAGGAAATGAAGGCCTTCCCTCCATCCAACTTAGCACACCCAAAGGGGGAGGGACCATTGGGAAAAAAAGCACCCTCTAGACTCATTGAGGAAGAGAAGATTCTTTTGGATGCTGCACTTGGTGAATCTTTCCGCCTACACCATTGCCATAGAGGGTGGTGTTGGCTATGCAGAAGGAAAGGAGAATTTTTTTTCAAACTGGAACACTTTTTTATTATAGGTGGAGAGGGCTGGTTGGATGCAGTTTAGAGGATTCCAATTTTGCTGGCAACATCCAAAATATCATGGTCTGGAACAAGTTGGACATAGACCTTTTTCTCTCCATCAGGCCAGATCAGTATGTTTGTTATCTTGGCCATATTGATGGCATGCAGCTTCTTTGCCACCTACTTTATCTGATGCTTGTTGTCCACAAGGCCAGAGTATTATTATTCTCAATCTTATTCATAGCAGACTCAGTGGTCAAGGGAAATTTAATGATGGAACAGTGATCAAGCTTATTTCTACTAGGGGTGCATACCCAAGTTTATTTGGGCTGTCTTTGAAGCTTTAGTGTCTTGGGTTGCTGAAAGGTGGGGGACATATGTATCTTCTTCCTTTTGTGGCTATATATACCCTTTAGCATTGCTTTCTTGGCTTTCAAGAACTTGGACTTGGCTTCTGTCTTGGCAGTGGTGGGGCACAACCACTTTGGCACCATCTTGGTGGAAAGGGAGAGAGGAGGAACTTCTGAGTATGGTCTGGAGGAATGAAGTACAGAGAGTTGGAATCCCAGCCCCATGAGCTTGCTCAAACTTTCCCACATCCTTTAAATGATTTCAGTCCTCTTTGTATTCTTCCCTCTCTCTTTCTCCTTTCTTTCTCACCCTTCCTCCTCCTCCTTCTCCTTCTCCTTCTCCTTCTCCTCCTCCTTTTTCTTCTTCTTCTTCTTCTTCTTCTTCTTCTTCTTCTTCTTCTTCTTCTTCTCCTCCTCCTCCTCTCTCTCTCTCTCTTTTACACACACACATTTACACACACTCACAAATTATAGCTACAATTTCCTTGCTTAGGTGCTCTGGCAGGGAATCACCCAGGTGGTTCCCTGCCAGAGTCTCTCCCATGTCTCACAATTAATTCCAAAGTTCTTCAGAGAAACCTTGAGACTGTCTCCTAGACACTCCTTGAGGCTCCTTGATGGCAGCAACCACTCTGATTTTTTTTGTCTTCATATCCCCAGTACCAATCATGCACTGCATATGCACCAGCATAGAGTAGGCGTTTTAATAATGCCTACTGAATGACTGATTCACTAAGGCACATTTTGTGCCACTTGCCTAAGCTATAAAAATGGCTAGTTACGACTCAACATCTGGTTCATCTAAGTTATCCATACCCCTTCGATTTATGGAAAAGTAAACTGAGGCCCAGAAAGATGAAGTGATTGACCAGTCACACAGTTAATAGAAGAATTAAGGCTGAATTTTGGGATACCTTCCAACTCCCCTTGCAAATCCCCTTTTCCCTGCCTGGCTCTCCTGCCAATTATCTCTCTTGTTTCTTCCCTTTTCCATCCCAAACCATGACAGACAGGGGTTTTTTTACTCAGGTAAGTATTAATGAATAGCCAAGAGATGTTAATTGATAGCAAAGAGACATTTAGTATGGTAGAGAGAACATGCTGGCCTTGAGGAGAGAAGACCTGGGTTTGAATCTCAGTTGTGTCACTTACCATCAATGTGAATGTGGACAAAATACTTTACATCTGTAAGCCTCAGTTTTCTCATCTATAAAATGGAGGGAGGAGGGCAATAATACTTACCACCTTCCTCACAGGGTGTGTTGTAAAGATCACAAGAGATAATGTAGGTATAGGGAGAGCAACGATGTGGTGCAACTTTGAGAATGCACAACAAAGCTTTAAATTCTACCCCCTGCCACTAATGCTAATGCTACCCCCTGCTGTAATCTGGGCAGAGCTAGAAGCCAAATGCATGATGAGAACTGAAAGAAATTTTCTCACCCTTCCATCAAATAGCAGGTAGGCCTATGGTAGTGATCACTAAGACAGCAGCAAAACACCTCTAAGGAGTGACTTGACTGAACAGTTGCTCTAACCTCTTCACTTCAGAGAAGGAGACTCATAGCGACCACATTTCTGTAGAAAACCAGCATAGGAGGGGCAGCTAGATGGTGCAGTGGATAGAGCACTGGCCCTGGAGTCAGGAGGACCTGAGTTCAAATCCGACCTCAGACACTTAACACTTACTAGCTGTGTGACCCTGGGCAAGTTATTTAACCCCAATTGCCTCACTAAAAGCAAAAACAAAAGCTCTTTGTCCTGGGAGCTGGCCCATCCTGGTCTGTAACCACTCACCCCTAACCTAGGAAGCACAGAATGTGAGGACAATATTAAGGTGAGAGGGGAAGGTGAATCTAGGGGAGTGGGGGGAGAGGAACTTTTGATTTCCCACACTCATCCAACCCTTACATGTAGTTCAGACCCAGTCAGTGGTGGAGAATGGGGGCAAAGTGTAATCCTGGGAAGGAGCCAGCTTGGAAACATTTTCTTCTCTTCCCCCTTGTCATGAGAAAGTTAATCCAGAGTCATTCTGAAGTATGAACCCCTATAACTCTGCTCTTTCCCTTCATACCCTTGCTCATATCAAATCTTGATTATCCTTTCCTTATAAATCTCCATTATAAACTAATACATTTTCTTCTCTGACATTTTTAACTGACATCTCAAACCCTCAGCTGTTCAGTAAGAAGAAGCTAGAATCATTAATGCCTAGATCGAATTTCACAGTATTAGGAAAAAGAGCGCAGAATCTAGAATTAGTGTCCTGGATCTTCCATTTACAGGGTATGGGACTTTAGATGAGTCAGGTCCCCTCTCTGACCCTCAGTCTCTCCATTTGCAAAATGTTTGTATTACTTCAGAGAGTTGTTATGGGGATCAAATTTTCATATATAGAATGAGGTGATTAGACTAGATTGCTCCTGAGGCAACTTCTACCTGTAGTTGATCCCATAATTATAGCTGTAAAGTTCTTTGCTTGTCACAAAAAAAAGACATATACTTGTGAGCCATTATTAATATCATTGTAAGCCTGTCCCTTTTGTCTTGCCTTCTATGGGGATAGAGAGCTAAGATTATTAGCTATTATTATTATTATTATTAGATTATTATCAGCTATATCAGCCCTTTGTAGACAATATGGTGTCAAGGAAAGACAACTGGATTGGGGGTAGGGGGAGAGAGCCTACATTTATATCCTGGCTCCACTACTTAATATTTGTGTGGTTTTGCAAGTGACTTCATCTCTCTGGGTTTTAGTCTCTTCATTTATAAAGTGAGGAAGTTTTACTAAATGACCTCCATTTAATGTCCCTTCCAGATCTAAATCCTAAGATAATTCATTACCACAAATATGTTTTAAAGCATCTGCTATATACAAAAAAATGTGCTGGCACTTGAATACAAGGAGAGATATTTCACTTCCATGTTCATGAACCCTGAAATTCCTTCATCTGATCATAAATTATTGTCCTTCTACTACTTCCTCTGCCTTGCATCCACTAAGCTTGTTCTTCATCGATACTCTGACCTCCAGTTCTTTCTGAGGCTATCACTCCTGCCCTGGCTATATTCTCCTTTTTTCCATTTTGAATCCTTGATGAACCAGTTCAACTCTACACTGTCCTCTTCTCTCAAATCCCTTCTCCCCTTATGCTAACATCAATCTTGCCCAACCAACTCTCAGCCTTAGATTACTCCCTGACTTCACTCCTATTCACAAGCTGCTGAACTCAGTTGGAAGAAATCACAAAACTGTACTCGCTGGGTCCACTACAAATTCAAATGGGCCCTCACTACAGCAAGGAAATCCTTGCATACCTTCCCAATCAATTCACTATCCCACTCAGCACAACATTTTTTCCAAACCTTTTTATCCCTCCTCAAACATTCCATGGCTCCCATCCCTCCACCATCTTGGCTGAGAACCTTTCCTCATATTTAACTGAAAAAATTGAGACCCTTTGCCAAAAGTTCCCTTTTCTTCTATTCTTTCTGATTTTATATGACTCAGATACTTTCCATCATTATCTCCTCCTTCACCTCTGTCTCATGGCTAGAGATGGTCTTTCTCTTTGCCAAGGCTAACACTTTCATGCACACAAGTGATACCATTCCATCTGGTCTTCTCTAGCAGATTTGCCCCTTTCTCATCCTCAACCTCTCACTAATCTTCAATCTCTCCCTATTTACTGGCTGCTTCCTTATTCCCTACAAATAGGCCTATGTCTTTCCCATCTTCAAAAATCCCCCCAATTGACCCATGTATTCTCGTTAACTATCACCCCATGTCTTTCCTCCCTTTTATGTCTAAACTCCTTGAGAAGTTCATCTATAATTGATGCCTCCTCTTTCTTTCCTCTTCCCTCTCTTTTTAAATCTTAGCAGTGGCTAAGTGTCTTCTGACCACATTGTTCCACTGAAACTGTTCTCAACAAAGTTTCTGGTGATCTCTTAATGGGTAAATCCAATGGTGATATGCAAGCACTGTGCTAAGTGCTGGTTCTCCTCCTATCTGCCTGAGCACTCCTTAGTCTCCTTTACTGGATTTTCATAACAGGTTGTGCCAACTAACCATGACCCCACCCTGTTCCCTCTTTGCTTCTATCTCTACTCTATTTCTCTGTGATCTCATCAGTTGGATTCAGTTATAATGCAGATGACTCCCAGATCTATTAGTCTGACCCAACCTTTCTCCTGACAGCCCAGCTCACATCTCCAATTGCCTATTAAACTTCTCCAGCTGGAAGTCCTATTAGGGGGCAAGCATTTATTAAGTGCCTATTATGTGCCAGGTACTGAGCAATTCTGTGAGGTAGATGCTATTATAATTCCCATTTTATATTTGAGGAAGCTGAGGCAAATGATGGTTAAGCGACTAGCAGCCAGACCTAGCTATAGACTTCTTAAACTCAGCATGTCCAAAAGTAAACTCATTTATCTTTTCCCCTTCTTCCTTACTTCCCTATCACAGTCGAGGATACCAATATTCTCCTACTCACTCAAGCTCACAATTTAGGTGCCTTCTTCAATTCCTCATTCTCTTTCATCTTTCATTTCATATTCAATCAACTGCCAAGTGATGTTGTTTCTACCTCCATAATATCTTTCTCTTCTCTAACATTGTTGCCAACCTCATGACAGCCCTTATCATTTCACACCTAGACTACGGCTAGTTTTTTCCCCCTGTTTCAAATCTCTCCTTACCATCAATCAGTCCTGAGTTGCTCAATAAATACTAATTGACTGAATAATTGAGTCAGCTAAGTATTGCAGTGGACAGAACAGTAAGCCTAGAGTCAGGAAGAACTATGTTCAAATTGGGCATGAGACACTTATTTTCTGTGTGACCCTGAGCAAGTCACTTAACCTTTATCTACCTCAGGTTCCTCAACTATAAAAAATGGAGATAATAATAGTCCCTCCTTCCCAGAGTTGAGTGAGCATCAAATGTGATACTATTTGTAAAGTACTTAGCATAATGCCAGGCACCTAATAGGTGCTTAATAAATGCTTATTCACTTCTCTTCTGCAATTCTATGTTCTAAGGTCTCTCCCAGGTCTAACATTCTGTACTTCTGTGAATGAATAACTGAAAGAATGAATGTCCCATTCCCTTGACCATTTCTTCACTGACCCTGAATGGTAGGTCCAGTCCTAGGGGAGTATCAACAAGATGTGACAAATTGTTCATTTGAAAAGTCACAGACAGGCAGAGTCACGAATGGTAGCTCTAAGTAGCCAAAGCTACTTATGCCATCATTGGTGAGAGTCTGGTGCATTTGAAACCAAGTTTGTGGGTTCATTTCCTTCCACCCAGAGGCTCGTCAACATCATTTTATCCATGGTCACTAACTTACAACGTGGAGCTCTGCCAGCTCTTTTGTAAGTGTGCTGGTGGCCCCAAGGAAGAGTTACATATATGACAATTCAAATAGATTTTCTGCAGTTTCCTGTAGAGTATATGTGTGTGCATGTGTGAGGGGCGTGGAGCACAGTCAACCCTATTACCACAGTATTCTCATAATAGTCCTCTAAAAAACTCATGCATTTAATTTTTCTGAGGACCAAGGCTTTGAGATCCTGCTCATCTTCAAGTGCATCGTTCTTGGCAGGGTTAGAAGCCATGGGCAGGTGTAGATTAATGTGAACATGAGGTCTGACACTTTCTAGCTAGAAAATCCTGCTAAAAATTCAAATTTGTTGCCCCTGGCTCTAGTCTTCATTAGATTCCTAGTACTTTGCCTATATTTATTAATCCTGCTTTGGCCTATATACTTTAGGCTACCCTGTTAATGACCTAGGATTTCTATTGGCTTTGATTCTAACTCCTCCCTTTAAACTATTCACTTAAAGTTGGATTCCGGATTATTCCTTGCCTTAATGGCACTAGTTTATTTTGACAAACACTTGCACATGGTCTTCCCCTCCCTGTCTATCCTACTGGAGGGCAAACACCAACAGATTCCAGTTCCTAATGTTATTTCCTCCCAGCATCCTCATGACACTCTTGGATGGGATGCAGAATTGTATTTTTCTCTTTAAGTCTCTGTCCAACACCACTCTTTCAAAAGTATAGCCCATTTCTCATTTCACTAAAGGAAATGTTTCCAAACACAATTGCCAAAAGTGCACAGGCACCCTGTATAAAATGAAGCTGGGTGTTTTCTCAAGATCTTATCTATTGTTAAAAACAGGCCTCCCTTCTCCCCACCCCCACCTCCATCCCATCATCCCGACACATGAATGCTTTTTATTAAATTAAAATCTATTTTCTAACACATTAGGCCCTCTACTCTGGGTGGCATTCATCACCATGCATATCTAATATCTGTAGCTAACCCCTAATTCTCTAGCCTTCTGTCCTTGAGTCATACTAAACCAAAATTAAAACCAGTAGACCCTGTGGGGCTTTTGAATTAAAAAAAAAAAATTTAAGCCAATGTATTTGGCGTTTTAAGCTAGATACCACCATGTATTTATGGGAGTTTAATAAGTTCTTCCATTAATAACATAGACAAACTAATTTACCAGAACGTGTCTGTTTTAAACTTTGGGAACAAAGAGTGGGAGTATGAAAATCAATCTTCCCTTTGTACTTGAGCCACTGACCCGTTAAAGCTTTGAAGATCATTTCTTTAAGAAATTGTGAGGAGTTATTTAACTACAAACAGCAGCTACCTTCCCATTCCAGCTGCGTAATCAAGCATAATAAATTAGAGTTAAAAAAATAAAGGTTGACTCCATTTTTCCCCCTCATAACTGCAAATCCTTAATAGTACTTTGACAAATCGGCCTGCAGCACAAAGCAGCAAACAATCTTTCCACTGGAGCTGGTTAGGCAAGGCAGGAGTCAGAGGTATTCTTGCCTGCAAAGATGTTTATGAGAACTCCAGGTTTTACCTTTGAAGCAGGAATTGATAAAGTTGCCTGTCACTGGTAACCATGAGCGATGCTGTCTCAGGGAGTATGACTTAACCATGGGGTAAGAACAATATCAAGACAATTTCCTTTCTTTGTTGTTGTTGTTTTTCCCCCAGGTACAAGCCTAATCCCTTGACTTCCCACCCACCTGATCAAAACACCAAAGGCACTTCTTTGTGCCTGGTCATGTGAAAGCTAAAGAAATCCTGTTTCTAAATAGTGGGTCAGCATTCCTGATTTTGAGACATTCCAAAAACTTTTATTAAAATTTGGTTGGTTTGGTATGGAAAAGGTCAAAAGGCTTTTTTTAAAGTGTTTTTCTGACTTAAAGAAGGTACTGGGGGGGCAGCTAGATGGCTCAGTGGATAGAGCACCGGCCCTGGATTCAGGAGTACCTGAGTTCAAATCCGGCCTCAGACACTTTACACCCTTACTAGCTGTGTGACCCTGGGCAAATCACTTAACCCCAATTGCCTCACTAAAAAAAAAAAGAAGAAGAAGAAGGTACTGGGGCACTGCCACCTAATTGGATCCATACCTTTAAAAACCACCTCTACCACATACCAGAAAAAAAGGATAGATTTGGAACCTGAAGACCTGGTTTAGAATCAGATCTGCCGCTTGTTAGCTGTGTGATGGTGGGCGAACCACTTTCCCTCTCTGGGCCCTGGTTTCCTCATCTGTAAAATGAGGGGTTTTGGGGGGGGGTAGATGATCCCTAAGGTCCCTTGTAGCTCTAAATTTAGGATTCTATAAATAACTGACACTTACATAACTGTTTAAAGTTGACAAAGTTCTTAATCTCCATTATCTCATTTGGGCCCCATATCAACCCTCTAAGGTAGATAGAAGAGGAAATATCCCCATTTTACAAATGAGGAAACTGAGGCTGAGAGCTATTAAGTGACAGGTACATATTATTCACCTAGTTGATAAACATCAGATTTGAGCCCAGGTCTTCCTCATTTTGTGTCTAGTCCCCCCCCCCCCTCAGTCTCTGTCTCTCTCTGTCTCTCTCTTACTGTAATTATATCTTACTGTTGACTCATTGAATTCTCTGTCAACTCAATCCCCCCCAAATCTTTTTCAGATAAACAATGTATAATTATGCCTCCCCTATCTTGTAATTGTAAAGTTGATATTTTAAACATAAGATTTTACACACATATTTATTAAATTTTATCTTTACCTAAAATTCTACAAGAGAACATGCTTGAGAACTTCCTAGCTCTCCTTATAATTTTCCCCTTGTAGAATTTTAGGTTAGTGATTCCTGTCTGTTGTTTCTCTGAACCCTTAGAAATCTATTCTCCCAAAGTCTAAAGTTACTGTTAGATTATGTCTAATTTTCCTTTCATATACTGTCACACCTTCAAAGATAGAGTGACAACTTACCTCAAAAGGTTTTGCACCATTGCCACACTGACAACCAATTCTCTTTGCTTTTAAGAATTACAACCAGATCTGAAGTATATCTCTATAGTTCCTGCATCTTTCAAAGGATGAAATTATCATCAAGGTAATTCAAGAAATTAGCTACTCTGTTTCTTAGAGGTGAGACCTCCAGCAGAAGCATGTCACCCATGCTATATCAATGCTCTATGTAAGGCTTGAGATTTGTTTCCCAAGATCATCTATTTCCTCTTGCTGTACCAGTGGTCTGTATTATATTCTAATAACAATATCCTTTGGTTGCTGCCTTGAATAATCTTTGCCCACATTCTGTCCATTATCCTTCTCCTTTCTGGTTGCTGAATGAGTGTATATAAATTTAATATGATGATATGCCAGCCTTTCTTTTCTTTTTTCCCCCTGTAAGTAAAACACAATCCAGAGCTATATTCCAGTCATGTGTATCATACTACAAAATTTCAGTGAGAGTTGTAGCATCGAATTTGCCTCATTGTGCTAGGTCCTTTAATTCATTTTGCTAGATACCTCTTCTTTGTACACTTGACATTTCAAACTGGATATACTTTAGGTACCTCAGGCTCAAGATATCTGAAAACAGAATTCATTATGTTTCTCCAAAGTGCTCACACCTCTTACAAACTTCCCTGTTTCTGGCAATTACCCAGGATTAAAGCCTTGGAATTATCATTAACTTTTCCCTCCCATTCATTTCATATACCTAACAGATTACAAAGTCCTATCAATTCTACCTCCATGACCATCACTCCTTGTCCCCTTCTCTCTACTCCTATTATCATTGCCCTAGTTCAAATTTACCTCACCTCTCACCTAGACTATTGCAAATGGTCTGTTAAATTGTTTCTGCTTCAAGTCTCTTCCCTCTCCAATATATTTTCCATAAAGCCACCAAAGTGATTTTTCCTAAGGTACATGTCTGCTTAAGTCACTCCCTTATTCAATACATTCCAGTGGTTTTCTTTTGCTTGAAGGATCAAACACATATTCCTACATTTCTCATTCTAAACCCTTAACAACTTGGATCCATTCTGTACTTCTAGCCTTATCACACATTATTCCCCTTTCATACTCTGTGCCCTTGTGCCAGCTGTCCTAAGCGTCTAGAATGCATTCCGACCTCACCTCTGTCTCTTAGAATTCCAAGTTTCCTTCCACCCTCAGTTAGAGCATCATCTTCTACGTGAAGGCTTTCCTGATCCCTCTCAGCTGTTAGTGACTCCCTCACCATTTACTTGTATTTATTTTGTCTATATTTATATATGTATTTGTTGTCTCCCCCAAAAGAATGTAAGCACCTTGAAGATAGTAATTGTTTTATTCTTATCTTTTAATACTTAGTACCTAACATTTTGTTTTGTTTTGTTTTGTTTTTGTTTTTGTTTTTTGGGGGGCAATGGGGATTAAGTGACTTTCCCAGGGTCACACAGCTAGTAAGTGTCAAGTGTCTGAGGCCAGATTTGAACTCAGGTACTCCTGAATCCAGGGCCGGTCCTTTATCCACTGTGCCATCTAGCCGCTCCCAGTACCTAACATTTAACAATTATCCAGTGAATGTGTATTCACACAGTCGCACATAAACTTGAGGTCATGGGTTTTATTGATTTTTTGGATTTTATTTCCTGAAAATTTCTGGACACCTCTATCTCTTTTGAGGTGGTTTATCTAGGGAATTTTCTCTTTTCCTTTACCTTTTGAAATGTTTTTGATTATATTTGCAAGACTCCAAACACACACATTCTTTTAAATTAATATATTATATTAATTTTATTAAATATTTTCTAATAAAATTTTTTAAAGTTTTTAATATTTAGTTTTTAGATTTTGAGTTCCAAATTCTCTCCTTCTCTTCCACCCATCCCTCACCCCTTAAAAATGCAAGCAACATATATTGATTATATATATATATGAAGTCATGTAAAACATATTTCTATATTAGCCATGTTTCAAAAGAAAACATATGCACACACAAACTAGGAAAATAAAGAAAGTAAAAAAGTATGTTTCAACCTGCATTCAGCATTCATCACTTCTCTGTGTGTGTGTGTCTTTCTCTACATTTTTTCATCAAAGGTACTTTGGGATTATCTTGGATCATTTTCTTGATCACAAAAGCTAAATCCTTTACGGTTGATCATTTTCAAAGTATTGCTGTCACTGTGTATAATGTTCTTCTGGCTCTGTCCAATTCACTTTGCATCAGTTCACATTAGTTTTCCCAGGTTTTATCTGGAACCCTCTTGCTCATCATTTCCTTTAACACAATAGCATTCTATTACAATCATATACCACAATTTGTTCAGCCATTCCCCAATCGATGGAAACCCCCTCAATTTCTAACTCTTTGCCCCACAAAAAGGGGTGCTATAAGGGGCAGCTAGATGGTGCAGTGGATAAAGCACCGGCCCTGAATTCAGGAGTACCTGAGTTCAAATCCGGCCTCAGACACTTAACACTTACTAGCTGTGTGACCCTGGGCAAGTCACTTAACCCCAATTGCCTCACCAAAAAAAAAAAGGGGGGGGTAATATAAATATTCTTGTACAAATATGTCCTTCCCTCCTTTTAAATTTCTTTGGTATACAGACCCAGTAGTTCTACTGCTGGGTCAAAGGGTATGTGCAGTTGTACAGTCTTTTGGATATAGTTCCAAATTGTTCTCCATAATGTTTAGACCACTTCACAACTCCACTAACAGTGCATTAGCAGACACATACATGCTTAACAATGCTTGTTAGGCCATCCCTGGCCATAAGCCCATTTTTCTTATATATTAAGCCATGGTCCCCAAATCCAAATCCTATTCTCAAACATCATCTTCTTTTTTTTTTTCTGTTTGTGTGTGTGTGTGTGTGTGTGTGTGTGTGAGGCAATTGGGGTTAAGTGACTTGCCCAGGGTCACACAGCTAGTAAGTGTTAAGTGTCTGAGGCCGGATTTGAACTCAGGTCCTCCTGACTCCAGGGCCGGTGCTCTATCCACTGCGCCATCTAGCTGCCCTCAAACATCATCTTCTTAACCAGCTGTCCCCTTCCCAAATATGCCTTTCTTGTCTCAAGGCCTTGCCTTCAATTGTCAATAGTGATTAAACACTATTCTCCTAAAGACTTCTACTTCTTTCATAAGACATTATATTCTAAAACTATTTCTAAATTCCCTCTGGCAGCACAAATATGCCAAATATGAGTAGTACTCGTCTTCTTTGACAAGTATTAGGAAGCTATCATATCCTCAATACTTGCTATAAGAAAACAGATCCTTTCTATTGTTTTTATCAGCTCAATAAATAATTGCTACAAGACTCCTCAGCAGGAAATCACCAACCACCACTATTTGACTCAGACTCTTACTGGTTTATCTATTAGAAGACAAGAAATATCTTATTTATCCTTATGTAGAACTCCCTCCTCTTTGGGAAGAGCCTTTTATTTAGCTCCAGTTGTTCATAGCCCTTCTTCCCTTTCTCTTGGGTGTTATATTCTCCCACCCAACCCTGAACCTCCTTGCAGTTTCCATTCCACCTCTTTTCTTCTTGTTTTCACATAAAAGCCTTTCTTCATTATTTTCCCCCAGGAAACATTTCATTCTCATGGATAACTTGATGAATGGAGAGTTGTTCTTCCAGAACGTTTATTTTCTCTTCCAAAAGGAAAACAGTTTGTATTTTGATAATAGATGACAATTAGTTGACAGTGACAGAAAAAAAAACACAACACTTTGAGTATTCTACTCAGGTCAAAGCAAATCTCCCCATATTCATACCACATGAAATTAAAATATTCAGGCCCCTATTATTCTTGCTAATAGTGCTGGTGGTCAACTCTTCTAGAAAACTTTGTTCACCTGGTTACTACTTTCTCACCTCATAAGTATGTTATTATGAGAGTAGTACCTTGACAAAGCAGGGGAAACTACATTTTGCTAAAAGATATCATATGCAATGAAGTAAAAGCGATACTAACTATACATGCACAAAATGGTACAGCATCCAAATTCTTTTTTTAAGTGAAATAGATGAAAATTTATAAAAATTTAAATTACCCAGATTAACAGAAGAGGAAATAGAATACTTAAATAACTCCATCTTAGAAAAATAAATTGAACAAACCATCAATGAGCTTTCTAAGAAAAAAATCCCCAGGACCAGATGGATTCAAGTGAATTCTTCCAAACATTTAAAGAACAGTTAATTCCAATACTATACAAACTATTTGGAAAAATAGAAAAAGAATGTGTTCTAACAAATTCCTTTTACAAAAAATCCCATTTATGGTGCTGATACCTAACCAAGACAGAGAAAAACAGACAAAGAAAACTATAGACCAATTTCCCTAATGAACATTGATGCAAAAATTTTCAGTAAAATACTAGCAAGGCAATTATAGCAATATATCACAAAGATTACACACTATGACCAGGTAGGAATTATACCAGGAATGTAGAGCTGGTTCAATATTAGGAAAAATATCAACATAATTGACCATATCAATAAAAAAAAATCATGTGATTATCTCAATAGATGCAGATTTTTTTTTGACAAAATACAACACTTATTCTATTTAAAAAAATGGAAAGCATAGAAATAAATGGATCTTTCCTTAAAATAAGTGGTATCTATCTAAATCCATCAGCAAGCATCATCTATAATAATGGGGGATAAACTAGAAGCCTTCCAAATAAGATCAGGAGTGAAGCAAGTGTATCCATTATTACCACTATTATTCAATATTGTACTAGAAATGCTGGCAATAAAAAGAAAAAGAAATAAAAGGAGTTAGAATAGGCAATGAGGAAACAAAACTGTTACTCTTCTCAAATGATATGATGGTATACTTAGAGAAACAACTTAAAACACTGGTTAAAACAAACAATTTTGGCAAAGTTGCAGGATATAACATAAACCCACATAAATCATCAGCATTTCTATATATTACCAAAAATGTCCAGCAGCAAGAGATAAATTCCATTTAAAGTAACATTAGGCAATATAAAATACTTCAGAGTCTACCTGCCAAGACAAACTCAGGAACTATATAAACACAATTACAAAATATTTTTCACACAAATAAAGTCAGATCTAAACAATTGAAGAAATATTAATTGCTCAGAGGTGGGCTGGTCCAATATAATAAAAATTACAATTCTATCTAAATTAATGTACTTAGTGCCATACAAATAAAACTATAAAAATTATAGAGCATGAAAAAACTGTACAAAAAATCTGAAAGAACAAAGGTCAAGAATGTCAAGGGAATCAATGAAAAATGTGAAGAAAAGTGACTAGTCCTTTGAGACTCAGTTTTGCTATTTGCAAAATGATCCTTCCTTTCTTTGAGCTTCAGTTTCCTTCTCTTATGGGATTGATGTGAGGTTGGAATTACATTATGTTTGTTTGGCTTGTTTTTTATTTTTAGATATTTTTTCCCAATTATGTGTAAATATTTTTAACACTGATCTTATAAAATTTTGTGTTCCAAATTCTCTCTCCCTTCCTTCCTTCCTTCCCCTCTCCTTGAGAAGGCAAATAATTTGATATAGGTTATGCATGCAAAACATATTTCCATTTTGGTTATTTAAAGAAAGATAACATAGACCCACCAAAAAACCCCAAGGAAAATAAAATTTTTAAAACATAGCTTGGATCTACATTCAAACTCCATTTGTTCTTTCTCTAGAAGTGGATAGCATTTTTCATCATGAGTCCTCCTGATTGTTTTAGATCATTGTATTGCTGAGAATAGTTAAGTCATTCACAATGGATCATTGTACAATATTGCTGTTACTATGTACAATGTTCTCCTGGTTCTATTCACTTCACTTTTCATTAGTTCATGTAAGTCTTTTCAGATTTTTCTGAAGGCATACTGTTCATAATTTCGTATAAATTCTTATTCCAAAAGCTTGGATCTTTGGGTTTATCTAACACTAGATTACTGTAGTCATTTACTATTGCGTATTGTGTATCTCACCTATTTCACTGATCCACTGAAATAAGGTTTGTAAAAAAGTTTTCAAACCTTAATGTGTCATATAAATGTGAGCTATTATTTCTCTTTTTCTAGTGGTAAACCCAGGATAATTCTCCCCTTAAGCAGCCAGAGAAGCCCTGCTCCCAGGCCTACCTTGTTTAACCCAGGGCCTGATACATAAGTACTTAATAAATAAGTGTTGAGTCAGTATTGACTAGAGGCTTGGCATTGATCTTAAGAACTTGAGTTCAAATTCTTCCTCTGACACATACTAATAGTGTGACCCTGGCCAAATCACTTAACTTCTCTTATGTCCCAGGAAACTGAAAGTTACAAATGTGCTGAAAGCTGCATAAGTGAAAGGAGTTTCCACATTAGTATATTCTGTATAGCACCATACCAATGAAATCACAAATCCAGACTCACCTCCCCACCCCAAATGATCCCCAGTCTTTTGCACTGTACCTTGCACATTTAATAAATATTTGCCCAATTTAATTGAATTAAATTTATATAAATTGAGTTCTGATTCTGTGTGGTGTTTTTTTTTTTTCTGCAACACTGGAAAGATCATTACACTACATCACTTAATGGGTGGAGGGGCTGCAGAGAGCATTTCTGAACATCACTTATAATACTAGTATTTCCCCTTTCTAAAATGCCTACTTTGCCATGTTCCTGGAATAGGCACCCTTCTTTCCAGGGCCCTGCTTATTGGCTGACAAATGGATCGTGTCAAAGTTCAGGGTTTTTTTTTAAGGCTACTTGGACTGTGCTGAATTTCAGATCTACCCACAATTCTGTCTGTACTGCCACTGGAACACCTTTTAAGCCAACCCATTAATACCCAGAGAGGTGGCCCTGGAAGGAAAGTCAACAGATTCCTTGACAAAGGGCGATTGGGAAACCCTGATGGCAGCAGCATTCAAAAGCAAGCTTTTAGATCCCTTTTACTTTGTTACCATGCTGCTTTGCAGATGCTGAATTAGAGCCCATTTAAACCATTCAAGCATATAATCAAATTTCAGTAATGAGTTATTAATTAAGCAGGGGCAACCAATTCTCTGCTAACTGTCTCATAAACAATCGACAGGAGATTTGTGAATTTTGACTTCCTGACACTATTAAACAAATCAATATTAGGTTTCAGACACAGCAATTCAGACAGTTTTCCCTGTTCTTTGGCAATCATCTGCCTGGAATACTAATGACAGAATTAAGAGCTGTAGATTCTGCATGTGTTCCATCAAAAAGATTCTTATCTGTGGGGAATTGGGGCCTGATTTGCATGGAAGAAGACTTTGCTTTGGTAGGTACAATTTTTCTCAATATGTCACTCATTAGTATTTATAAACTACTGAGCACTGAAGCCTTCAACCGCTATTCATAATGAACAGTCATATCCCTGTTGGAGATACTTCTGAACAAAGCAATTCATTTATTTATATATTTTGGCAGACTGGTTAATTTATAGCTAACTTAACCTGTGGAAAACTTCGGTCTAAAGATACAGCCAAGCCTTTGTTTTTAAGCAGACACCAACCAGCTTGCTCAAATTTGAGAACAACTAAGGGATGGAAATAGAGAATTGCTGAATATAGCTCATACCTCACTCTTAAATTTTACCATCAAATGTTCTCCTAAATCACTGCTCATGTTTCTCTCTCTCTCTCTCTCTCTCTCTCTCTCTCTCTCTCTCTCTCTCTCTCTCTCTCTCTCTCTTTCTCTCTCTCTCTCTCTCTCTCTCTCTCTCTCTCTCTCTCTCTCACACACACACACACACACACACACACACACACACACACACACATATACATATTCACAAAATGACCCCAAGGAGAGACTAACTTCACTTGAGTCCAATTTGGATCCATATCAAGAAGGTTTCACATTTACTTGAGATTTATCCAAATTCTTTGTGGTCAAGACACCTCCTAAAGTTAGATATGAGTAGAAAATATTGAGTTGGGCTCCAAGTCACTTTTTTCTAAGTGGTACTTTGTGCCTAGTTGTGGCAAAGTAAGAATTGAAAAACATAAAGATTTTAAAAACATAAATGAAAATGTTCATAGAGTCAAAGGACTGGCAGACAACCAATAGAATGTAAGCTTCTTGAGAGTAGAAACTGTTTAAGTTTTTGTCTGAGTTTCCCCCACACCTATCATAGTGTCTGTCACACAGAAGGCATTTAATAAATATTCAAATTGCCTTAAATTGAATCAAATCTTAGAGCTCATCTTGTCCCTCCTTCAATCAGCTTTTAAATTGTTTTTCCTAAAGTGAGTTTGACAATTTCACAACCCCCATCCCCCAAATCAACTCCAGTGGCTTCCTGTTGCTTCTAAGATAAAATATAAAGTCCTTTTTGGATTTTAAAGCCTTCCATAACCTTGTACCTGCATCTCATTTCAGTGTTCTTACTCTGAACCACCCTCAACCCCATATTTGATGATCCAATGACACTGGCCTCCTTGCTTCACTATATGTTCAATTTTCCAACTCCAGGAATTTTCACTTGATGTCCCTCATGCCAGAAACTATCTCCCTCCTCATCTCCACCTCCTAATTTCTCTGGTTTGTAAGCTCCTTGAGAGAAAAAGCTTACCTGTCTTTTGCCTTTCTTTATATCTATCACTAGTGCTTAGCACAGTGCTTGACACATAGTAGATATTTAACAGATGCTTGCTTGGTTTTTTTTGGAGGGTGGGGCAAGGAGGGTTAAGTGACTTGCCCAGGGTCACACAACTAGTAAGTGCCAAGTGTCTGAGGCTGGATTTGAACTCAGGTCCTCCTGAATCCAGGGATGGTGCTTTATCCACTGCACTACCTAGCTGCCCCCCAAATGACTGATTTTAAAGAGAAAACTGTAACCTATGGAAGGGAAGTTACTCACATAGCTAGTTAGTACAAGAACTATAAACCATGTCTTTTGGTGCCTAGAACAGTATTTTGCCCATATTTGTTAAGTATTTTTAAACCTCAGGTAATGTCAGAACTGGGTCAAGAGGAAAGGTAGATTCGGTTCTTTTTTCATCAGTTTGGTTCTTCTTGTAGACTACAATCTTTCTTCACCAGTTTCCAATCAAAATAACCACCACCTATGGTATTATTGGATTAGATTGGAGTAAGTGTAGGTGTGCTCTATTTTATTTAAAGAAAATTAGAAAAATAATTATGGAAAAATCAGAAACAAAAATCCAAACTGAAGAGAGATGTCAGGATCTAATTGTTGATATTACAAAAGGATCATTCTTTTTTTTTTCCAAAATATTTACAATGTGTTCTCAGTGGACTCCTCTAGGTTATTTTAATTGGGATTTGATTGTAGGAATTCAATTAAACACTATTTTTCAAGAATATGTATTGTACATGTGATAAAAATGTCTTCTAGACTGAAACGTGAATAATATCTCATTTTAGCCCCTTGTTGTATTGAAGCCCTATTTGATCTTTTCATAATATCATACTCTAGTTTCCTCACACCAAATATTTTTAAAATTCTAGTAAATATGCGTAAACAGGTTTTAATGTTTGAGATCAATCAGACTGGCTTACAGGGAGAACTGTTCTTCTTCATCATCCTGGTCTTTTATGAACAGAACCATTATTGCTTCACCCAGTCCTTCACAGAATAGGCCACCCCTTAGAGAACTCCTGGCCAGAGTCCCAGCCTCATCCTTCCCAACTCTGTGCTGGAAATAGTACAGTGATAGTATAGTATGTATGGTGCCTTTAAATTCCTTTCTCTTGGTTGCCATTACAATTCCAAATTGGGTTGAGAATACAACCATGTATAATCCTCATGGACATATGTACTATTTTAGAGGCAGGTGACTTAGATAACCTTAAAGGGATAAAACCAATAAGAAACATATTTCCCTAAACCACATAAATTTACTTTCAAAGATAAACTAGGCTTAAAATATATCACAGGGGTTTTCAAAAAAGTATTAATCCTGGATTCTGACCAAATTTTGAACACTCAGCAAATCTTCTATTACTAGCTATATAATAATAGCTAATCTCTATATAGTGCTTTATGGTATGCAAAATACTTTGCATTTCACAGAGGTGGAAAGGGAGGTTCATTGAGTTCAAGTGATTTGCCTATGGTTGCATAACTAATAAGCAATTGAGGTGGAATTTGAACTCTGGTCTCTCCTAATGTCAGGTCTAACATACTTTCCACTATATAATATTATGTCATCCATGTCAAGTGAAATATTAATGAAAAGTACTAATAATCTGTGTGGGTTTAGGCAAGTCATTTCTTTTCTTTAGGCTTTAGTTTCCTCAAATCTTAAATGAGGGAGTTAAACTGGATGACCCCCCCCAAGATCCCTACCAGTTCTAAATCCATCATTCTAACCACAGACATGCATTGAGTGTAGGCTGGGTATACCACACACCCTGGGGGAAGCATCATCACTGATCTTTCTCCCTTCCCCTTCCCTTCAGGGCCAATGGTAATGTTCATTCCAAATCAGGATATGTATAGCTATGTTTCTTACATCAATCATAGTTTGGAGACCTTTATTTTTATACTGTGCATTTTAAAAAATAATTATGCTTGGCTGATATTTTTTCATATATCTGGAAAATTAAGAGTTTTAGTTCCATTGCAGAATGTCAGATTTGGGAAAGACCTTAGAAAGTAAGAGTTCAATTTTACTTCTACCCTTTATGAATGAAATTGTTATTAGGCCAATTTAAGAATTTATCAGTTGCACTACTTCTGACACCAAGAGAATTCCAGAAGTTATCTAGAGAGTTAAAATTCTCCATCAATATCATATCATCCTTCCAGACCAATGTGGTGATATTCCCTTAATTTCTCATCTAATTCCTCCTTCTGTTTCAATAGTCTGTAATGTACTTTCATGACAATATTCCTTCTTTTTCTGCCCCACTAACCTCTACTTTCCTTCCCCAATTTGATTCCTAGATTTTTCTCATAAAAATATACCTACTTCTTTGATATAGAGTGCTATCTCCACAGTTCTTTATACTCTGTTCCTTTTGAATAAAGTTATTAGCTTTCAGAGACACTTCTGGTCATGAGTCCCATTAGGCATAGAATAGGGAGACTCCCATTAGTTTGAATGAGGCCTCAAAGCAAATTGAATTCTGAGCCACAAACTAAAATAATCCACATAATTTGTTGACTCTAAGATTGAACTGCATTTTTCCTCTGAACTACAAAATTAAGATTTTTCCAAATTAATTAATGAGCACATCCATGCTGCAATTATACCTCTATGTTTTCCTAAACTATAAAAAGAGAAGTAAATTGTCATTTCTCCAAAACTCAGTTTCCTCGAGTATAGAATGGGGACAGTAATATCTACGCTGCCTACATCACAAGGTTGTGGTGAGAATAAAATAAAATAAATGATGAAAGATGTTTTGTTACCATAAAAGACTTTTAACAGCACAAGTTACTAGTAGTGCTCTCCTCAATGAGGCTAATCCATTAAGAATAAGGGCAGTGGTGAAGTTACAGCCAGGGACAGGGACTCAGGAGCACCAGGGGATGCTGAACCTTGCTTCCTCCCTGCCCCTCCCCCACTCACCTTTACTGACTCAAGGCAAAGAAAGGTCCCAGGCAACAGTCTGAGGATGCAAAGTGTACTCTGTTGCTCAGGGAATGCCCAAGCAACAGGGGACACTATGGAGTTCCCAGGCTGTTGCTTTGTTCTCCCTCATCATCTCATTAGTGATTGGGTTGGGGGATGGGAGTGGGGAATGGACAGACTTCCAGCTGAGGCTCCTGGCATCCCCAAATAGGGCAATGCCCTCGAATGTCTCTGGTTAGAATTGAATGGAAAGAAACACCAAACAAAGCAGCAGCAACAGCAGCAGCAGCAGCAGCACTGTGACATTGGCCACAATCGGCCTGAGCAGTTACTTCCCTAATGCCGAAAAGGATGAGGGAGAAATTGTAAAGCCTAAAAAGGATTAAGCCTGGGGAGAAATGATAGCATCTGTAGTGACATTAGCTCATTTAAAAATTAGGCCTGTGAATCCTCCTGCTTCGAGGCAAACACTCACTGCCAAACCAGGTCAGGTAACATTTCTTTCCAGAAGAAAATGTTTAGAAACTTGGCTGGCTACATTTTGAGGGTTTTCATGGCTTTCTACAACATCTAGGAGAACCCCTGGCCAGATTCAGGTTTCAAATTGACCTAGATCTACCTTTGGGACACCTTAATACACCTGAGAGGGGAAAAAAAAGAACTGTTGATTTTAGCAAAGTATTTCATGAGATTATAGACTTTTAGAACTGAAAGGGACCTTAAGCACCAATCAGTTTAAACCCTTCATTTGATAATTAATGAAATTGAGGTCAATGGAGAAAAAATGACTTGCTCAAGGTCTCACAGCAGCAAGTCAATGGCACAAGCAGGGCTCAAACTTAGATCACCTGGCCCCTAGAAGATGACTCTTTCCAAGCAATTTCCAGAACCTTTAGCTTATTTATGAGTTTCCCCTCATTTCCGGAAGCTGGGAATGTCTGCATGAGGTTTATTCATTGTCCTAGTTTCTCTTTGAAGAAGCAGAGTGGGGGAGGGGGAATGAGGATGAAGGGGCTATTATAAGGACAGGACAGAGGAGACCAGGAGGTCTGAGGAGGTAAGTCTCCTCTCTTCCCCTGGCTCTCCTGCTATAGCATGTCGGGGAGGAGTCAGTAGGCAAAGCTGAAAAAGAAAGCACTAAAACACCATAGGTCTCCATTTGCCGTTCAAAGAACTTCTTGATTTAAGGCAAAAGCTGGTCAGAGGCAGGGTTCAAGTGTAGGGCACGACTGACCTTTGGGACATCACTATTCCCCTTTGAACTACAGCCCACTGTTGCATTCCTGACCATGGCTTCCTCCTCCCCCATCGGAAGGCATTTCTGCTGCTTCATTCAGGAGGTACCAGGGGAACATTCCCTTCTAAATAAAACAGGGCAGAAAAATGCCACTCAGGACTCCCCTTGAAGCCTGTAGCTTTTATGGCATCCGAGCCAGGCGGAATTTGGCTCTTACTTCATCATCTCTTGCTGCCTGCCCTTAATCTGGTGATGCCTATTAACATTAATGAGAGCTACATGTGAAAATTGATGGGTGTAGATGGGCAAATATGTATTTAGCAGGGAAAGGAGGATACCCTTAGTACCCTAGTGATTTCCAGGTGGAAAGAAACAAAGAGCTTTGTGCCTTCTCCAGGTAAGAAAAGTTTTTGTTTTTAAACCCAATGAAAAATCTTGCAACCAAGGTTTGGACCAAAGTTGTGACACAAAGAAGGAGCTTCCCAGAAATTCAGAGTCCCTGCCTCTCCTGGCTGATCAGACAGGTATCCAAAGCTCCACCCACGCACTAACTGGCAATTGATCGCTTTCCTAGAGTTTTATTTTGACAAAAACAGGTTGCTTTTTTTTTTTTGCACCCCCTCATGGACCATCTGCTCAAACCAAACTGTACTATTCATTGTGCCCTGGACTCATATCATGCAATCCTGTCTCCTTGCCTTTGCTTGCATATTCACCTCCATCCATCTATGGAAATCCTGCCCAAACTTCAAATTCCACTTTCTCCAGGAGGCTTTCCCAAATGCCCTCAGACCTAAAGGCTATACCTTTTTCTTCAGACCATTCTTACTTGTCTTTTTTGTTGTTGTTTGGTTTTTTTTCGAGGCAATGAGGGTTAAGTGACTTGCCCAGGGTCACACAGCTAGTAAGTGTCAAGTGTCTGAGGCTGGATTTGAACTCAGGCCCTCCTGAATCCAGGGCTGGTGTTTTATCCACTGTGCCACCTAGCCACCCCAATTCTTGAGACCATTCTTCTTGATACTTCATATGCTCCCATATGTTGATCATACTTTAATTTGTATCATAATTATTTGTGTACTCACCTTTGCTCCCCCAATAGATAAACATAGTGAGGGAGGAAGTACTTACTCATCTTTTTATCTCTAACAGTGCCTTGCCCTTGTAGGCACTTGTTCACTAAAATTCTTTCCTGCTTGTCTCCTCTTCCCATTCCATGCTCCCCTACTTTGTTTATGGAATCACTCTTTATGTCCAAATCATGTACCCATTTTTACCTTTTCTTGGTATATGATGTGTCAGATCTCCAACCAAACTGACCAGGCTATCCCATCCAGGAAGTGACCATCACTTCTTACCTTCTACTTCCAAGATGACATTCATGACCTCAGCAGCAGCCTTCCTGCCTTGGAAATATACCTCCACTCTGAGGGGCAGATAGGTGGCACACTGGATAGAGCACTGGCCGTGAAGTTGGGAAGACCTGGGTTCAAATCTCACCTCAGACACTTACTACTTGGGTGACCCTGGATAAGTCACTTAACCCCAATTGCCTTAAAACATCCAGGTTCATCTCCAGTTACCCTGATATAGATCTTACCACTGGACCCAGATGGCTCTGGAGGAGGGAGTGAAGTTTATGACTTTGCACATTCCTCCCTCACTTTAATCCAATTCACTGCAAGTCATGACATCACCTCTCAATGTGCGAGAGTGAAGAACAAACAACAGTAACCTCTAACCTGAGACCTACTCTTAGTATTAGTGAGTCCCTAGCTAGACCAATACTCCAAGAGGAAACCTGAGCCATGCTCATTACACTCCTGGCTCAACCGACTTCTCTGCCTCCTGGAGCCTCGTGCCTGAGCAGGTAAACCCTGCCCCCTTCCTCATTTTTCAGATTCCCTTTAAATGTTGGCCTTCCTCCATTAGAATGGAAGATCCTTGAGGATAGGGACTATCTTACTTCCTTGGATTGGTATCCTGTACAATCGTCACAGTGCCTGGCCCATAGTTTTATCTATAACCCTCGCCATTTTCTGAAGGGCACATCCTAACCATTCCTTTTTAAAAATGGATACTTGTACTTTAGACAGTAAGGTCCTTGAAGCCTTGAAAATTGAGCTTCCAAATCTAAAGAAGCTTTATTCTTCAGCTGTAATGACTTATGGGGCCCTGGGAAAAATTGCGTCTAATGCTGTCCCTGACTGCTTCTTTTTTTTCAGGATGAGATGGCAGGAACCTAGAGATGCCCACAGCAGACTACCTGGTTAGGGGAATCCTGGCTTAAAATCCTACAGTAGCCCTCATTTGTCACTTGACAGTGACAAATTATAGAGAGCTTTGAGTAAGATTGGACTCCCACAAGACCTGATTAGTAGGTAGGGTTGCTGACCCTGGCCGGAGGGCTATTGTCTCTTTCTGTTTTCGGATCCTTCTGAGGATATCTACATCTATCTTTCCTCCTCTACCTTGTAGAAGCCCAGTCCTAACAGTATCCTAGTGTGTCTTCCTTTCTTTTGACAGAAAGAGATCCACATACCAAAGAAAGGGGACTACCTAAGTATGCCTGAGTCCCCCTTAGGTTATGAAACCAGGAGCTTGCTGGTATCCAGTCTTCTGGGCATCTAGATGTGCTGGATAGAGTGCTGGACCTGGAATAGGATGATATCTTCATGAGTTCAAATCTGGCCTTTGACACTTACCAGTTGTATGACCCTGGGAAAATCACTTTACTTTGTTTGCCTCAGTCCCTCATCCAGAAAATGAGTTGGAGAAGGAAATGACAAACCATTCCAGTATCTTTGCCAAGAATACTGAAAATGGAGTCACAAAAAGTCAGACATGACAGAATAACAACAATAACAAGTCTTCTGCTGGAATGAGGTTCCTGCCTAAGATAGATGCTGATGGATTGGTTTTATGGCTTTCCTGCCCCATGCTCTCTTCCCCTTCTATCTGTAGGCCCTCTCCTCCAAGGGCTGAGGAGTAATAAACTCTCATTGTTTTTACAGAGAAGTAAATTTAATTAAATAAATCTTCAGTAGAATGTAAGATGTCTGAGGACAGGGACCATTGTGCAAATTTTGTATTTGTATCCCCAGCACTTTAAGTAGAGCCTGGAACTCATAGGTATTTAATAAATACTTTGTGATTTAAGGAATGAGTGGGTTGAGGGATTTTTCTGGAGGCAGAAGGACTAGAGAGTCCTAAAGGGTTATCTCAATTCAGTGATACTCTGACCTAAAAGGAAATCTGTGGGAATATTTGCCTTGGCACCAGCTGGCAGCGGTATTCACCTGACAGCCTTCATCTGGGTGCTGGCAAGTGCCCGAACTCAAAGGCCTCTCATTCTGTTCACAAACACTCATTCATGCTTCCCACAAATTGAGTTTTCAAGCCCAAAGAAGCTTTATTCCTCAGCTGTCTAGAGCTCTGTCTGGGAAAGCCCCAGCAATTTTCCAGTTACCTTTATCGTTTAAATACAGATCAGCGAATGGCCTGCACATGCTGACATCCAAGGAACCTGGTGTGATTTTCGCCAGAAGCTGCATTGGATTAGGGAAGCCAGGTCTCTCTAACGTGGAGAGGTAGCTGTGCTTGACTAGAGCAAAACAAACATTTCTGTGTTAAATGCCTCTGTCATCTGCTGAACTTCCCACTAAGTGGGGCTTGATGACCCTAGCAAGTCCAGAGCCTTCGTCTCTAAAAAGTGATTTTGACAACATACTCCCTGCGGGATAGGTTTTACCTTCTTAAAATCACCAGCAGTTCCCCTTGGAATGGCAGAAAAGGCCCAGAAATAAAATATGCAACCAGCTAATTTGCTTAGCCAGTGGGGCAGAGCCATAACTAGGGTGGGTCAAGTGGGGCCTTCTTCCAGGGTGCCAAATTTAGAGGATGAGAGCAGCAATTGCAGTCCTCTAGTAGCAGAAAAACAGCAGAGCTCAGCATCTAGTTAGCAAGAATAATTACTTAAAATAGGAAGCTGCCAGATGGTGGGCTAGGGTGAGCTCTTCCCTCACTCTACTTTGTTCCCCCCACCTCATAAATGGTGGCCTCCCTACTGTTGGACTTGCACCAATGCCCTGGAGCCTCTGCCTCCTCCCCAGAATTGAGGATGTGCCCCAGACTGCTAATGATACTTGCCCTGGGTACAAAATGTCCTTATTATGATTCAACTTTAGCAAACCACTGCTAACATACACAGTGTGTAGAAAAGAGTTCTCTACTTGGAGACGTAAGAATAGGGCTTGGGCTCTGATTTTTCCAGGTACTAGCCATATTTATCTGTAAAATGGAAATTTGAGATAGTAGAGAGAGTATTGACTCTGTTACTTCAAAATTGTGTGACCATAGGCAAGTAACTTGACCTTTCTGGGATTCAGGCAACTCCCTATAACTTATCTACTAAATTAATGACAGTTGGTGAAGAGATTTCCCACACTGATTACATTTCGTGTCATTGATGTGTAGTGCCTGGTGGCACCTCACCTTCCCCCTTAGCTCCTGGGGCAGGGCTCTTAGAGAATGGCTACCTGAGGTTCAAGGGTTTTTGTGTATTCATATTCCCTAAAACCATAGCTCATGAGCCCCCACAGATGGGTTTACCCTTAACAGTTAGTCGGAGGACACAATTTGTTCAAAGCAAAGATATTTAATGAAATAACACAAGAAAAATAACAACAAAACATTTCCCACAAAAACCTGGGGCACCCTGTTCTGCATATACAATATCAGTGGAAAGAGGGAGCATCCCTAGGGAATAATGTGCTTGAAGTGGTATATATACAGGAACATGCATGGAGAGCTCACAGCTCTGATGCTTTGGGGCTCTAATGTCTTCAAATGTTATCATTGTACTGTTTGCACTCCTGGTCTCCACATAATACATTTGAGGTGGATAATACTAAGCAAGACACAGAGCTTCGTTCAAAGGATGCTCTGCTGGGCAGTGTTTGGTTTGATGCTGTTTATTGCCTCTAGCTTTGGGCTCCACTGAAATACTTGACTATCTTCTCCCCAAGAGAAAGGCCTGCCCTTCACTTTTAGCTTAAAGCCCCATTCATCTTTTTTTCTTCTACAGTTCTTTTAGAAAAGACAAGAACCCTTGCCTTAGAATAGAGAAAATAACAAAAACAACCTTCCCTTAATATATATATATATAATATATCTTTTTCCTTATGTATATATATATATGTGTATATATATATATATATATATTTTTTTTCCTTAAAAAGTGAATTGATTTGTTCACTCCAAGTCTTGATTAATGGGCCTATCAACCCCAGCAGGGGATTCTCAGCCCCACTTGCTGAGTTCTTAGAGCAAAGTACATAAATAAGAAGCTAATGCCCTGAGGATCATCTATCTTTTCACTAGCCTTAAATTTCTGTCTACAGGCAACCCCTCTTATTCTTACAGTGAATATTCCATATGCCTTCCCATTTTAATCTCTGAATTTTGTCAAGTCATTTTTTCTTCAGTCATAACCTACTCTCCATGACTCCATTTGGGGTTTTCTTGGCAAAGATACTGGAATGGTTTGCCATTTCCTTCTCTAGCTCATTTTCCAGATGATGAACTAAGGCAAACAGGGTTAAGTGACTTGCCAAGGGTCATACAGTTGGTAAGTATCTAAAGCCAGATTTGAACTCAGAAGATGTCTTCCTACTCCAGGCCCAGCACTCTATTCACTTGTGTCACCTAACTGCCCCTTAATCTCTGAATGTTAATGGTTATTTGCCCCAAAGCAACCTTAGAATTCTGAGGTTTCCCAGTTTTTCATTCCTGAGTATTTTTTTAGTCTCAGATACTTACTAGGTTTTGTAACCCTGGGCAAGTCAGGTAACCTTTGTTTTCCTCTGTTTCTTCAACCACAAAATGAGTAGAACAATATCATCTACACTGCAGAGTTGTTGTGAGGTTCACATAAGATCATATTTGTAAAGTGCTTAGCACAGTGCCTGACACACATCCATTCTCTCTCTCTCTTTTTTTTGCAGGGCAATGAAGGTTAAGTGACTTGCCCAAGGTCACACGGCTAGTAAGTGTCAAGTGTCTGATGCTGGATTATTTATTTATTTATTTATTTATTTATTTGTTTGTTTGTTTGTTTGTTTATTTATTTATTTATTTTTGCAGGGCAATGAGGGTTAAGTGACTTGCTCAGGGTCACACTGCTAGTAAGTGTCAAGTGTCTGAGGCTGGATTTGAACTCAGGTCCTCCTGAATCCAGGGCCAGTGTTCTATCCACCTGATGCCAGATTTGAACTCAGGTCCTCCTGAATCCAGGGCTGGTGCTCTATCCACTGTGCCACCTAGCTGTCCCCATATACATTCTCCTTTATAGATGAGTGTGGGCAAAGAAAAGACACAAAGTTGAATCAATGGAGCAAGGTTATTGTCTCTCCTACCTGCCTAGCTACATTCCAGTGTGGCCTTTCATATGTAGATGGAGCCAGTGGGTCCCTAAAAGGGGATGGGGGTTTAACTAAACTCAACAAACATTTATTAAGAATAACTATGGGGGCAGCTAGGTGGCACAGTGGATAGAGCACCAGCCCTGGAATCAGGAGTACCTGAGTTCAAATCTGGCCTCAGACACATAACACTTACTAGCTGTGTGACCCTGGGCAAGTCACTTAACCCCAATTGCCTCACTAAAGAAAAAAAAAAGAATAACTATGTTCAAAGATCTGTTCTATGTTTTAGGGATGTAAAGACACCAAAAAAAGTCCCTTCCCTCAAGGAGTTGTCATTTTAAATATGTGGAGTTAAACAAATACAAAGAATACACAATGTAATACAAAATTATTTTTAAGTGGAAGTTTGACTAGAATTTAGAGTTCCTGAAAATAAGTAATAGGAAATAAAATACTCTTAATTCTAGTCAAACTGACCCCCAATACATCCATGACATTCCATCAACACTTCCTTGATTGTAGTTCCCTCTTCACCTCTGCCTTATAGAATCTCTAGCTTCAGTCAAAGCACAATTGAGGTTCTACTCCACTGCCTCATTGCAATTCAGAGGAAACAGTGAGTTCTAATAGGCATCCATACCACTGTTGCACAAGGTTGGTCAGGTTGCGCAAGACTGTAAATGCTTCGAATACTGGACCTGCCTACAGGCTTGACATCTATGGTGTGAGGAACAGTCTGGATCAAGTCAGAGAGTATCATCGGGGGTGGGGGGGGAGGGGTGACCATAGAGTATGGAGGGTTTTATTCAATATAGTAATTAACAATAACTACCATTTACATTGTGCTTTAAGGTTTGCAAAATGATTTTTATAAATATTATCTCATTTTATCTTCATAACAACCCTGTGAGATGGGTGCTATCATTATTCCCATTTTACAAATGGGGAAACTGAAGCAGGAGTTACATGACTTGCTGGGGTGGAACAGCTAGTAAATGTCTGAGGCCAGATTTAAACTCAGCTCTTCCTGACTCTGGGTCCACTGTGCTCCCTAGCTAGTCATGGAGATCATTATTAAGATATAGAAGGATGAGAGGCTAGGTGGCAAACACAACAGCCTTTTTGAGGGATGCTGTGCTGGTCATCCAACAGAGCACACACACACACACACACACACACACACACACACAACAGTTTTGCTAGGAATACTCTTCTGTTCATCCTATGGTATATAGTTTTATGTGGCTTAACAGCTACATTTCTGGCCACAGCCAGGAAGACTTGGATTCAAATTCTATTTCAAACTCTTGCTGGATATGTGACACTGGTCAAATAGTATGACCTCTTTCAGCTTCTGTTTCCCCACCTGGGAATAGTAACAGTGACCTGAGCTGTTTATAAAGTACTTGGCAAACTTTAAAGGGCCATATAAACGTGAGCTATTTTCATTATTCTTAGTGGCACAATGGAAGGAACACTGGTTCTGGTGTCAGAGAAGCTAGGTTGAAATGCCACATCTCCACCTAGTTGCTATGTGACCTTGGGAACTTCATTTAAACTTATGGGGCCTCATTTCCCCTCAAAGGTAAAGTATATTTGTGAAGGGGGATGAGGGAGGTTGGACCAGATGGCCTCGGTGGTCCATTCCAAAACTATATCTGTGATTTATGTCGACAAATAATGTACCCCACTCCCAATCCAATAAAATCATAACTCCTTAAAGCATTGCACTCTGGGCTACTGTGTTAGAATGTCACCTGGAATATCATCTCACCAAGAAGCACTGGAATTTGTGTATGTGCTTCTGTGCCTTATGTTGTTAAGATTGAGATAAAATAAACTCATCCCTAGCCCTGGAAGAACAATTTATACATTAATCATATCATACTTACAAAACACCATAAAAACAAAAACCAAACAGTCCCTGCTCCCAATGAGTTTATGTTCTAACAGCAGAGACAAGATGCATATATACAGATAGGGAGATAGAGATAAACAGGCAGGCAGACAGACAGCAGACAGATAGCAAACAGGCAGGCAGACAGAAAGAGAGAGTAGAGATAGATATAGATAGATAGATAGATAGATAGATAGATAGATAGATAGATAGATAGATAGATAGATAGATAGATAGATAGATAGATAGATAGATAGATGATAGATAGATAGATTCGATAAATAGATGATAGATAAGATAGATAGATGATAGACAGCAGACATAGCAAACAGGCAGACAGAGAGAGGAGAGAGAGATGATAGATAGATGACAGATAGACAGATATATAGATAGATGAATAAATAGATTAGATAGATAGATAGATGATAGATAGATAGATAGATAGATAGATAGATAGATAGATAGATAGATAGATAGATAGATAGATAGATAGATAGATAGATGGTAGACAGTAGACAGCAAACAGGCAGGCAGGCAGAAAGAGAGTAGAGATAGGTGGAAGATAGAGAGAAAGAGATAGATAAATAGACAGATGAGAGCTAGATGATGGAGGGAGGAGAGAGAGAGAGAGAGAGAGAGAGAGAGAGAGAGAGAGAGAGAGAGAGAGAGAGAGAGAGATCATGCAAGGTAGTTTGGAAGGAAAGCAGTAACAGTGGGGAGGGGGAAATCAGGAAAGGATTCAGGTAGAAAGTGGTGCCTAAGCTAAGTCCAGAAGCAGTAAGGGGCTCTCCTATATGAGATGGAGGGAAGAAGGAGGCAGTTAGATGACACAATGGATAGAGCTCTCAGCCTAGGAAAAGCTGGATGGGAACCTTTAGTTGAACTTCAGCATTAAACAGAAGAAAAAACTGCTGCCCAGAAAGGGAAAATTACTTGCCAAAGGTCATTCAGTCAGATACTGTCAGAGCCAAGAAGAAAACTCTGTTCTCCAATCTCCAGCCCGCACTCTTTTTAGGACACCAGAGTGCCTTCATCTCCTTAGAAGCTGTTACTATTTATATTGTAGATAAGTTAAGAATGTAGTATAAACAATTAAGTATAAATTAATGTGTCTATAACATCAACTGTTAATAATGGTTGTTAATGTCTCTTTACCACATGTTTTCAGGGCAGTGATCAGAGCAGGGTTTTCAAGAGTCCTATGTCCAAACAGGGGTATAGACAGTTAGGAAACAATTTCCTTGTCAACTATATTTATACTGGATGTGATTTGTCCACAAATCTGTGTATAATACAGCCTGTTCTCATGTTCAGGAGGAAAGGGGAAAGCAGAGCATAATTGGGCCAATAATATGAAATCCACAAAATCAGGCTGTTGGACCTTTTCAGCCTTCTTATTTTGCAAATGATGAAATGAGCTTTGACCATTTCACTCCTCTGCATGCACATACACACACATCCTCAGAGGGAGAGGGGAGAGGGAGGGACAGAGGGAGGCACAGAGGGAGCTATGGCACTCATCATGCCATCTCCTGCATTCAGACAAGTCATCCACCATGCCTTGGACGCATTCCTTCTCCATTTCTTCCTCTCAGAATCCTTCAAGGCTTCCTTGGTGTCATCTACTCCATGAAAGCTTTCATTCCCACGCCATCCTGAGTTGTGAGTGCTCTTTCTTCCCTTAGTTTTCTTTGCACTGTGCTTATAAATGTAAGCTCTTTGAGGGTGGAGGTGGCTTCATTTGAGCCTTTTATATCCATGTAGCTAAGGATGATAGGAATAAAAGTTACCCTGGATCGAATCAAAAGATCTAAGTTTGAATAGAGTGTCTCTGTCATTTACTACCTATGTGACCTTGGGCAAGTCATTTAATGTCCATGCACCTCAGTTTCCTAATCTGTGGCAGATGGGATTGGATTAAGTAGCCTCTAAGGTCCCTTTCAGCTCTAAATATTTGATTGTGGTGCACAGTGTCTTGCATACACATATTGAATAGGCTGGTAGTGGTGATCAGATTGGGGTCACCAGACAGTTAGATGACATAGTGATAGAGTGCCAGGCCTAGAGTCAGGAAGACTCATCTTCCTGAGTTCAAATCCAGCCTCAGATACTTACTTGTTGTGTGACCCTGAGCAAGTCACTTATCCTCTGTTTGCTGCAGTTTCCTCATCTATACAGTGGGGATAATAACAGCATCTACCTCCCAGGGTTGTTGTGAGGATAAAATAAGATGATAATTGAAAAGCACTTAGCACAGTGCCTGGCACATAGTAAGTGGTATGTAAATATTAGTTGTTATTATTTACTGTTATTATCATTAAATGTTTGCTGAAATGGAGTCCAGAGGAAACAGTAATTTAGCTAAGATCCACAGAGAAGTAGTGGGAGAGTTATAACTTGAACCCTTTTCTCACCATTATTTCTGCTGTACCCCATGACCTCTCTTTCGTGAAACAACATTCTTTAGAACTTGCAGTGGGGCAGGGTGAAGTGGATGAAAGATGGGAAGATTGAGGAAAGAGAGGGGGAGGCTGCATTCTAAATACTACTGGCTGTGTAATAATCAGAATGCATTTAAGTGTGTGTGGGGGGGTGATGTCATTAGATTTCATACAAACCTAGTAATTGTTTGACACATGAAAGTCCAGGAATCCCTAGCCTTAAGAGAGGGTTTCATTTCCTGTTGAAGGTTTCATTGTTGTCCTCCTCATGAAAAGCAGTCAGGGCCAAGGCCCTGTCACTATAATTTTTTTTTTTTAAGAAAGTTACTACCTGTATCAGGTGAAAGAAACACAGCAACTCTGTGATCAGATTTGACAAGCTTATAAAGGTCCTCTAATTCCGCTGAGCTTTTCATGCTTTTGATAGCATATCTCCTTTTCTGCTTGAATGGTACACTCAGCGGCACTGAAGAAATCTTCAGTTTTAATTTACAGCAGATGCAGCTTAGATCATCGAATATCAGCTGCCGTCACGAAAGTTGTCTGGTCGGTGGCAGCTCTCACAGACATTGGCAGCCACCACATGTAAACATAAGAAGAATGTGGTTTCCTAAGTGTTTAGTGAGTCATTGATTTCATTCCAAGTGTTAAGCTCTGCTTATTTCCCTTTGCTCGAGTTCTGGGGGCTCAGGTGAGGTTGAAGATTGATTGACATTGTCAATCAGAGTGTCAGTGTGAGTTCACAATCTCCCATTGATTGGCTGACTGCTTCTTCTTTTGGGGGGGGGGAGTGGTGAGGCAATTGGGGTTAAGTGACTTGCCCAGGGTCACACAGCTAGTAAGTGTCAAATGTCTGAGGCTGGATTTGAACTCAGGTCCTCCTGACTCCAGGGGCGGTGTTCTATCCACTGCACCACCTAGCTGTCCCTGGTTGGCTGCTTCTTTGGGAAGCAAAGAGATTTGTAATGGAGAGGCAGAGCCTATCTTCAGTAGAAATTCAAATTCTAGTGAGTTAATCTCCTTTTGTTTTCTTAGGACAGGAGATTTGGAGATGGAAGGGGCCTTAGAGGTCGTATAGTCCTGAAGCCCAGAGAAGGGAAGGGACTTGCCAAGGTCATAGGTGATAAATACTTGATCTGGGATTGGGGTTTAAGGGAGGAGGGATGGTCTTCTTGATAAGTGACTCTGAGGGGGCAGCTAGGTGGCGCAGTGGATAGAGCACCAGCCCTGGCATCAGGAGTACCTGAGTTCAAATCCAGCCTCAGACACTTAATACTTACTAGCTGTGTGACCCTGGGCAAGTCACTTAACCCCAATTGCCTCACTAAAAAACAACAACAACAACAACAACAACAACAAAATAAGTGACTCTGAGCCCTTGTTCCAACACTGAATACCTGTGGGGACCCTAGGCATCCAGCTCATAAAGTAATAGATATCAGGTAGGAAGTAGAATTCAGATGCTTATACTACTTCTACCCTTTCTTCTCTACTTCTCTCCCTTGCTCTCTCTTCCTCCAGTCTCTTGTGGTTACCAGCTCCACCACCCAGCTTGTATTATCTCAGGCAGCTTCCATTCTCCCAAGTCAGTGGGATACAGAAGAAGACGACCCAAGCAAAGCCATGTTTGTAATATTAGATTGTGGGGACAGAAGTGCCTCTTTGCTCACACTAAATCACAGTGCCCAAGCAGCTGCTCCTTTTATCTCTGCCTAAGATTGGCCCCAAGTATAGTTTTCAAAAGATGACACTTGGTGGGGTTTTGTCTTAGCAATAACCTCATGGCTGCTTTATTTTTTCAACTAATAAGTATTAATTTCCTCCCCCTCCTCTGAAGAAGAAAACGGAAAAGCAAAATCTTTATAACAAATAGTCATAGTAAGGTAAATCAAATTCCCACATTGGACGTGTCTAAAAATGTGGGCCTCATTCTGCATATTTAATCCATCACTTCTCTTGTCAGGAGATGGGTGACATTCTTCATTCACCATTCCTTTTGTGATCACCATTGGCCATTGCATTAATCTCAAGTCTTTCACATTTTTACAATGTTGTCATTACAGTATACATTTTTCTGGTGATTCTATTCACTTGACTCTGTATCAGTTCAGATAAGTCTTCTCAGGTTTCTTTGAAACCATTCCCTTCATTATTTCTTATGGCACATGGAATTCTATCACATTCACCCACTATTCAGCCAGTCCCCAACTGATGGGCTTCCCCTTAGTTTCCGGTTCCTTGCTACTACAGAAAGAACTGCCTTAAATATTTTTGTATATATGGGTCCTTTTCCTTTTTCTTTTTTTTCTTTTTTTTTTCCTTTTTCTTTAATCTCTTTGGTATATAAACCCAGTAACATTGTCACTGGATCAAAGAGACCTTTGCAGTGATCTAGATTTCTGTTCAGAAAAGATCTGTGATTTCCTTTGCCTGAGGAATTTCTACCACAATTGCAGGTTATAATCCATTTGACAGTGACACTGGCTTCCTTACTGTTCCTCCAACTGGACACTTCATCTCCCAACTCTAGGCATCTCCATTTGCTGGAGTTCTCTCCTTTTTCATCTCCGCCTCCTAATTTCTGTGGCTTCCTACAAGTCTTAGCTACAATCTCACCTTCCCCAAGTAGCCTTTCAGGATCTCCCTTATGGCTAGCATTGTCTTTTCTCTTTTGATTATTTCCAGTTTACCTTGTCTATATCTTTTTAGTACATAGTCATTTGCATGTTGTCTCTTCCATTAGATGATAAGCCCCTTGAGAGCAAGCACGGTGTTTTTGCCTTTTTATCCCCCTGTGTTTGGCTTAATACCTGGCCCATTGTAGGTACTTAAATGCTTGTCGACTGACATGAATGACTCAGGAAGTTATCTGAAGCACATAGAGGTTAAGATACTTGCCTAGGCTCACACAGCTAATAAGTATCAGAGGCTGGGTTTGAACCATAGTCTTCCTGATACCAAGCCCAGCAGTCTTTCCACTATTCTGTGCTGCGTCTATAGATGTATGACTAAATTATTCAGAATTTAATGATAACTTACATGCATTTGTTTTAAGGTTTTCAGAATTCTTCACATCTATCTCATTTAATTAAGAAATAAGTAATGCAGGTGTTCTCATCCCATTTTACAGGTAAAGAAAATGAGATTCGGAGAGATCAATTTGCCTGAAGTCTTGGTACTAGACACAAGATTCATCCTTTGGGTTAAGCTGCCCTGAGGGTAGAGCCTGAACTCTGAGGGAAGTCTAGATAACTGAGGTTAGACAGGGCCTCAAAGGATCAGAGGGAAAGAGAGGAGGAATCGCCTACCAGCTCTTGCTACAAAGCAAAATGATAGAAAAAACCCTGAGGTTTTTGTTGTTGCTGTTGTAGTTGTTGTTATGTGTGTGTGCATGTATGTAGCTATATGGATATGCATATGTGTGTATGCATGTGTGTATACCTGCATATATATACATACATACACCTCATGAATTCTACCCCATCCCCTCATTACCTGGGTAAAATAATGTAAGGCTCTGTTCCTTCTCACTTCCTTCTACTCATATTCTTTGGATTATAGGTTGTCTTTGTTTCCTCTTGGACATTCATTTAAACTGAATTTCACCTAAATCCAAGCATTCAGAAAGAAGGGGTGTCTGGGGACGCATGGTGTGATTGCCCTGAGGCCCTATACTCCCTAGGGATGGCCTAGGGACCTTGAATCCTTCCTATCCCCAGCCCCATGGCCCTCTCATTGAGTAATTTGGAAGGAATCATCACCACTTTTTTGACACATGGGAACAACTGGGATTTTAAAAAGTCTCTCTTCACCTATTCCACTCCCTTTCTGTCTCTCCTAATCAAATCCCTTCTTCTTTTCAGTTGTCTGATGGCAGAGAAAAGCCTGACACCTTGAGAGCAAGGCCTGTTTCATTTTTGTCTGTACATGACTAGTGCCTGTAATGGTGTCTGGAGCCTAATGTATGCTTAGGAAATGATTGCAGATTGACCAGATAAGCTATGGTGGCCCCTATCATTTCGGAGGCAGGGGACGGGAATTGGGAGGACTAGAAAGAGCAAGTCACTTCAGCCAAAAACCAAGCTAATGAAAAATGGAAAATTTTTTCTCCCCCATTTCTTTTCACCTTGAATTTTTCATGAAACCAAATGGCAGTTTCCAGAGGTGAAAAACTGTTATTTTCCCAGACAAATTCCTGTGAAGTGAAAATTGCTAGTTTCACACAGCTCTATCACTGATGACTATTATTACTTTGGGCACAAGATTAGTACGATTTGATCAGGAAAAAAATTTGGCCCTGCTCTCCATGGGACTCAGAATGTTCTCTCAGCAGAGTAATCATGGCTCAAGAGAAGGTGTGTTACCACATTGGCTCTTTCCAAGGGATCAACCACCGCACCAGAAACTATGAGCTACATCTGCTGACCCCAGATGCCAACTAGATGCTGTGTAATATGAGAAAATACCCACTGTCCTTTAACAGATGAAGGAAAATCCTTGGGAGATCAGTGGGAGTCTGTGACAAATAACCTGGGAGCAAATCCACAAAGCAGAGAGGTACTAAGGTTGAAATCAACCTTTCAGCTCTGCCAGTGGTTTTACTCCTTCTACCTGATACTCTTTAACCTGTTGGCAATACATTGAGAATGGCTGGCTGATTGGCTCATTCATACCCACTTGGGCTTGGCCTTTAAATGGGAATTAAAGCTATCTTCTAAGAAACTCGAATATGATGAATATGGAGAAGCTAATGAAAATAGTAAGAGAATGGGTTGTACATGTGCCGGTCCTGGGAAAAATTGTGGAGCTGACAGTTTGCTTGCTATTTTTTTTTTTTTTTTTAGTGAGGCAATTGGGGTTAAGTGACTTGCCCAGGGTCACACAGCTAGTAAGTGTTAAGTGTCTGAGGCCAGATTTGAACTCAGGTACTCCAGATTCCAGAGCCGGTGTTCTATCCACTGTGCCACCTAGCTGCCCCGCAGTTTGCTTGCTATAACCCCCAGTTTTTTATTCCTTCCTTCTCCTCCTCTGACTCCCCAATCCTAGCATGGTCTCTGATTAGATGAGATCAAAGACAAAGTGCCAATGGCCAGGATGCTCTTGGGGACGTAGGCAGAGATTTCAGCCTGCCTTCAAGCGTTAGTCCAAAGATCTTCATCAGAAACAGAGTCTTTGGAGAGAGACTCCTTCTTTCTTGATGCTTGTATTTAGGTGAAATTCAATTGAAATGAATGTCCAAGAAGAAATAAAGACAACCTACAATCCAAAGAATATGAGTAGAAGGAAGTGAGAAGGAACAGAGCCTTACATTACCTTTACCCAGATAATGATAATATTTCTATCTCTTCTTTACTCCTACTTAGATTGTAAGCTCTTGAAGGCATGAAACTGGGTGAATTTACCTGCGCCCAGCAAAGAACTATGCATACAGTAGGCATTTAACAAATAAATGTTTTTTGAATTGAACTTAATTGAATTAATATGGAAGTAGACTTTGAATTTTGTCCTAATCTTGCAAAAAGTATTTCAGTACATTCATATGATATTCCCTCATTTAAACACCCATCTTCTTTTACATGTGTTATTGAGTACCCATTTAATAAAAACTTCTTTAAAGGACTAAACTTTGATGGGTGGCATTATCTTTATCTTGTATGATATAGTATGGGTTTTTTTCCGTTACAACTAACATAATCCACCAAGAATGATGTTGTTATGCTTCTGGTTTAGGAGAATATTTTATATTTTATATCGATATTCCAGTTTACCTGGCCCAACTTGATGAGTTCTTCAGGAGTTTTGTTTAATCTTGGTTTGTTTTGTTTCTTTAATCTTGAATTCAAGAGACAATATGGCATAGAGGGTAGTAGAAAGAAAACTTGGCTCAGAATCAGAGGCCTAACTCACTTACTAGCTGTGTGACCCTTGGGCAAGCAATTTAACCTTTCTGGGTTTAGCTTCTTAATCTGTAAAGCTGAAAGAATGTTTACACTACCTACCTCACAGGGTTATTATGAGGATCAAATGAGATAATGCAAATAAAACATTTTATAACCATAAAACGATGTCAATATAAGCTACTGTTATTTCTATAGCACCTCATAACTTTCACCCTCCTTTTTCTTCTTCTTCCTTCTCCCCCTCTTCCTCGTCTACTGTTTTCCTTCCTTTTTGTTTTTCTCTTCCTCCCCTTCTTTCTTTCCTTCATTTCTTTCTTTTTCTTTCTTTCCCTCTATCTCTTTCTCTGCTTCTTTCTCTCTTTCTTTTGCTTTTTATCTTCCTTTCTTCATTCTTCTTGTTCTTCTCCTCCTCTTCCTTCTCCTTTTTCTTTCTTATAAACACTTGCATTGATAAACATTCTGTCCTACCCTGAAATTCAAGAAATTCTTGCTATGTCTGGTGCACCTACAAAGACAAAACTGCCATATAGAGATTCCTTTCCTTCCTTATCTCCCGGTAAAAGAAATATGTGTATATAATTAGGTGAAAAACATCTGTAGAAATTTCACTTGCTGGCAATATTCCTGACATTTTTCTGAAAGGGACCCCATCCTGTAAAAGAAGATAAAAAGTTTGGCCAAGGTCATACAAACCTAGGCTATATGCCAAGGAACCATTCCACAATCAAGGATGTGACCAATCAAAAAAGGCAAAAAAAAAAAAAAAAAACCCATAAAGTACAGATCAAAAGAGACAGAAATTAGATACTACCACACCCCCATCCCTCCCACCAATTAAAATGCTCGGAATCCCAAATTGGAAATAAAAAAGCCAAGAGTAGAGACACCACACTAGAATGAAGTATAAAAGGCTAGATGGGATGGTCAGACTCTCTTGTTTCTGTCCATAGATGCTTCACATCAACATGTCACTACAAAGACATAGGAAATGCATTGCTGAGAAACCTGGACAAGTCTGCACCAGGGAACCAAAGATAGTCATGTCTTCTGCTCACCAGGGCTGACTTTCTATGGAATGTATATCTTTGCAGGTGTTGATAAATAAATATGAAATAAAGGGCATGTAAGTATATGTGTTGGTATTTCAATGCCAATGGGAGTAGAGTGTCTTGCTATGGTATAGATATTGAAGGCAGATCTTTTGGGCTCAGCTGAAAATGATGTTTACCCATCACCTAGGTGTCTAAATATATGGAGTTTAGGGTGACACTGGCACAGTGGTGACCAGGGCCAATAACCAACAACAATCAGGAATGGCTCTTGAGAAAAAAGCAGGGGGAAACAAACAGGATAATAACGTGCTCATTTCCATTAGAGCAGAGAAGTCTCACCTGGTGATCAAGGCCATGCATCTCCCCAAGAACAATGAGCAAACACAGTATATGAGACAAGGACTGAAAAACTCTAATGGAAACAAATCTAATCTCAAATACCTCATGTGATGGGAAGTGGGTATCCTGTGAATAGAAGTTGTCACTAGTCATCTCTTTGGGACATGGTGAAGTATTCTCTAATGGGGAAGTATTAAAGAGGAAGAGGAGAAAAAGAGGAGGAGAAAGGAGGATGAGGTAGATGAGGAGGAAAATAAAGAGGAAGAGGAGGAAGAGAAAAGAAGGAAGAAGAGGAAAAACAAGGAGGAGAAGGAGAAAGAGGAAGAGAAGGAGGAGAAGGAGGAGGAGGAGGAGGAGAAGGAGGAAGATAAGGTGAAATAATTCTTTGAAGATAGGAAACCTGGAGTTATACCTAGCTGCACCCAGATATGAGACATCGCTTAGGTTCTCTGACAAAGCCCTGGTGAATCTACCTTGCCTGGATCCCTAAAGCAAAGTTCATAGAATCATAGATCATAGATTTGGTCCTAGAAAGGACCTTTGAGGGCATCTAATCCAACTGCCTCTTGTTAGGGATGAAAAAACGGAGGGCCACAGAAATGAAGGGACCTTGTCTAAGATCACACAGAAATTCAGTCCTTCACACTCATTTTTTCATGTAAGCCTTCCAACGCCTCCCCCCCCCCCCCCCCAGTGAAGTTGAAACTACAGGTGTTATCATTCCCAATTTACAGAAGAAGAGACTGGGACCTGGAGAGGTTAAGGGTTAGAGGCAGAATTTTAATTTGAGAATAGGTAGAATTTGAATCATTTTGCCTCCAGGTCCCTCACTCCATCCACCGCACCACACTGTCTACTCGTATCATGACCACTGCTCATTTCTGAGTGATGGCATCAGAAGCTAAATCATGGGAGCAATAACTACAACAACAATTTACATCTATACAGGATGTCTCCAAAGTCTCAGTGAATTTTAAAGCTTTACCAGCTCAAAATTCTATAAGATTTTTGGGACCTGCTAGATAGCATATTTATTCAACAAGCATTTATCAAGGGCCTGATATGTGCCAGGAAGTGTGCTAGACTCTGGAGGCTGGTTGGCTACTGTCCTTTCTTCTTTTATTTATTTTATTTGGTGAAGCAATTGGGGTTAAGTGACTTGCCCAGGGTCACACAGCTAGTAAGTGTCAAGTATATGAGGCCAGATTTGAACTCAGGTCCTCCTGACTCCAGGGCCAGTGCTCTATCCACTGCACCACCTAGCTGCCCCTGTTGTCCTTTCTTCTTGAAGAAGACAGAAATGACATCACTATATTAGAGTTAAATGACAATGTGTCCCACCGTGAACATTTGGGGTGGAGTCTCTAAATTTTCACATCTTCATGTTTCTTCTGAGCTAGGCCCTGGAGATATAAAGATAAGGAAGGCACAGCCCTTACCCTCAAGGAGCTTATGCTCTTCCTGAGGTTTACAAAGTGTTCTCACAATAGCCCTGTGTGAAGAGGAAGAAGAAGGAGACACAGTTGCCTGATGCCAATTTTCATTGACCTCCTCACTTTACAAATTAGGAGACTGAGGCTCTGAGAGCCAATGTAATGTGAGTTTCCTGTGTCACCTTGCTTCTTAATAACAACGGGAGGACCAAAACCTCAACACAGGTCTCCTGCCTTGCCTGATTGATGAAGAGTCCATTTTTCCCCCAGTTCTTCCCATATTATTGTACTGAGACTAAGGACCATGCATCCTTAAAATATCCAAAAATAAAGGAATAGGAACAGGTTCTGGACCTGTAGTTTCTTTTTTTCTTTTTTCTTTTTATACAAGGCAATCAGGGTTAAGGGACTTGCCCAGAATCACACAACTAGTAAGTGTCAAGTGTCTGAGGCCACATTTGAACTCAGGTCCTCCTGACTCCAGTGCTCTATCGACTGAAACTTATTCGTCAGTTTCCTACAGCACAAAGTTAAGTGACTCGGCCTGGTTCATACAAGCAACATGTGTCAGTCAGGACTCCAACCCAAGCCTTTTTCAATGAGAGACTGGTTCTTTAACACCATAGAAGGAGTAGGAAAGAGAGAGAAATTGGGGGTAGGAAGCAGCAAAGACCCAAACCTTGCTAGCGAACTCATTGTGCGGATCAAATCTTAGAGGGCCTTTTCCCTCGCTTGGTGCTGAGAGCAAAATGTGGGTCACCGAGTTAAGCGGAAGAAAAGAAATAGAATTGTCTGGCACTCAGATTTCCAAGACAATGGGCGCTGGTTTCATCTAGGAACTGCCTTGCCAACCCCACTTGAAACAAAATCAGATGTGTCTCCTTCCCAGAAAGTGGAAGAGGAAAATATCAATCTGTTTGGGGGAAAGTTAGGAACTGAGTCTGCATGAAGTGCTTGATATATAACTGTAGCCTGGTGAGCAACAAGGGAATCTTTCTGTTCCATTTGATCTCGGTATGGTAATAGGCCCTCCTGACATCAGCCAAATAGGGGATGACTGAGGATGTTTTAAATAAGATGGTTACAAACTTCAAAGGCCATTCTTTCACTCCACCACCACCCCCGCCTTCCTTCCTCCTTTCACTCAAGGCCCTCCATCCCTTTCCTAAGCAAATTGTTACAGGGCCAAAATCGATTGTAGGATGATGGAGAATCAAGGCTCTCGTGGCAGGTGGTACCACCTGTGTGTGCAGAACAGCAAGATGAGGGGGGGAGGGCTCATCTGCTTCCCAGTTGTGGGCAAAAAGTGGGGGTGGGGGGCACCGTCTGATAGTGATTGCATGTTAGGTGGGTGTGAGGGGAGGGGCTCTTCCTTGTGCTAAGCCCTTACACTCCCTGATTCTCCTCCCTTTCATTCTTTCCCTGAAGGAACTTTGAAGAATTCCCCCTCCTAAAGCAAGCAGCAATCTGCTTCTCATAGAATATTAAAAAACTGGAAGGGAACTTTGGAGAAGATCAAATCCAACCCCTTTACTATACAGAGGAGGAAATTGGGGCCCCGAAGAAGGGAAGATACTGACCCAAGGTCACACAGAACTTTTGCTGCAGAGCCTGGTCTCCTGCCTCACAGTCCAGGACCCTTTCCCCAGTACTCCTCAGCTCCCACACTTGCCCTCGGTAAACTAGAACTAATGGTTCTTTGAACTAGATCTGACCAGCTGTGAGGCTGTCCCAACTAATCCATCGGGGAGAACCAGCTGCCGTGACCTGCTATCTTTTCATTAACTCTTTTGGGGGGAGTTGATATAATAAGAATAATTCCCTAGGAGGGGGAACCCCAAGTTCAGAAACATAAGCACTTTACTAGCATTAATTACCTTACACTCAGTTTTCCAATGGGATGGAGGAAGCTGGAGTTATCATACTAACCTGTGTTTAGTGCATTGGCTCAGAAGTGCATCTGTCTGGGGTCTGGGTTTAGCCATTGTTTGCTACAACAGCAATGGAGCAGCACTTTAAGACAGGAAGTATGCAGTTCTCAGCTCACTTGAAATCCTGGCTAAGGCATCACAATTCACAGTTTAGGTCTTAAAGGTGCCTTCCTGGGAATGACAATAGAACAAAAGCTCTCACCTGTGGGATGTGAATAGGACAAATCTGTGGCCTTTGGGAGCTGCCAGGCGCAGGACTGGCCTCTCATTGGAGCTGCATCCTGGGGTGTAGATGTGGGAGAGGAGAGAGAAGCATATGAGGGAGAGCGCATTCGGCAAGACAGTCTTTGCCTTAGTCGGACAGGAAGACACTGTTGCTGTAAATGGACAAGGAGATGAGGAAGTAGCCCAGTGACACCTACAGGTCTGCTTGCTGTGCAAGCAGTCAGGGACAGGAAGCCTAGGCCATCTCTTTTGGCCATGGTGGGGATTGCCCAGTGACCTGGAGGGGCTGTGGCCTGATGGGACAGGTGTCCCTGATATGGAGCCAGGAAAATACCAGGGCTGCGGAGACCTCCAGCCGCAGCAAAAAAGGGGGAATATGGAGTAAAGGGAGGGAGACTTGCCTTATTATGGTGCCCCCAGTAGATGACTGGGGCGATCATAACTGGTCAGATGTGAAGCAATGTGGAGGGAATTTCCTTGCACTGAACCTGGCATCCATAGGACTCGGAGTTGAATCCTGCCGGACCAAGATTTCTTTTCTGCTCCTTGCTAGCTGGGTTATCTGGGTGACTTGTTTACACACTATAGGGCTGGGTTTCCTCAGTAAAATAAAGGGGTTGGATGAGATGATCTCTAAAGTCACCTTAAGCTCTAGAGCTATGAACCTATGCTGATGTTCAGACTTTTCAGTCCTGTCTTACTCTTTTGTTTGTTGTTTTGTTTTGTTTTAGCTTGTCCTACTCTTCATGATCTCATTTGAAGTTTTCTCGGCAAAACCACTGGAGTGGTTTGCCATTTCCTTCTCTAGCTCATTTCACAAATACTGAGGCAAACAGAGTTAAGTGACTTGCCCAGAATCACGTAGCTAGTAAGTGTCTGAGGCTGGATTTGAACTCCAACCTTCTTCACTCCAAGGCTCAGTGCTCTGCTGCACCACCTAGCTGCCCCCTATATTCCTATGATCATCTCCTAAATGGATATAAATTATAATGGCACCTCCTTAAAGTCATATGGAAATGTAAATAGTTCTTATTAATTCCCTTCTTGCCTAAGGGTTAGACATCCTTCCACTGTCTTGGCATTGTCAAGGAGATCAGGACAGATGGGTGGCAGATTTGGCATATATGTGTGTGTGTATATACATACACATATATGTGTGTGCATAAAAATCATACCGGTGTTTCTTTCCTTGATTCCCTGGGGATTTGCCTTTGCCCTGGGATTGAAGGGATGGACTTGAATTAACTAGAGAGCCAGCCCCTCCCTTCCAAAGGAGGTCTCCACTGTCCAGAGGGCATGTAAAGGTGCAGATTGTGGCTGTGATGCACTTTCTTTTCACCTCTGCCTCACAGAATCACATGTCCAAGTTTACATGAAGCCTTTCTTTATGCCCCAACTGCTAGTGCCCTTCTTCCCTATTTGTTTGTTTTTTGTTTGGTTTATTTGTTTGATTTTTTTTTAGACTTAGTCTGTAGATGCATACATATGAATAAACATGTTATCTCCTCCATTAGCATCTGAGTTTTTTAAGAGTGGAGATTGTTTTGTTTTTTGTTTCCTGTTTTTGCTATTTCTATCTCCAGTGTTTAGCACAGTTCCTGGCACATTCGCTGTTATTGTTGTTATTGCTTAATTGTTCAGTCGTGGCTGCCTCTTTGTGACCCCATGTAAGCCAATGTTGTCCATGGGGTTTTCTTGGCAAGGATACTGGAGTGCTTTGCCATTTCCTTTTCCAGTGGATTAAGGCAAACAGAGGTTAAGAGACTTCCCTGGGGTCACACAGCTACTAAGTGCCTTAGGCTACATTTGAATTCAGGCCTACCTGACTCCAGGCCCAGGGCTCTATCCACTGAGCCACCTACCTACCTCTGGGCATATAGTAGGGACTTAATCAATGCTTGTTGATTGATGGAAAAGAGGAGGCCATTATTGTGGATCTGAAAGGTTAAGGCTTCAGGGAAAGGCAGAGCTGGCTAGTACAGTGTTAAAGTATGGAGGAGGGGAAACCTGAGAACTCTAAGCTGTCCTGACCAGGGAAGCCAGCTAGGAGGTTAGACCATCTCAGGTTAGTCTTCCTCCCTAAGGGAGATATCAGTGTGCGAGTAACCAGAGGAGCGTTCACATAAGCGCATGTGTGAAAGGTGCTGGAGCTTGAGCAGACACCATCAGTTTGCTAAGATGCATCTTCTATGTGGAAGACACTAGGAACCTGAGAATTGGAGCCTGTGTAGATGTTTTCTGTTTATTGATGGAGTCTACACTGTTCCAGACCCCCATTTATGCGCACATACAAAGAGACAGAAACACATTCTCTCCTCTACTCTTTTTAAAGAATTAAACCATTTTTACATCAAAATGTAAGTTCCTTGAGGTAGAGATTATTTTTCTTTCTGCTTACATTTGTATTCCCAAAACTTTAGCACATAATAAGCCTGACATATAATAAGCAGTTAACAAATGCTTATTGACCTAACTCGATAGGAGGGTTGTTGTGGTTCAGTTGTTTCAGTTATGTCTGACTCTTCATGATCCCATTTGGCAGAGTTAATGAAATAGTTTTCCATTTCTTTCTCCAGCTCATTTTATGGATGAGGAAACTGAGACAAATGGGGTTAAGTGACTTGTCCAGAGCCACACAGCTAGTAAATATCTGAGGCCAGATTTGAATTCATGACTCCAGGCCTGGCACCCTATCCACTGTGCTGCCTAGCTGCCCATGATGGGAGGGTAGCAACCCTTTAAGAGAGAAGAACCACATCTTATAATGTTCTTGGATTCTAACTTTCTGAAGAGCCACATTGTGACATTCAGTTAGATGGACAACTTATAGAACTTGTCCATCAGTCTGTGGGGCAGCTGTTAAGAAAACCAGTGGAGTGGAGATGGGAGAACGCAGCTCCAGGAGAAAGGAGGGTGCAGAGGAAAGCAGTGATGACCACAAAATTGTATCTGCTGAACTCCAGGAGTGTGGATGCGTGCGTGAGGCACGTTGGGATGGATGCTGAAACCTCCACGGACTGCAGAACTAAGGCAGTGATCTCTTCATTTTTCCATTCTCCCCATTCCCTCTGAAAAGAGAGTGTGTTTGTTTCCCAAAACTGATTTCATTTCTTATAAGGGTGTTTACATTTATGTTTACTTGGTCATTTAAACCAAGCTATTATAATAAAAGTAGTTAACCACTTCACTGCTAATCTGTGTGTGTCTTTGCTCAAATGCAGCAGTGGGGAATTATAAAAGAGTCCTTGAGAGGGAGATAGATTTACAACTGCAGTTCTTTGCCAGACAAATTTTCTGGCTGGGGCCTTAGAGCTGGGGGGGGGGGGAGAGAAAGTTATTGATTTTTTTTTTTTTACATCTTTTCTAGGCAAGGGGAGTTCTGCCTATTTAATGAGTCAGCCAGCAGTTGGCTGAGGAGGGGCCAGGTCTGTGACTAGTTGAGATAGTTTTGGAGGCAGGGCCTTCCCCATTTTCCTTCCCTTTTTCCCAGGTTTTGTTCAAGAGGAAAACTTCAAGAGGAGAGGAGCAGAGGGAGTGGTTGGGAAGGAGTATCCCAGAATACACAAGGGTATAAATGAGTAAGAGTGACTGAAAGATTCTGCTCACCAACATAGCAAGACAGCACATGACCACACCACTGTTAGGAGTGTGTACATTTGGAACACTCAGTACAAACGGACAATGAGTTAAGCCAAGAGTTAAACTGGGGGAGAACAGTCTGTAATGCCTTTATAAAATTGCAAAACTCCTTTAATGACCCCAAACTTTCCCCCCAAATAATGGTCCATCTTTTTAATAGCTACCAACATTGTACCAGTTGTTTGGTTTGTTTTTTTTCTGTACAGCTGTGACATGCAGTGTTTGAAGAATTGAAAATAAGTGTCATTCCCCCAGTAGATAAGTGGTCTGAGGGTATGGATAAACAGGTCTCAAAAGAATTGCAAAATATTTACAACTACAAGAAAGAATGCTCCAAATCACCAATGATAAGAGAAATGTGAATCAAAACAACCCTGAGGTTGTATTATCCACCCCACCCCAAATGGCAAAAAAACAAAAACAAAACAAAACAAAAAACCAAGCAATAGTCAATGCTGGAGGGTTTGCCAGATAACAGACACACTAATATATTGCTGGCGGATTTTTGAACTAGTACAACTATTTGGGAAATCCATTTGCAATTATGTAAATAAAATGAACTAAAATGTCTACACCCTTTTACCCAGAGGCCCCCTTACTAAACTTATACCCCAAGGAAGCCATTGATAAGAAGAAAGTCCCCATAGACACCGAGCTCTTTTTTGTGACAGCAAAGAATTGGAAACAAAGCAGATGCCTATCACCGGGGAATGGCTAAACCAATTATAGTACAAGAATGTTATTTGAATATTACTGTTTTCTAAGAAATGATGAATGTCTAATGAATGAGAACATGTAACAAATGTGATGAATACAGAGAAACACAGAAGGATCTATATGAATTGATGCAGAGCCAAGTAAGCAAAGCTCAGAAAACCATATTCACAATGACTACAACAATGTCAATGGAAGGAATAGCTACAAACCAAAAAGTCAGAACCAAATGTAAGAAAATTACAAAGATGAAGTCTGACTCCAGGGAAAGGATATGACACATCCCCAACCTATTCCTTCATGGAGGCGGGAGGTCCATGGGTGTTACATATTGCACATGTTTTCAGATTTTTTCAATATATTCATCAGTTGTGCTGAATTCCTTCTCTTATTTTTCTTCTTCAATGCTATTTGTTACATGGCCTAGTTCTCTGAGAAGTGAGAAGAAAAAGGATACTTTAGAAAACTATGATGAGTAAAAAACAAAAGACATCAATAAAAACTTGCCCAAAAAAGAAAATAAACATCATACAGAGGACATTAGAGAGGCATTCAGTGGGTATAACCCCATTTCAACATCTACTCAATAAGAAAATTTGAAGGAAAACAAGAGAACAAGATGACATTGGAGAAGTCAGGAAAGAGAGATGGGCTGGCTGGTCATATGGTGAGAACAAAGAGATGGCAGATGGATAAGCAGAATGATGTACTAATATCATCTTGATGTCAGGAGACATTGAGAAAAGTTTCTAGAAAATTTGGTAGACCCCACAGGCAAACTAATGGGAAGAAATGAACAAGAAGTACAATCTGCATTGTTGGAGGGGACATCTCAATGTATGAGATGGCAGATCCATTTGGGTATTTGAGCTGAGCATATATGTGTCCCAAGAGTTATCATAGTGTGATGATCCAATGTTTAGCACAGTGGCTGGAACATAGTAGGTGCTTCACAAATGTTGATTGATTGATTGATTGATTAATGAATAGAGAACTGGCCTTGGAGTCCCTTCAAGTTCTGCCCCTGACACGTACTAACAGTGACAGTGGGCAAGTCATTTAACTTCCTTGTGCTTCAAACAATTCTCGAAGGCTGACAAATTGTGGGGGAATTTTCATATCAGGATTTCCCTACACTACTGAAATCACAAGACTGAACCCAAAAAAGAGGCTGCATTTATTTATTTATTTTCAACTGGTGCCTGAGACATTGTAAACCAACTTTATTTTTACTGGTTAATATAGATTTTCTATAATTTAACATATGTAAACTAATACAATAAAATAGACCAAATAATAGTTATTTATTGTTTCCAGAAATTGTTATAATGCCTATGTTTGTCTAAAGGCTGTGAAGACCACGAGAAGCTTCTAAAGCCTTCTTTCATTAAAACATTTAGTATAGTATTGTCATCAAATTAATTGATTGAGACCTTGGATAGAAGGCAGAACATGGTCCTGAGGAGACACAGTATAAAACAGGAAGTTTGTAGGAGTGAGTGGGAAGAGGAATGACAGATGTAAATCGTGGTGGGGAGGAAAGGAAGAAAGGGGAAGGGAAGGGAAGGGTGGTGAGTAAGACAACTAAAGAGAAGGTGTCTAAGTAGAGCACTCCAGTAGAGACTATGCTTTGGATGATTCAAGGAGAAATGAGAAAGGGTTGAGGGGTGGGGGAGGAGGTGGAAAAAGGAATGTTCTAGACCTGAACCCTTTTTGCTTGCAAGGGTAGGGATTCATTGGTGTTAACCTAAGTCCATTCATACTTGCAGACTCATTCATGAAAGTTCTTCAAGAATTCCATGTGGTTAATGAGCCACCAGTTGCCAATTCCTATCCAGGCACAGACTAATATAATATTAGAGTGGCAAGGTCTCTTAGAAATAATTTAATTCAATCCTGTCACTTTACAGCTGATAAAACCAAGAGCCAGACAGAAGCAATATTTCCAAAGTCACACAATGAGTCAATAAGGGCTTTGACTAGAAGTCAAGTGACATGATTGCTAGTCTGCCATTCTGCCCACTATATAACAGTGCCTCCAATCCTCATCCCTAGAAAGTAATGCCAAAGGTCCAATATCATACACATTTCCCCAGACTATTCTGAGGTCAGCTTACCCCATATGATAGCAGTGGGCTTCTCTTATATTTCTTCTTTGTACACCTCCAATAATAGCTTACTGTTGTAATAAAAGGGGTAATCAGGAGAAATTACATAACCCATATTGCCTTGATGAATACTGAAGATTATGGAGTTGATCGGGGACTCTTTGATTAGAGTGATGAGCCTATAGGGAGATAAGTTTGGGGGACTTTGATTGTACCTCCATGTGAAGGGCATAGGGCAGGCCCACAGACAGCCTCATAGTGAAGATTCAAGACAGTTGGACGTTGGGCCCCAGAAGGTGTGGGACAAAGCTAACCTTTTGTCCTTTGCCTTTTAAAGGGGGTTAGTTGTAGAGTCTACACTTTTACTCATCCCTGTAGAGACCTAGATGTGAGGAATAGTCTGAGATTTCCCAGAGGAAATTAAGGGTGAAGGCAAAAACAAATCCCAGAGAAGAGTATTAATAAACTGGGAAACATCGAGAGAAGGGTAGCCAGAATGAAAAAGGACTTCAGGTCCATGCCACATGAAAACTAGTTGAGGGAATGGGGACTAGAAGGTGGTTTTTAGCCTGGAGAAGAAGAGACTCAAAACGGGGAGGGGGCCAAAAGTGCTTTCAAGTATTTGAAGGCAGTCACATGGAAGAGGGCTTAGATTTGGTCAGCTTGGCACCAGAGGGTACAAAAAGACAAATTCAGGCTTGATAGAAAGAAAAGCTTCCCAACAATTTGAGCCATCCAAGAGGGGAATGGTTGGCTTCAGTGCCTACCGGGTTCCCCTTCATTGGAGGTCCTGAAGCAGAGGTTGAATAACCATTTGGTGAATATACTGAACTGTACATTCTTTATTGGGGAATCTAGGGGACTCAGTGGCTAGAGTACTGGGCCTAGGGTCAGGGAAATTAGAGTTCTAATCTGGCCTCAGATGCTAACTAGCTGTGTGACCCTGGGCAAGTCACCTAACCTCTGTCTCAGTTTCCTTATCTGTAAAACAGGAACAATAATAGGACCTACCTCCCAGGGTTGGGAGGATTAAATGAGATAATAACTATAAAGTACTTTAGCACAGTTGGTGGCACATAGTAAACTCCATAGAAATATGAGTTATAATAATAATGTTGGTCATTATTATTGTTGTTATTGTTATTATACTATGAGACTCAAGGGCTACTAAAGTCTCTAACTTTGACATTTGGCTCCTCTCTGATTCTTTGATTTTCTTTGGCAGTCCTTTAAGACTAAACGCAGAACCTGGGAATCTGAGCCAGGGGTCACAAACTACAGTGGTGCAGACTTCCACCCAAATAAGGAAAATAGGGACTGCCCTTCAGTCATTTTGACTTTTTCCATAGACCAGGAGATTAAAAGCAATTTGAGGTCAATGAAAGGGATATGTGTACATGTGTCCTGAGTGCTAATTCTGGTCAGGAAAAATACTTTGCAAGCATTACAGGACTTTACAGATGAGAGTCGTTCTCATTATGACTGTGATTGTACCTCATACTCCCAGTGATGCTCCAAAAAATATCCATAGGTTAGAAGATCAAGTGGCCTTGAGATGAGTTGGGGACAGCTTAGGGCTCTACTCAGAGGAGTAGAAAGATGAGTGCTCAGCAAGGAGGTCACATTTAGTGAGGAATAAAGAGAAAGTCGAAGAGCCAAAAGAGAAATGAAATCCTGAGGAGAAATGTAGGATCATGTGGGTGGGAGGGGGAAAAAAGAGGAAAAGAAAAAAGGGGCCTCGGTCAGGGAAACAACTAGGAGGAGACCAGAGAAAGCAAATCCAGAATCAGAGTAATGAGCCAGTGGAGGCTACAACTATAAAAGTTAGACATTCAATCTCTCGTCCTTACACACAGCGGTCTCTCCCCCAGGTAGTCAGCTGAGACTCGGGTTAGCGGCCAAAAGCCAGCCCTCAACTGGTTGTATATCAGGGAGAGAGGGAGTGTATGTGTGTGTGTGTAGTGCATGCGAGTGCTTGGGACAGCCAAGAGAGTGTCCCTCAGAAAGATTCTTTTTGCATGTGAGGGCTCTGTGTTAGTCATTTGGAATGAGGTGTGGTATATAAAAACAATATTAGCTGGTACTTATATAAGGCTTTAAGGTTTGCAAAATACTTTGCATACATTATCTCATTCAATCCTCACAAGCTATCCCAGCTGATAGGTGCTATTATTATACCCATTTCACAGATGAGGAAATAGGTTCAGACTCTATCAAGGTCACAGAACAGAAAAACTATTGGCTCTAGAGGCAGTGGACCTAGATTCAAATCCCACCCCAGATGCTTACTACTTGTGGGAACTTGGTCAGGTCGTTGAATGATCTTGGACATCAGTTTCCTCATCTGAAAAATAAGAGGTTCACCCAGATGACCTCTAAGGTCGCTCCCAGCTTTAAATCTAGGATCCCATGAACATCCCAGCTAGTGAATACCTGAGGTAGGATTTGAACCCAACCTTCTAGACTTGAGTTCCAACACCCTACCCAATATGTTACTTGAATGTATCATGGGACAGCCAGAAGAGTGTTTCTGGGAAGGCATTTGTATATGAATGGTGCGCGCATTCATATGTACGTGGGGGGCGGGGTGTGTAATTGTGAATGTGCCCTACGGGATGGAAGGGATAATGAAGCATCCCTGCATAAACTCGGTATGTATGTAGATATGTATGAACAATGGCCCCGCTACCACAGTGTCCTTGGGAAAGGCAGTCCTGTGCAGGTGTGTGGGAATGCTGGTGTTGTGGTATGTGCGTGTGCCCCATAGAGGACAGCCAGAACAGGGACCCTGGAGAAGTTGTGGAGCCTCCCCATTCGGTTTTCCAGTCAAACTGTCATTCCTGAATCAGAGCAGAGGGATGGGACCGCCCTCCTCAGAATTTGCATGTCAATCCTTAGCTCAGAAAAGACTGGAAGGGAAAACGTATCTCCCACCCCTTGCTTTCAACAACTCTGGCATCCCTGCATAGGTCAGATGTTGTGCCAACAGAAGCAGTACTGATCTCCTGATGGGGTTGTATTAACATACCTCAACTTTGGCCTGGGGGAGAGGGAAATGATGTTGTTTGGAATGAGACAGTAATTTGTTTTCCATGCCTCCCCAGACTGGAGGCATCTGGGGGTGGAGGTGGGGGTGGGGATGGGGGAGTGCAATGGGGAAGGAAGCAGCCGGCTGCCCAGACTAAAACAGGTGAAAATCCGTCGGGGGGGGGGGGGAAGGGCGGTGCTCTGTCATCAAAAGACCTGAGTTCTTTGCCCAGTCACCCTCAGGTTGATTCAATGCTCCTCACTTTATGGGAATGAGAACATTGGTGAATGGATAATCCACATCTGAAGGGCACAAGCTAAGAGCCCGGGAATCTTAGGATAACTGAGCTGGAAGTCTTTAGAAATCATCTAGCCCAACCATCCCCTTGCACATCAAGGGAAACTGAGGCCCAGAAAGGGGAATTAACTTGCCAAATATCATACTACCAACTGGTGGCAAAGTCTGAATGAAAATCCAGCCTTCTTTCCAACCTATCAGGCTATGGGCACCCTGTTTGCACTCTCAATAAATACGGTGATGATGGAGAATGCCTGATAGTCCCTCTGAGACTGGAAAAGAACTAGGATGTGTAGAGCCCTATCTCAAGGAAATCAGAGCTTCCAGTTCCCAGCAGTGAGCTGAGGAAATAAGTTCTCTTTATTTCCCTTCTGGGGAGTTGGGTCCCAAGCTGCCTTGCAAGCGGATAGCTTATGTACAAGTTAGGACAGGCATTGCATTAGTCACGCCCTGACTTCTGATTTGGGTTCACATTTAACATCTGTACCTCCACCTAGCCTGAAGTATTAGGTCTTTTTTTTTTTCTCCTTGATATTCTCTCTCTTTCTGTCTTTCTCTCTCTGTGTCTCCCCCTTCTTTCTCCCCTTTTTCCTACTCCCCTCTCCATCTCTCTCTTTTTGTCTGTCCCTCTCTCTCTCTCTCTGTCTCTCCTCCTTCTTTCTCCTCTCTGTCTCTGTCTCTCTGTCTCTCTCCATCCCTGTGTCTGTCTCCATCTTTCTCTCCTCTTTCTTTCTCCCCTTCTTCCTTCTCTCTCTCCCCTCTCTCTCACCATGTCTGTCTGTCTCCATCTCTCTATTTCTCTCTATCTCTTTCTCCCCTTTCGTTCTCCCCATCTTCCTCCTCCTCTCTCTCCTCTCTTCATATCTCTACATCTGTTTGTCTCTGTCTCCCCCTCCCCAAACCCCACCCCCACACAACTACAGGCTCTTCAGCCAAAGCCTCCAATCCCAAGCAAGCTGATCCTACTGAAGAGTCCTCCAGGTCAGATTGTCAGGCTCACCCACAACAGCAAGCCTGAGTAGTGATAATGTTTCCGTGGGAGGACTCTTTCTGAGGGCCCTGGGGTCTCACTAAGCTCAGTGCGTGACCCCCCAGGCTCATATTCTTTCCTCGCCGCTCCCTGATGATGAAATCACAGCCTCGATCTGGGCTCGTTCATGTCACAAGATAAATTGTCAAAATGTTTTGATCTAATTGGGTCTTTTTCAAGTCAGCTGAAAACCATCAAGTTGGGAGCCATATGGAGCCAGTGATTAATGAGGGGTATTTGGTTGCGCCTCCGCATCCATCATGAAGTCCCAGATTGGTCTAACATACTCTAATCCTCAGCTTTTATGAATGGGAATAGATTCTGATAGATAACCAAGCCTTCAGTGTCCCTCCACATCCTTTTTCTCAAATGGGCAAAGATTTGGGGTTTTTTGCCATCCATTAGGCCCCAGAGGCGTAGGACCAGAAAGAAAGGCCTCAGGACCCTCCCTGAATAGGTCCTCCCCTAGCTAAATACCTCCTTACCCTAGGGGCTGCTCTAGCCCATTAATATAGGGATGTGACAGCTACAATTCTCCAGAGGGAGGGAAAGAAGGAAATGCATGTGGGGAGAAAGAAAGATCATCTCTGACCATTGGATAACCTCTGTTCCAACCTCAGGATCCTGGCTAATCTAAAGCTATATCCCTGAACTGTTATGATCTTTTTACTAAGTACCTCCCATAGGCCCTGAGGGATGCAGGAGACTGCTTAGGCAGGCCAGGGCTATTTTATCTTTTTCATTGGGGAAAAGTGATTACTCTGCGATGGAGAAGAAGCCATTTCCAGAGAGCAGGTGATGTGCACTTCAGTGACTAAAAGAGAAAGTTTCCAACCGGTAGAAAGTGAGGTAACAGCCCTAACTAGAAAGCTAAGGACTCAGCGGGGAGAAGAGAATCTTTGTTCCCCTCCTTTCCCCTATGTTTCTCTCCCCCGCCCCTTCCCCCAAAGGGTGAGTAACCAGAACTGATAGTGTTCACAAGAGTACTGCTTCATCTCTAACCTGGCCTCAGAGACCTGCCCACCCTCTGCTGATTATTTCCATCTAACCCCACATATAACTTGTTTGTACATAGTTGTTGGTTTGTTGTCTCTGCCATTCGACTGTAACTTCCTGGATCAGGGACTGATTTTTGCCTTTCTTATATCCCCAGCATGACTGACTGACATCCTGATCCCTGCTGGGAGACGTAGGAGAGATGATCATTATCTCCAAATATTCGAAAGGCACTGATGTGGAAAAGGGATTAGGCTTATTCTCAGGGGCTCCATAGGATGGGATCTGGACCAGTTCTGGAAGTTATAAAGAAGCATATATGAGTTCAATATAAGATAGAATCCCTAATAATTCATATTCCAAAGATTAAATGAACTTCTTCAAGGGGCGGTGGAATCCCTTTTACTTGAAGCATTTGAGCTGAAACTGGATAATGACCAGTGAAAGACTGCTGTAGGAAGCTCCATGTACTAAATGGAGGTTGGATGAGATGATCTCTAAGGCTCCAAACAGTTCTGAGGTTGGTTGACTCTATGGCACATGCTTCTGGGATCAGTTTTGTGGACAAGAGGGGAACCTACAGTGTAGATATAGAGGATATACTCCCGGACACAGGGTCCCTGGGCTATAGAAATAATTCCCATAAAGAGGGCCCCTTCAGGAGGCTGTGGGATCCAGCAGTCAGCCCAGTGAAGGCAAAATAAACAGCACAATGATAGGCTTGAGAAAGTCCACCTCCCCACCTCTCTCCCTCCATCCAGAAACTGGCCCCAGCTAAAAATATCTTTCCTATAAGCTTGCTATGGTGCCAGAAACCCAAGCATCACTTGTTTCTTTGGAGTGATGGACTGAATACTCCTGTTAATATGCAAATGTTCATTTCAAGAGGATGAGCTAGCCACGGTCAGCCATTAACAACCCTAACAAAAATGAGCAGATCAGCTCAATTCCCAGGACCGACAAACAGCCCCTTTGTACATAATAGGCTACATAAGGTTTGATAAATTGAACTGACTTAGCTTTGGTGTCTTTGAAAGACCTAGAGGAAATGAGACAGCAGACAGGTAAGATTTTAAGAGACAGAAGGGACTTCAGTGAACATTTAGTATAACTCAGACCTGAGAAAAGGATCCTAAAGTACTCCTGAAAAGAGGTAACCCAGTCTTTCCTTAAAGACATCCAGTGGGGGTGGGTTAGAGGGGGAAACTACTCATTAAGTCCTGGGCATCTCATTGGAGAGTTCTAATTATCAGAATGTTTGACATTCAAAGCTATTCATGACCTAGCCCCATCCCACCTTTCCAGTATTCTTACATCTTACTCCTTGCCATGTACTCTCCCATCCAATGACATTGGAATGGCCATCCCATAAACAAGACATTCCATCTCTCAGCTCTGGGCATTTTATCTGATTGTCCCCCATACCTGAAATGGTCTCCCTCCTCATCTTTAAGTCCCAATTAAAATTCTACTTTTTACGCCCCCCCCCCAAAAAAAAAAAAACAGCTTAAATTCTAGGAGGCATCTAGGTGTCACAGTGGATAAAGCACCAGCCTTGGATTCAGGAGGATCTGAGTTCGAATTTGACCTAAGACACTTTACACTTACTAGCTGTGTGACTTTGGGCAAGTTAATTAACCCTCACTGCCCTGCCCCACCCCACCAAAGAAAAGCTTTTAAAAATTCTACCTTTTATAGGAAGCCTTCCCCAGCCCCTCTGTTAATTATTTCCCATTTATCCTGCATGTTTGTATATATTTATTTGCTTATTGTCACCTCCATTAGATTGTAAGCTTCTTGAGGGCAGGGGCTATCTTTTGCCTCTTCTTGAATCTCCAGGACTTTGCATAGTGTGTGGCACAGAGTAGGTGCTCGATCGATGTTTATTGAAGAGGAGGAGGAGAATACCTTTTCTTCATTAGTGCCTAAATCTGCCCCTTTGTAAGATGTGCCTGTCATTTCTAGTTTTGCCCTCTAGAAAAGTCAGAAAAGAACTGCGGCAAACTTTTCTACCACTATGTATAAAACACCGAAAACTCACTGATGTAGTGTAGAGAGCCTAGTATGCATGGGAATAGGATCAGGTCTAGACAGGAAAACTCCCTCACCAGTGGAGATCAGCAACTTCTCTTCAACTTAGCACCTCAGAAAGCTAGCGGCCTAGGGCTCTGAAAAGTTAGGTCACGTACTCGGAGTCACACAGCCACGATGTGTCAGGGGCAATTCTCCAGCCTATGGCTTCTTGGGTCAGCTCTCCAGTTACTAGACCAGACTGCTTCTCAGTCTACAGACTAAGTATATGGGAATGACACAGGAGTTGCAGGGGACCTCCATGGCTTTTGAGTCTAACCCATTCCTGAAGCAGAATACCTCTAGGTAAGTGTTCATTGAGACTCTGCTCAGAAACTTCTAGTGATGTGAAAAGCCACTATTTACTGTTTCTCCAACTGATACAAGATTTTTTTTCTTGCCTCCAGGAGACTTATCGTTTTTGTGGTTGTGATAAGATCTATATGTAAATAAGAAAAGTTCATTAAGAAGTACAAACAGCTAGCAGCAGTCAGTGAAAGAGATAGCACTTACGCTTGGCATTGATCTGGGATGGGTTCACAAAGGAGATGGTGTTTGGAGCTGGGCCCTGAAAGATGGGAATGCTATTAGTCCCAGGAGGTAGGCAAGGAAAACATGATAAAGGTGGAAATACAGGAAGGTATAAGTCACACAGGTGAGATGGAGAATTGTTCAATCTGGCTGGAGAGTAAAGTGCACAAAGGCAGGTTGGAGCCAATCCTTGAAGAGCCTTGAATGTCAAACATAGGGACTTAGACTTTATTCAGGAAGCAACAGGGAGCCATGGAAAGTTGATCACTAAGGTGATGTGATCTAGAGCTATGCCTTAGAAAGATTCATCTCACAGCCCAGGCAGAATGGATTAGAGGTGGAAGGGACTTGCCACTGCCCTCCCTCCCTGAGGCCAAATTTCAGTGGCATGTGGAGTTAAATCCAAATCTAGCTCTAATAAGGTCATTTCTTTGTTTATCCTTTGTAGGTGATGGTTGGAAGTCAAATCTCTAATTAGATAAAAAAAAAAAAGGCTGGTTCTAATACAGACTGGAGGTGATCTTTTTTTTCTTTTGCTGTAACAGGAAGCACAGACTATCTCAACAAAGTGTATTTATTCTTCTAAGAATAACTAAGTTTTGTCTTTTTTATTCTTAGCAGATGTTGTGTATCTCCAGAGGTTTACAAAAGAATCCAGACAGACAACTGGCATTGATGGTATGTCAGCTATGTATGACTGCCCCAGCATTCATTGTTTAGTGCCTGTGAACTTGTCACTAGCGGAAAGATCTGGGTTAAACTTTCACACTCACACAGTATGTATGGTTCCCAAGAACCAGGATTTGTTATTGCTGATGATCCCTTTCTTTGATCAGCCAGATTCAGTGGAGTGGAATTTAGTGTGCAATTTATTTTAAGTAGCTGGGAAGTTGTATCTTTTCTAACTGGACATATCCTTCTATTTTCCTAGCCCCGTATACCCTGTGTGAGAGGAGAATAGGACCCATGAATGTCTGCTGTCATCTGGAAAGCAGTCAAGAAATAGATAATAGATATGACAGACTGATAAAAGATATGTTATGATAGATAATAGATACAACAGATGATGGGTTGAAATTAGACATAATGTCTAATATGAATAGAAAATAAGACCTATGGATATGATAGATAATAGATATTATAGGTATATAGATAGCATACACTATATAGATAACAGATATGTAAGTGATAGATAATATATATGAGAAATAATAGGTGTGATAGGTGATAGAAAATAGATATCATAGGTAGCTAATAGGATAGATATGGTAGATAATATGACAAATGATAATAGATTTAACAATGATAGACAGATAGACTGTGCTTAGAATGGGTGAGATTTCAAAAGGCTCTTCTATCTTACAAAATACCTCTTTGCTAGTTCCCAGTCACCTGCAGTTCTTTTACCACTAAACATAGTCTTTCATTCTATAATCTGACAAAAGGTTAAATGCACAAAGTCCTGAAAATAAAGAATCCTGCCATTTGTATAAATATTAAGTTGTAAATGACTGATGCCAGACCATTTCCTGAGAACTGACTTTGGCAAGTGAAGGTATTAAGAATCTGAAAGGGATGAAGCAGCAAGACAAGGAAAGGGAAAGTAGAGAGAGGAGGGTGCTTTGCAATTTTCTCTCTAGTCTCCACATTCTCTTCACACCATTGGCATCCGTTAGCAGTCTGCAGAGCTCACTTTCTTATAGCATGCCCAGAAGTCAAATCTGGGCACACCCTCTGTGACTCAATTCCCCTTGGGTTCTCTTCCTTTTTCTCCCACAGAATATCCATCCTTTCCCTGTAACAAAACTTCCCCTATACCCAAGCATGAGTCTTCTGAGAAATGAAGTCCAAGTCCTGAGGCCTGTATCTGCTGCCCTGAGCAAGAGACTTTCTTTTATCCAAACCACTGTTATACTAGGTAGTTATTACAAAACCGTAACACATGTGCCTAGAGCAAGAGACCTCATGCAATATGTGGCACTTGAAGGAACTCTGTCCTTGCAGTGTTTGGTGGTCAAACCAATGTGTGTGTGTGTGTGTGTGTGTGTGTGTGTGTGTGTGTGTGTGTGTGTGTGTGTGTGTGTGTGTGTGTGTGTGTGTTTCCTTCTGGGTAAGCATGTTAGGCCTTGGTTGAAAAGAGACATCTCTCATCTGCAGGGTCAGTGGGAGAGTAAAAATCATTGATGGGGGTCCCATCAGTCTACGTCTGCCTGTGGATCCAAGAGTCCAAGGCTAGTCTCAGGTGGTCAATTTCCAAGGAAGCAGTGACTACTGATGACAAGCAAAGGGGAAAAAAGCCTGCCCAGACCTTATCTGAAAGTATGATTTTGAGACTGTGGTCCTTTCCACCTATACCAATTTCTCACAGACAAGTGGGACATCCCAAGGTCCCCAAGGACATAAGTATCTTTTTGATTAGGGACAGCTGACTATAAAATTGATTGGGGATATTAAAGTCTGCCAGTGCACTGAGTGCAGACACACCAGGGGAGATGGAAGACAGTAGAAAGAGCCCAAGAAAGAGAGTCAGGACCAAAGAGAGTTAAGTCAACTCATCCATGAGTATAGTAGGGGTCAGAGCCTGACTATGGCACACTGCCTCAAATGGGAAACTAAAGCTGGAGAGATGAGTAAGTGGAACAATACACCAAACACTAGAAGAACTATTATAGGTCAAGAGACTCTCAAGATGTAATACCCAGAGGAAGAGAGTAACCCCAAAGGTAGAAGCAGAACCTTAGAAAGGGAAAAATGGCTTGGCCACAAGGGCTAAGAAGTATTTGGAAGTAATGAAGCAAGAGACAAACAATTAAATAAAAGGGGTTTTTTGTGGGGAGTGGAATGTAGAAGGAAAATAAATAACAGAATAGAGGGTAGAAACCTTTCCGTTTGCTCATCTCTAAAATAGGAAAGATAATAGCATATACCTTTCAGGGTTGTTGTGACTATCAAAAGAGAAAATAAATGTAAAATAATTTACCTTAAAGTGCATATAAATCTTAAAGTGTTATATAAAAGTTAGTTATTATTAGATAGCTGTCTCCCAGAACATTAGAATAAACCAAGCAGAGCTCAATGACTCCACAAGACAAGAAATATTCAGACAAAATCAAAGGTTTGAAAAAATAAGAAAATGTGTATACAAGTAAAGGAAAGATAATTTAATAACTTTTGGACTCCTTGCAAGCCATGAAAAAAAGAAGCTGCAGTAGCCAAAGAAGCAGGAGGAGGATCGGGGGAAAGAAAAGGAGGAAGAGGAAGAGGAGGGGGAAGGAAAAAAGGAGGAGGAGAAGGAGGAAGAGGAGAAGAATGACTAACATTCTAATAGGAGAAGAGAAAAATGTCCCTTCAGAATCCTAATGTGTTTAAGAGTCAAAGGGGGGGGGGCAGCAGTGAATAAAGCACCGGATCTGGATTCAGGAGGACCTGAGTTCAAATGAGGCCTCAGACACTTGACACTTACTAGTTGTGTGGCCCTGGGCAAGTCATTTAACCCCCATTGCCTCAAAAAAAAAAAAGAGTCAAAGAGGGCATGAAGAAGTAAGACAAACAGAGGGATTGGGCATAGTGTTTTTCTGTTTTGATCTTAAGAAAGGACAATAATGGGAGGGGGAAGGCAACACACTAGGGAAGAAATTAGGAACAAGAGATGGGAATTTATTATGTCTCATAATTGAGGTACATAAGAAGAGTATGCAAATATGGAGTAAATGAAGCAAGAGCAGAAGTCACAAGAATTTCACATTTATCTGAACTAGACAAAGTAAGGTTAAAAATACACAGGCACACACACAGGAAGTTTGATGAGTAATAGATTAAACACAACAAGGAAACAGGAAGGGATAGGGAAAAGAGAAAGGATAGAGTTGGGGAGGGAAGTCATAAGTAAAACAAATTTCAGCTTTAGGAGGAGAATCATGCAGGGGGGATTTTTTAAAAAAAGAAAAAAGTATAAAAACTAGTGACTGGGTTATAGTCAAGGAGACAAGAACACACCATATCTGTTGTCTCAACTAACTCTTCTTTGTATAGGAAGTCAGGAGGTAAAGATAGGAAGAAGTATAAGAGAATATGATGGAGGAAAATAATGACCAATCCTCACAGTGAATGTGAATGGGATGCAATCACCCATGAAATAGAGGAGGATAGGAAAATAGATTAAGAAGCAGAATCCAATAATATACTGTTTACAAGAAACACAACTGAAACATACAGACTCACACAGAGTGAAAATAAAAAGCTAGAACAGAATTTATTAGGCTTCAGACAAATTCAAAAAAGCAGAGGTAGCAATTATGAACTGAGACAAGGCAACAGTAAAAATGTATATGGGAGATAAAAAGGAAACTGTAGTATTCTTAAAGACACTACAAAAAAATGAAACAATATCAGTAATACTTAACATATATGAACCAAGTAGAAAGCAGGTAATCACTTAAAGGAGAATTTAATCAAAATATGGGGAATCAAAAATAGCAAAACTGTAATATTTGGGGGACTTAATGTACCCTTTATTATACCTAGAATAGTTTAAACAAAGATAAACAGGAAAGAAATAAAGGACTTGAATAGAATTTTAGAAGAGTTAAATATGATTGATCTCTGGCAATTTCTAAATGTGAATAGAAAGAACCATACATATTTTATCATATATGCCTTGTTCCTTTATAAAATATTGACATGTGCTAAGATATAAAACCTCACAAAAATGCAGAAAAGCAGAAATATTAAACATCCTTTACTGACCATATGATAAAATTATAATCAAGAAAGGACCTTTGAAGAAAAGATACAAACATATTAAAAGTGATTTAATCCTAAAGAATTGGTAAGTCAAAGAATAAATCACAAAAATTATAGATAATTTCACAAAAGAAAATGATGGCAAGGAGACAATTGAAGAAACCTTTGAGATACAGACAAAGTAGTCCTTAGCTGATATTATATATTGCTAAATACTTTCGTCAGTAAAGGAAAGAGCATATCAATAAATTGGACATGAAGCTAAAAAGTAAAAAAAAGAATACACAAGAGCAACAATTACAAAAAACAACTAAACACAAAAATACAATTTCTGAAAATAAAAGGAGAGACAAACAAAATTAAAAGGAAAATCCCTATTGAATTGATCAATAAACTAGGAGCAATTTTTATTTTTTAAAAAATTTTTTTTAATTTTAAGTGAGGCAATTGGGGTTAAGTGACTTGCCCAGGGTCACGCAGCTAGTAAGTGTTAAGTGTCTGAGGTACTCCTGACTCCAGGGCCGGTGCTCTATCCACTGCACCACCTAGCTGCCCCTAGGAGCAATTTTTAAACAAATAAAATAAATAAAATTTTAATTCAACTTATTTTTAAAGACATAAGAAAAATAAATTATCAAAATGAAAAAAGGGGAATTCACAGAAAATTAATAGAAAGTCCTAACTTTCCCAAACTAAGTATATGTCAACAAAATTTATAACTTACATAGAATGGACACATATTTAAAATACCCAGATTTAAAGAACAATGAATAGAGAACTTAAATGACCCAAGCTAAGAAATTGAGCAAAGCTTTATAAATGAACTCCCAAAGGACAAACAAACAAACAAAAAACTTACCAAAAACCAAAAAAAACCAACCCAGGAACAAATGGATTTACAAATGAACTCTATCAAAAACTCTAAGAACAATTCATTCAAATGTTGTATACATCATTTAGAAAAATAGGAAAATATGGAATCCTGCCAAATTCTTTCTATTCTACGACTATTATCTTGATACCTAAGCCTGAGAAAGCAGAGTAGAGAAAAAAAGTATAGGCCCAAATCCCTACTGAATAAGAACACAAAAATGTTGAATAGAATATTATCAAAGAGACTACACCAAAATGATTATAAACTATGACTAGGTAGGACTTATAGCAGGAATTGGGGGTTGGTTAACATATAGGAAAACCTATAAACATAGTAATAAAAATAATTTAAAATCACATATCAATAAAGAAAAAGCTTTTGACAAATACAATTGTTTTATGTTTAAAAAAATTTTAAAGCAAGGAAATAAATAGACCTTTTGTTAATATGATAAGTAGCATTGATCTACAGCAAATCATCATTAGATGTAGTAGAGAAATGCTAGAGGCCAAGATCAGTAGTAAAATGAGAATGTCCATTGTCATTACTATTAGTTTTATGTAATTTTTAAAAATATTAGCTATAGCAATAAAAAAGAAGAAAAACCCAAGAGAATAAGCATAAACAAATAGGAAATAAATTATTGGTTTTTGCAATTTTTTTTTAGAGAAACCTTGAATTTCAACTGTACTAGGTGGAACAGTAGATAGAGCATCAGGCCTGGAGTCAGAAAGACTCTCCTTGAGTTCAAATATGTCCTCAGACACTTACTAACTATGTGACCTTGGATAAGTAATTTAATCCTGTTTGCCTATAAAATGAGCTGGAGAAGGAATTAAGAAATCATTCCAGTATCTTTGACAAGAAAATCCCAAATGATGTCACGAAGAGTCGGACACTACTGAAAAACAAAGATATAACAAGAGAACTTCTAGATTCATCCATAATTAGTTGTAATCCTGAATCTTAGAAATTTCAGCCTTTACATATATAGTTATGTACCACCCTCACTACCCATTCCCTTTTTCTTTAGTCTTTCAACCAACATCTTCTGGTTATGTCACATAACAATTGATATCTTGGGCCTCAGATACCAGAGAGCTGTCAGGTAGGGAATTGAATTGCTTTTCTCAAGCAAAAGAGCTGTCCATTGCTCCCATTGGACCATACTTTATACTTCCCATACTTCATTCTTGTCTATGTCAGCACCATCTTCCTTGATCCCTTGTGAACACCAACAAACTGGAAGAGGTGATCTTAGGAGATGAATAAAGAATGGATTGATAGAGGTTATTACATTGGTAGCCCCTTCCCAGCCATTTTCTCCTTTCCTTTTGATGAGAGTTGTGAGGAATTATTCTTCTCTCCAGTGGAATCCCACACTAATATTTAGATTTATTATGTGGCCTGGACCACATAATAAGTGGCTTTTTATCTTCCTTTGAGATAATGAATGATGACTGTAAGAGAACTACTCGACGGGGCACTGGTTTCTGTTGCAACATAAAAGACCACTGTACTTGATTTTATGAACAACTCTGTGAGGGGCAGCTTCATGTAGATATTTTCTGTCCCCTTCACCAAATATTAGCACCTACGAGAGGAGGAGGTCATCTCAGTCTCTAATATTTACACAATTCTTCTCCAGGCAGTCTTAGATTATTCCCAGCCCAGCCAAGTCTGTGAGCTGGTGTTTCTGTGGAAGCAGCAATCTATTGAATCATTTTATAAGGTGGAAATAAAAGACAGACAAATCGAATAAATTGCTAAATACAAGTAATTGGCATGGATTGGCCATTAGCTAGGAAGTGAACATTTAGAAGGCACACCCAGACTTGAGCAGTTACAACCCATTTGCCATAGGTGTTGATAAGGCAAGGGTTTGCCTCCTTCATTCCTACTCTCCTTCCAAATAGTTGTATCCAAGAAGCTGTTCTCTCCACTTATATCTTCTTGCTCTCTCTGTTAGACCAGGTGCAAGGACTGATTTACATTCAGCACACAAATACATGAAAAATTTGTACAAAGATATCTTCTATGAAAATGATTTGTAAACTGTAAATTTACTACCCAGGAAAGGTCTTTTGATGTAAAATATCTAGCCTTTGGGCTGTGGGATTTGGTGCTGTTTTTTTCTGTTGTTTTGTTTTGTCTTCTCCAAAGAAACCTAATCTTTAAAGTTCTTTTTTTAAATTAAATGACAAAATTAGTAACTTAAACAAAGTAACAGGATATCAAATAAACCCACACAAAGTATTATCATTTGGGTATTTTACTAAAACCTAATAGATATAGAAAAAGAAACTCAATTAACAATAGAATATATAACATATTTGGTAGTCCACCTCACAAGAGAAACACAGAAATTATATTGCTACAACTATAAAACACTCAACAAAAATAATAAGAGCAGCAATTACAAACAAAACTAAACACAAAAATACAATTTCTGAAAATAAAAGGAGAGACAAAATTAAAAGCAAAATCCCCATTGAATTGATCAATTAAACTAAATCTAAATCTAAAATAGATCTAAATAATGGAGAGATATTAATTGCTTATTGTCGTGCCATGCCAATATAGTACAAATGACAATACCACCTAAATTAATTTACTTATTCAGTTGTTGTTTGTCCTTTGTTTTTGAAGAAGACCAATGACATCATGGGTGATGTCTTGACTTGTGAGTGAATTGGATCTAAGTGAGGCAGAGTTGCACAAAGTCATCAGCCTTAATTTCTCTTATAGAGTCATTGCAATTCCATGACAAGACAAAAGTCAAGATGACTGGCAATGGTCCAGGATGTAGTGGATGAGCTTGGCATCTTCAATCACTGACCAAGCTCTAAGCTTTCCATAGCACCTGATTAAGCCACCTTCGTGGCCATTGGAACAAAGTTGTTCTCATTTACCCATTCCACTAGGGGAAGTCTTCAAATGCTTGGGGTAGACACCCCCCGAACTCACTGACAAGTTTGAGGCCCTTCAGTTAGCCTCAACCTGTTTTAGCCTATCTACCAAGATGGTTTTACCAGGGTGCAGCTGCTTCACATGCTACAACTTCTTGGAGCCACAAGCAAAGGTTGAGTAAAAGGTAGACACCAAAGGTAGACAAGCAGCCCTGAAAAGGGCTCAGCAGGCCCTCATACCAGAGGTGCTAGTCCTCCCTTAACACCCCATACACCTCATACTTATTCAGTGCCATACCAATCTAGCTACTAATGGGTTACTTTATAGAGCTAGAAGAAATAGTAGTGGAATGGACCTAGATGAAGAAAAGATCAAGAATCTCAAGGTAAAAAATTAAAAAGTGGGAAGGAAAGGGGTTTATTAGTGTAATAGCTATACTATACTATACTATACTATACTATACTATACTATACTATACTATACTATACTATACTATACTATACTATACTATACTATACTATACTAATGCTATGCTATACAATGCCATGCTATACTGTGCTATAATATACTATCAAGTAGTAAACATCGGTTGGGACTGCATACAAAATTTAAAAATAATAATTAGTGAGACAGATTAGGAACACAAAATCCTGAAACAAAGAAATAGTAATGATAGTTTGGTGTTTGATAAATCCAAGGACTTCAACTACTAAGGTAAGGACTCCTCAACAAAAATTACTATTTAAAATGGAAAGCAGTCTGACTAAAGTTAATTATAGATTAAGATATACCATATGCCACAATAAGGTCAAATGGATCCATGACCTAGATATAAAAGGTGACATCATTAAAAAAATTATAGTAAGAGAATAGGAGATACCTTCAAAACTTTAGTTAAAAGAAGAGTTCTTGGGAGCAGCTAGGTGGCACAGTGGATAAAGCACTGGCCCTGGATTCAGAAGGACCTGAGTTCAAATCCAGATTCAGACATTTGACACTTACTAGCTGTGTGACTCTGGGCAAATCACTTAACCCTCATTGCCCTGAAAAAAAAAAGAGTTCTTGAACAGACCAGGAATACAGAAGGTCCCAGGAGATAAGAAATAAATAGTTTTGACCATATAAAATTAAGTAATTTTTACATGAACAAAATTGATGTGACAAAAATGAAAAAGGAAATAAAGTGCTGAAAAAATTTCAGCAAGTTTCTCTGACAAAATATTAATATACAAAATATATAGGTAATGGATTAAAATACCTAAAAACAAGACCTATTCCCCAACTAGCTAAATAGTTAAAGGATAAAGACAAGTCATTTTTATTTATTTATTTGTTTGTTTGTTTGTTTGTTTGTTTGTTTGTTTGCTTATTTATTTGCTTATTAATTAATTTATTTCTTATTTATTTTTGTGGAGCAAAGAGAATTAAGTGACTTGTTCAGGGTCACACAGCTTTTAAGTTCCAGATTTGAACTCAGGTCCTCCTGAATCCAAGGCCAGTGTTCTATCCACTGTGCCACCTAGTTGCCCCCAAAACAAGTCATTCTTAAAAGAAAAACAAGCTAAAAACAATGTTTGGGGGGAAATGCTTCAAATCACTAATAATAAAATAAATGTAAATTAAACAGACTCAGATTATACCTCCCAACAATCAGATTGGCAAAAGAAGACTACCCGAAAAAAAAGTGGAAAATAAAAATTGCTGGAAGGGCTGAGGGAGGAAAAGTATGCTAATATACTTCTGCTAGAGTTGTGAATTGATATAGCCATTCTGGGGAATAATTTGGACCTACGCTCAAAAAAATCACTAAACTGGGTATACCCTTTGACCCAGAGACATCACTATTAGACTTATACATCAAAGAGATGAAAGACAGAGGGAAAGGGTCTCTAAGTCCAAAAACACTCATGGCAACATATTTTGATGTGGTGAAAAACTGGAAATTAAAGAGGATACCTTCAAATGAAGAATGGTTGGATAAATTATAGTACATGAATGAATATTATGGTGCTATAAGAAATGACAAAATGGACAGACGCAGAGAAACCTGAAAATATTTGTATAAGCTGATAAAAAATAAAGCGAGTCATTTTATACAATGACTACAACATCCTGAAGAAAAACAATTTTGAAAGACTTAAACACTGAGTAATACAACATCTCAAGACTACAGAAGTCTGTGATGATAAAGCCTACTTCTCACAACTAATCAGAAAGGTGAAAGACTAGAGGTATAGAATGGGGCATATATTTTTGGATTTGACCAGTGTCAATGGACGATGGCAGCTCGATAATTCAATGAATAGAGTGCTGGACCTGGAGTCAGGAAAACCTGGGATCAAATCCAACTTCGGACACTGACTAGTTGTGTGACCTTAGGCAAATCCCTTAACCTCTGATTTTTCCTGCATTTCCTCAACTGTAAACTGGGGATAATGGTAGCAACTACCTCACAGGGTTGTTTTGAGGATTAAATGAGATAATATTTGTAAAGCACCTGGAACACAGCAGGTACTATATAAATGTTAGCCATTTATTATTATTATTATTATTATTATTATTATTATTATTATTATTATTAATGTGTGGATTTATTTCATTTAACTGTATTAACTTGTTACAAGGGAATTTTTTTTATTTGAATAGGAGCCAGAAAGGAAGAAAGAATGAAAGGAAGAAGGAAGGAAGGAAGGAAGAAAAAGAAAGAAAAAGGATGGAGGAAAGAAAAAAGGAAGGAAGGAGGGAAGAGGGAGGGAGGAGGAAGGGAGGAAGAAAAAGAGAAAAAAGGAAGGAAGGAAGAAGGAGGGAAGGAAAATGGAACATTATTTAAAAGGCACAGCGGTTCAGAAGGAAACAGAAAAGCAGGACAGCTTTGAAACTAACATGCTGAATTCAATGTATGCTTTTTTTAAGCTGCCCATAACTGAGATCTGTAGTATCATAGACAATCTTCTTTTTCATTTCTTTGTATATGGAAGTCTTTATGTTTGCTAGCGCATATTAAGTTCAGAAAAAACAACAACCGAAGCACAATGTTTTGTGGGAATGTGGCAAAAAAGTGGCAGTACCATCACAGGTAAACAGATCCATTTTCCTAAAATAAAGCAGCGTCTGGGATGTTCTAATTCTACTGAATCGTGTCTCCATTGGGGAGTTTTTCTTTTGATGTATGTGTCTGATCATAAGAGGTGAGAATTACATGCTTCTTACTACTGTAGATTAGTTCAAGGAAAGGATGAACTGACACCATGTATGTAATTTTCCTGTGGCTTTGCAGCACTCTTGTACAACACTGCCTGTTGCTCTCCAATTAAAAAAACCAACAACAGAGACCCACTGGTGTTCCATCAACCTCCCATTCACTCCCCTAAGACAGGGCTACGTCAGCAGCTAGCCCCATGCTACAAACTTTCCCTGGGAGTTAAGGCTTAATATTTTTGTCACTGGCTTATTGTCAATGCTTTCCACAAAGTAACCGGGGGCTATTTGGGAAGGATTTTGCCACTGGAGCCTCTGAGTGCTAATGAGTGTGACTTCAGAAGAGAATTTTCCATTAGTAAGTAAGAAAAAAAAAATCACCTTGAAATCTAATAAGTAATATTGGGTCTATATCTCCTAATCAAGGCCTTTGTTTCATCATCTAGTACTGCCCAGCACCAGATATGAAAACTGGAGTTCTAATTTGATTATTTCATTCATTTAATACATATTTAAGTACAAACCTAAGCTTGGCAGTAGGGGAGAGGGGCAAGAGGAGAAACAGAGCAAGATCCCAGTCCTTAGCCTCAAAGGGTTTACAGTTTGGAAGGAATTTTTTTTTAAAACCACACACATGCAAATAATTAAAATGGTAATAATTACAATACATAATTCATAAGAAGAGAGGAAGGATGATATAGGAGATAGAGAGCCAGCTGTGGAGTCAGAAAGACCTCCAATCAAGTTTTGTCTCTAACTTATTGCCTGTGTGTCCTTGGTCAAGTCATTGAACTTCTTATTGCCCCCAAACAGATGTCTAAGACCATAAATTTCAGAGTACATTCTGAAGATCTACATTGGTCAGACTTTCCTAACTGGGATTTCTCTATACCAGTGAAAATAAATAATAATAGTAATAACCCATGTGTATTTAACATTTGATAATTTACAGAACGCTTTTCTTGCACCAGTCCAGTAACATAAATAATGTAAATAGCATTAACTCTAGTTTACAGATGCGAAAATGTATATAGAGGACAAGAAATTTGCTGAAAGTTACACAGCTGCAAAACACAACTTTGCTGTAGGACTTCTGCTACAATAGGCTACCTAGATTTCTGTGCAAAGGAATAAAGGGATTTTGAGAAGGGGTGGCAAATCAGGGACTGCTTCCTGGAGGTGGCATTTGAGCTGGGCCTCTGGAGGAAAGGAAGGCTTTCAATCGAATGGGAGGGCACTACAGGCAGAGGGAACAATGGAAACAAGACCAAGATTAATTAACTTCCCTTCTTCACCTTCCAGCTCCTGTTTTCCTCCATTTACCCCATCCCATTGACTAAAGAGTGCCCTCGCTGGTTCCCAGTCCATGAATTCTCCCGGAAGCTTCCCCAAAGCGAAGGTTGGAGTCGTCCCCTCTCTTCTGTTCTAAATCAAATGTGCTGCTTTTATGCCCCACTTCACACATTGTAAAAGATACCAGTGTGAAGACGGCTCTGTGTCCACACATTCAGAATGCCTTGTGACCCGCTGTCTGCCTGCTGATAGATTCAATGCCCATTATTGTAATGGATTTGCTGTTGGGAAGAAGAAAGGGTTATCTGCCTAATAAATTCAGGGACCCCAAAGGGTTGTTATCAATCACGTAATTCCCCTGTATATTGAATTTTATTATAACAGATTTGTTTAGTTATTTCTAAAAGACAAATATGCTCTGATGAGTGTCCTGGGATACTGGGGGACAGCTGAGATAGAAGGAATACATAGACGTGAAGAGGAATGACTTGTTTTTTCAGTCCAACTAGCAAAGTACTAGAGGACTGCCTTGCTAGTAGGGCGTGTGGGGTATTTTTTTTTAAAGCTGTCTTGCTAATGAAATGCATAGAAAAGTAGAAACATGGCATGCAAATTAGACACCTTTGGGGATTTAGAAAAAAAAAACTTGTTTGAAGGGCTAATTAAGGAGCTATTAAAAATAATTAATAATCATCTGCTTTTCCCAAATAGTTTTCAGTTCAGAAGTGTAATCGAGGCCATTTTTATTTCAGTTTTTAAAATATGGGAGCTTCAAGTAGCAGTTTCTTAGTTGCTGAGAAAAATTTTCTAAACTTTTAATCATTTTTATATTGAATTCAAATAATGCCTTTCCGTACTTTCACTTCATTTTATTTTACTTTTACTCTCTCTGGTTTGTGCCTTGCAGTGGATCATTCAGTGAATACACCATAGCAGGATTGGTTCTAAGGTCTAACTGGAAGAAAATTGTTGTGAGTTACAGGAAATTAAAAAATTCCTGCAATACCAACCCACTACTCAAAGTCAATCTGTGGTATCCCAGAATCCACTCGACTCTGAAGTCAAGCCAGAATGATTTTTGAAGAGTAATTTCCAGCCTTATAAAGGGTCACATCATGTATTAAAGCCATATTTGCTTCTGTGTTTTGTAAATTTCGAACTCATTACTAAACCTTTGTCTCTTATACCCTGTGTCTGGCTCTTAATTCCCCCTCATCAATCTAAGCCTTAAAAATCTAATGAAAAATGCTGAAACACATTTTGCATGTGGAAATGTGATAAAACATAAATTGTTACGATTTTGAGGAACAGCCTTTCAAAGATGGTCATAAGGACCCCGTCACTGCTCTTTAAAGCTCATTTGCCATTGGACGTGGGCAAACAGTATGGGGGATAAAAAGAAATGAACAGGAAGCTTCTGGCCTCTTCTAAGCTACAGGACTTACTGTCCTAGGGATAAAGGCATAGGCAGCTTCCCCTCGGCCCAGAATGCCCATGTCTCAGTTCCCTCAGCTGGATGATTTTAAGGTTTCCTACAAAGAATGTGTTAAACTCAAGGCTGGAGAGTTCTTGACATTTAGCAGCATGGTATAATAGCATCAAGATCTCTGAGTTCTACTCTAAGCTTTACCACTGACTAGATATGTGACCTTGAGTTGTCATTTCCCTTTCCTGCCCCTTTTGAGTTCTTCTGTTTATAGTTCAGTTTATAGTTCAATGGAGGCAGTTGATCTCCCAATTTGATCCCAGTTGATCTCTTTGGGGACCCTCGTGTGCCAACCAAACTGAGGAGAGCTTTGGGCTTTGAGGATCATTGATGCAGCTCCAGATTTAAATGTCATTAGTCATAGAGAATCAACAAATGTGGCAGAGACCCTCCCCCCAAGACAGCAGTGTGACTCCATGACATTGAGATTCCTTTATATTACATATTAGCTTGAGCAATTTTGTCACCCACAGGACCAACATATGCGTTGAGTCTCATGTCACTGTGCCTGGGAAACCTTGAGAATGCTCGCTGGCCATGATAACAGACAAACACCACTCTGTTCATTGATGCGCAAAAGGGAGGTCCAGGGGCAGAGCCCATTTCAGAATCTTCCCTGGTGACCCCAGAACTCTGCCCATGAAATTCTGGACTGATGGAATTAAACTGTTCTTTAAGCACAGACTCACAAGACCTAATGAAATTAGGATGATCATTTTGAACCAGGCTTAGTCTGGGGAATATGTGAGAGTTTCAAACAAGAGAACATGCACAGTGTTTTGCAGGTCTTAAAGTGATAAATGTCAAATATTAGTATTTAAACAAATCATCAGATCATTGAGGATGATGACTTCTTATAGGATAACCACCTAATTAAACTAATTGGTCTCCCTGCTTCTAGTCTTGCCCTTTCCTAATCTGCCCTCCAAACAGCTGCCAAAATAATTTCCCCAAGGAATTGTTCTGACTGATTCACCATCACTCCCCTACTCAAAACCATTCATTGGCGCCCTATTACTTCTAGGACAGGGATTCATAACCTATTTCATGTCATGAGCCCCTTGGGCAAGGTGGGAAAGGCCTATGTTCTTAAATTCATAAAAAATAAAATATGCAGGATTACAAAGGAAACTTAATTGCAGTTATAAAAGTTTTGTTTAAAGTCTGAGACCCCATGTACCTACACTAGCATAAAATACTGGCTCCTTAGTTTAGCACTTAAGACCCTTCACAATCTAGCTCTAACTTTTCTTTCCAGCTTTTTGTTATTGTTCAGTAGTTTTTGGTCATGTCAGACTCTTCATCACCCAATTTGGGTTTTTCTGGCAAAGAACCTGAAGTGGTTTGCTATGTCCTTCTCCAGCCCATTTTACAGATGAGGAAACTGAGGCAAACAGGGTTAAGAGACTTTCCCAGGGTCATGCAGGTAATAAGTGTCTGAAGCTGAATTTGAACTCAGGAAGATGAGTTTTCCTGACTCCAGGCCTGGCATTCTGTCTACTGCACCACCTAGCTACCCTTTCCAGTTTTATTTCACTTTCTTTCCCATCATGCCTCACTCTATATCCTACCTTTAGATAAAACTCCTCAACTAGATGTAGCCAAACTCTCTCCTCATCTTATCTTCCTCCAGCACTTAACCTAGGTACCAAATTCTCCAGGAAGCTTTATCTGATCCCTCTAGTCCTGCTCAAATTGCCTTATTTACTTACCCATGTGCACATTATGTCTTCCATCAAGGAGCTGGGATTGGTTGGTGGAAAAATTGAGATTTGAACCAGTCTTTCCTGATCTCAATTCCTGATCTCCCCTCTATTGACTCTCTTATGCTGATTCTACTATAACATCTCTGGCTTTTTAGCTGTGGCCTTTAATGGGGTGCCAGAAATCATGGAGACACATAAAAATGTAGAGGGGAAGAACAACTTTTCTTTTCCTCATTCCAGCAATGTAACTGACTAGTTGAGCTTAGGATCCACATGAAGCCAGCCAGTGAAAATTTTAATTGGTGGTTATCTGATATTGGGATGTCTTGAAGCTCTGTCTCTGTTACTATATTGTGAGCTCCTTAAAGGCAAATATTGGGTCTTGTTCATCTTTGTATTCCCCTCACTACCTACCTTGGAGGCAGAGTAGATAGAGTGCTGGGCCTGGAGTCAGACAGACTCATCTTGCTGAGTTTGAATCTGGCCTCAGACACTAGCTGTGTGACCCTGGACATGTCACTGTTTGCCTCAATTCCTCATCTGTACAATAAGTTAGAGAAGGAAATGGCAAACCACTCTAGTATCTTTGCCTAAATGGTGTCACAAAGAGTCAGGCATGACTGAAAAACAACTGAACAACAACAGTATCTCCCATAGTGCCTTATACACATTAGGTGCTCAGTAAATGTTAATTAACTTGAATTAATAACTACAAAGCTTAAGAGTACACATAAAATATCATGTAACTGAAAGGGTTATACATGTTTTAATTCATTTTTCATGACAAGAGACTTTTTAGGGCCAGTGAATGTATTTGTCATCACTTCCAGAAGAGGTAAATAAAGATGGAAAATACAAGGTGATTTTTTTCCAAGGTCACAGAGCAAATTAGTAACAGGATGAGTGGCAATTCTCTCACTTTATAGAAGAGGAAACTTGAGTTTCAGTTCAATTCAATAAATGTTTAGGTAGAAGAGATTACTTGCCCAGGGTCACGCAGAACCTGAGGGGAGGGTCTAGCTTCTCATTCCAGTGCTATTTCTACTATGTGACACTGGTATATCTTTCAAATATTTCTTCAGGATCTTTTTTTTTAATATGACAAAAAGTATCTGCATAAAACCAAAAGCAATCATCATGGGAAATGAGAACTCCCTAGAAACTTTCCCTGTAAAGACAAGAGTAAATCAAGGAAAATGCTTTCGTCCTGCTAGTGTTTGATAGAGTTCTGGAAATGCTAGCAATAGCAGTGAAATAAAAGGGAAAAATTAAAGGTATAATGAGAAAAATAGTAAAAATCCATATTTGCAGGTGACATGATTTACTTGGAAAATCCTAGAGAATCAGCAAATAAACTGATAGAATCATTACCTTCAGCAAAATTGTGGGCCACAAAATAAACATGCAAAAATCAATAATATTTCTGTATAATAACAACAAAATCAGAGGCAATAATAGGAGTGTAAAATATTTGGGAGTCAATGAACCAAAGCACACTTGATATGTCAAGTATGAAATATCCCTTAAAGAAATAAAGAACAACTTAAATAATGAATTATTCAGTATTTATAACTAGTTCATGTCAATATAATAAAAAAATGACCAAAGTTAATTTACAAATATTATTCTATTCTCAAAAGACTATCAAAAGTACACTTTACAGAGCTAGTAAATAATAACGAAATTCATTTGGGAGAAAAAAATGATCTAGACTATCCAGGGAAATAATGAAAGAAGTAGGAATGGAGGGGAATAATACTTCTAGACTTCAGACTATGCTATAAATCAGCAATTATCAAACCAATTTATTCTAGTCCAAAAATAGAAAAATAGATTGGTACAACTGAGGATAATCAGCAATAATACAACTCAATAATCCAATGTCTGATAAAAAACAAAAACATAAATTACATAAGAAAGAATTCCCTATTTGATAAGAACTACTATGAAAACTAGAAAGCAATCTGGCAGAAATTTGGATTAGACCAGCATTTTATACCATATTTTACAATAAATTCAAAATGGTTACATGATCTAAATGTTCAAAATCATTACATAAAAAATTAAAAGACAAGCAGGTCATATACCTTTCATAGCTATGAGTAAGAAATGAATTCTTAAACTGACAAGGGGTAGAGGAACTTATAAAATATACAATAGATGGTCTTGATTACATGATTGTCTATTTAGGAATGGGCCTCAGACTTTAGGCATATGCTTACAAGTGTCTTCTACATACACATACACATATATACAAACACACACACAAATATGCATCTACAACAAGAAAGGAAAAGGTCAATTAGAAAAAAAATCCTTGTATCAAAAATTTCTGTTAAGGGTTTAGTATCTAAGATATATAGAGAACTAATAGAAATACATAAGACCAAAAGTCATTCCTCAAAAGATAAGTGGTCAAGGGATATGAACAGTTATCCAAAGAACAATCACAAACTTTTAATAATTATATAAAGGAATACTAACAATAAGAGAGATGCAAATAATTTCAACTCATACTCAGCAAATTGGCAAAGATAACAAAGGACAGGAATAGTCGGTGTTGGAGGGAGTGTGGAAAGATAGACCCAGTGTTGGATCTGTGAATTAGTACAACCATTCTAGAAAGCAATTTGGCGTTATGTAAATAAAGAGGCTAAAATGTCCACACCCTTTGATCTAAAGATTCTGCTATTAGGTCTATGCCCCAAGGAGGTCATTGAGAAAAAGAAAGCCTTCATAGAAACCAAAATATTTATAGCAACACTTTTTGGACCAGCAAAGATTGGAAACAAAGTAGATGCCCACTAATTGACAAGTGGCTACAGATACTGTGGTATAAAATGTAATGAAATATTATTATGCCATAAGAAATGATAAACATGGTAAAACAGAAAAGGATGGAAAACCTTATATGAAGTGATGAAAAGTGAAGTAAGCAGAGTTAGGAAAACAATATACACAATGGCTATGGACAAAGCAATCGAAACTGAATGTTGTGAAATTCTAGAACCCAAACTTGGCTCCAAAGAAGAGATATGAGTACACATTGCTCCCAATTTCTTTGTATGGGCGGGAGATCCACAGATGTGGAACATTATGTATAAAGGATTTTTAAAAATGCATTGATCCATTTTGCTTAATTTTTTTCTTCCTTTTTTTTCTTTTTCCTTTCAAGAAAGTATTTTTCTAAGCGATGGCTCTCTAGAAGAAGACAGGGAAAAATTTTTGTACAATGGGAAATCCAGGTGATATAAAAATAAAATCTATAAGTAAAAATCTATTTTTTAAAAAATGCTCCCTCGGGTCATTAGTTTCATTTTTTGCTAATGGAAGATGTGTTGGAATAGTAATGACTTCGGAATTTGAGAACACAGACTTTTGCAATGCATTCTATTCCTGCCTAGAAATACTATCCCAAACATTGGTAGAAAACTTAGTTGTGTTAAGAATCTCATATGATTTGTCAAATGTTTGGAGTCTGATAAAAAACACAAACATGTTTCCTAAGCACTTCCCCCCTCACTTAATTTTTTAAAAAACATGAGTAACTTAAAGAAAATCTAATCCATATGCTTTTCATTCATTTACACTGAAATCATCAAAACACTGTAGAATGAACCAAAAGATACTTTGGTGATGTCAAAGGAATCTTTTCAAGCTTTTAAAGAAGTGTTCCTTGAATCCTTCCTCTCACAATCAGAAGGTCACATCTTTCCAAAGATAAATGTTTTTAAAACCCATGGCATTGGCATCACTGATCACAGAGCTTGATGAGGTTCCTTCATCCATGTGGAAAACCATGTCACCAGGTTCTCATTGCTTGCCTTCCATTCACAATTCCCCAGCTTCATTGGCTTCAGGCAGAACACCAAACCTCTGATGGCTTTCCATGGGAGGTTTGGGGAGAGTGAGTCTAATGCCAGAATTAGCTGTGTCTTCACTCTCTCTCCCATGTGGTTCCCCTGGAATGGTATCAGAAAGTAAAAGAGTAAAATTGGAAAAATGGCAGTAATGGGGATTAAGGTCACATGTGGACCACAACTGCAAAATGATGAACTTATAATTCTTGGATGTCCCAAGTAAGAGACTCAAGGACGAAACCCAGCCACCACTCAGCTGGGAGAAATATAGCCAGAGTAATGTCATTAAGACTCAGAGAGTACCTAATAGTTGGATTTGACACACAGACACACAGACACACACATACACATTCATATATGTGTATATATGTATACACATATATATATATATCACTGAGGTTGATAAAATCTTTTATATTCACTATCTTATTTAATCCTCTCAACAGCTTGCTGACATAAGGAGTAAAACATCTTCCTTTTAAAGATAGAGAAATTAAGGCTCAACTTGCTGAAGTGATTTATCCAAAGGTGTGTATCTCATAAGTGCCAGAGAAGGAACATAGGCCTAGATCTTTTGTTACCAAATACAGGGTTCTTTCCACAAAGCAAGGATCTAAGTAACATGCTTACCTCAAAAGGTGGCTGGGGGCTGAACCTAAAGAAAGACAGGGCAGGAGAGAAATATCCTAATTCTGATCTAGGGAACAATTATAAGCAACTTTCCATTGCCCTTATGTATAGAGGGGACCCAATCCCATGGATAACTCCAAGGAATGGCTAATGAAAAATCTATTTCAACTGGATTTGGGGGTAAATTTTATCTAGTCAAAGTAGGTCACAACCTTTGAAGGATGACTTCATGAAAGAGAGCTGAAAGGGACACAAGAGGTGATCCAGTCTACTTCTTAGCTCTCTTCAAGACAAGCAAATGCCTAAGAAGTCTTTCCTGATTGCCCTAGTTGTTAATGCCCTCATCAAAAACAATATTTTGTACTTAGTTATCTGTGTACATGTTTACTTGTAGAATCTAAGCTTCTCGAGGACAGGAGCTTTCTGGGCTTGGTCTTTGTATCCCTAGGGTTTGGCATTTAATAGACACTTATTGATTGAGGGTCTTCATGTTATCATCTTCCAGCATAGCACCCGGCATGTATTGGGCATGTAAGTGATTATTGAATTATACTGTTGAACCCATTAACAAAAGGGGAAAATAGCAGAGGTAGTATATAAATGCTTGTTCTTTAAGTCCACAATTAGCAGTATTTATCTGGAAATTTCTTTCCCATTGAGTAAAGTCTTTCATTTCTCCTTTAGAGATTTAGCCTAAGCTGCAAAACTTTCTGGGGAAGTAACTCTGTGGCATTTACACTAAGAAAAAAAGGACTGATATCAGATCTTTCCCTGATAGCAAGATTTTTCGGGGTGAGAGGAAAGAGATTGAAGAAAACATGCTGGTAATGTTTGTGTAAAATGGAAATGGTTCTTTAGGAAAAGGTGTTGGGGGAAAGGAGGAGCTACAGAAATAAGTGGTTGTGCGCCCTGACCATATCCAAGATCCCTATATTGCATAGGTAAGAATTAACTACCAGGAAAACCTGGGCTGCTCATTGCATGGGGATAAGATTGATGACTAAACTAAAATTCTATCTTCTACAAGAAGCCTTCCCCAATCTTCTTAATTTCAGTTCCTTCCCTGTTTTCCCTCTAAATTATTTGTCATTTACCCTGGATATATATATATATATGTATATATATATATATGTATGTATGTATGTATATGTATATATATGTATATATATATATATGTATATATATGTATATATATTCTTTCCCCCACCCCCATTAGACTGTGAGTTTCTTGAGGGTAGGGACTGTCTTTTGTCTCTTTTTGTTTCCCCACAGTGCCTGATATATAGTAGATACTTAATAAATGTTGATTGATTAATGAAACAGCTAAAACTAGTAAGGGAAGGGGCAAGGCTGGATTAGGGTATAATGGAGACCATAAACAAACTAAATGACCAAAAGAAGCATCTTTGGTTTTGGTTTGGTTTTGGGTTTTTTTTGCTGGGCAATGGGGGTTAAGTGACTTGCCCAGGGTCACATAGCTAGTAAGTGTCAAGTGTCTGAAGCCAGATTGGAACTCAGGTCCTCCTGAATCCAGGGCCGGTGCTTTATCCACTGCGCCACCTAGCTTCCCTGAGAAGCATCTTTGGAATATAGAATGACTTGCCTAAGTTCTTCCTGCTCATCAGTAGCCAGGTCAAACCCAGGTCCTATGATTACAATTATTTTCCCCTATTAAACAATGGAGGCTCTTGTGCTGAGAGCATAGACCAAATCAAGACTAAGAAATGATGGCCAAGCCAAGATTGACAGCTAAGTGATGGTTTGAACAGCCCTGTAGATCTCTTTTTATTTTTATTTGCTTGTGTAGGGCATGCTCTCTATTGTTTTTATATAGGAAATGCTGTCAAATCTTGGAACCAAACACATCATCAAAGACAAACTTTGATAACATCCCAACCCCTTTTGCCAATCAAGCATTGGTTCTGATTATATCATATCTGTAAGCAGATTTCCCTCCCTAATTATGTTTTCATTAAACTATTACGAGTTGGTTTATTTCACCTGAGCACAAAGAAGCTCACAAAGGAGAGAGAACAGTCCCAGAAACTAAGTCCAAAGGGAAAGAGAAGTTATTTTAGGATTTAAAATGTACTGAGTCAGGAATGTGGATACAAGGTGTTAATCAAATCAAGTCAAGTCAAGTCAACACCATCGATTAAGTGCTTACCATGCGCCAGGCACTGTACAAAGCACTGAGAATACAAAGAAAAGCAAAAGCTGGTCCCTTCCCTTAAGGAGCTAACAATCCAATGGGGGAGAAAACATAAAAGCGACTATGTTCAGATAAGGATATACAAGATAAACTTATAGAGGACAAATTGGAGATAATCTTAGAGAGAAGACCCTAGAATTAAGGAGGTCCAGGAAAGTGAGACTTTAGCTGGGAGGGAAGCAAAAAGCTGGAAATAAGGAAGAAGAGAATTCCAGGCATGGGGAACAATCAGTGAAAATTCATGGAGTTGTGTGTGAAGAACAGCAATGATTACAGTACTCAAGAACTGACTATGCCTCAGGAACACTTACATAAACCACCATAGAGAAAAGAGTATCATAAGAGGGAAACATAGAAAGATCACTGAATATGGAGTCACAGGACCTGGGTTCGAATTCCAGTTCTAATCTTTCTCCCTGCGAGATTTCACTTAATTTATTTTGGACTTCAGTTTCCTCATCTGTAAAAATGAAGAGTTAGAGTCTTCATATAGAAAATAGACAGATTATCTATGTGTGCACAAACACATGTGTATGTATACACATGTATGTATAACCATGTGTGTGCATATGTGCATACACACATAGGCATACACATGTATGTTCATCAAAATTAGCACTAGAAGAGGCCTTAGATCTCACTGAGTCCAGTCCTCTTATCTCAGATTTTAGGAACCTGAAGCCCGGAGAGGTTGACTCTTCCAGTGTAAACAGCGCGTCTAGACTTAGACTCAGATCCTTTGGCTCCAAGGTCATTATTGGAACTCTTTTCACTATTCCACACTGCTTCTCATATAAGATTATATATCTCCCTTCTACCTCTTAATTGGGACCCCAAAATGCAAAGGCATTTAAAGAGGCAGTTAGGCAGTGCTGTGTCCAGAGTCATGAAGACCTGACTCCAAATTCAGCCTCAGTCATTTACTAATTGTGTGACCCTGAGCTAGTCACTTAAACTCTATTTGCCTCAGTTTCCTTAACTGGCAATAATGATAATACCTTCTTTCCAGGGTTGTTATGAGGATAAAACAAGATAACTATAAAGAGGAGCTGAACATGGTGCCTGGCATATTATAGGTGCTATATAAATGTTTATTCCTCGCCTCAAACTCCTACCCCCAATCCTGTAACCCTATGAAAATCAGAGGATCATAGATTTAGGGCTGAAATAGTCCTTAGAGGTCATTGAATCCCCCCAACCTTGTTTTACAGATGAAGCTAATGAGGAGTGGGGATTAAGTGACCTGCACAAGGTCACACAGCTAATAAGAATCTGAAGTGGTATTCAAAACCAGGTCTTCCTGACTTTAAGTCCTGATCTCTAGGCATTATGCCACACTGCCTCTAAAAGACTCCCAACCAATAAGAAGCTGAGACCAGGGATAATAATATCTCCCAGTGCCACATGACACACAACGGTGTGCAGAACAGAAAGAGAGAAGGCAAAGTTGAGGAAATTTATTTGCATGGTTTTCTGTGTCTCTGGGGCCATCCTACAATTTGCACCCAAATAAGAAAACTGGGTTGCTTTTGTGTTTCATTCCAAGTCAGATGCTTCAAGAGCCCTGGGAGATCTTGAGCTGGTCTGAAAATACCAGATATATAATCCTGTGCTGAGTCTATCAGAGAAATCCATCTTCCCCAGTCCCCAGAAAAGTCCTCCAAAAGAAGTAAGCTTTCGTAGCAAGGAGGGCACCCAGAAGTCAGAGGACAAGCTCTCCAATGTGTTCCCTAAATAGGCTGATGACTGTCCGTTATGTCACGCGACCAAGTCCATGCCCTTTCTCCCAACTGCTAATCTTCAGCAATAAGTTCAGAACATTATGGTGCTCACCTCTCTCCACACTCAATCCTCCAATGGCACCTTTGTCCGCCATGCCCTAGGACTGAGAAGGATCAAATCCAAGAAAACTTCAGCATGTGATCTACAAATGTGCTCATTTTGATCTTCCCCCATACACACCCTTTAAACTGTTGCAAAGGAGATGATGGGAACAGCTTACTCATGGGAGCTGTTCCAGCATAATGCATCACATGTGGTGAGAGAAACACAGCTTGTATGTACATTTGCAGAGCAGCCCAGTGTGGAGGCAACATTTCTCTTCATGAGCTTTGGCTGAAACAGGAGAATAAAAGGGAAGTGAGAGGGAGGGGAAATCCTCTCCAGCAAATGACTTTTTCTGGTTTTGTGTGTGTGTGTGTGTGTGTGTGTTACATTAGAACATACAGCGATTGTTCTTTGGTTTCCCCATTGCTCATGGGCTCTCTTTCTCTAAAATTCTGAAATGTTCATCAAAAAGAATAAAATTTACAGATTTTCTTCTCTTTCCTTATTTCAAACCCAGCACAGAGAAACTGTGACTTTTTTTGGTCAGCTGCCTGACAAAATGCAAAATTGTTGGCTCTTAAGTTAAAAAGCAAAGATCTAAACCCCAATAACTAACAAAAGTTAGCTTGTCAAAGGTACTACTTTCCACCTGCTAACAGCATAATCACTACCCAAGAACCAAAAAGTTTGTATTGGAACATGTGAGTGTAGAGTTCTTTGTTCAGATGAGAAGCTATGTACAAATATGACCATGTCTATAAGAAAGGAAGCAACTCTAGTAATTCAGATTTGATATTAAAATTTGACCATGGTGGCAGCTAGGTGGCACAGTGGATAGAGCACCGGCCCTGGATTCAGGAGTACCCAAGTTCAAATCTGGCCTCAGACACTTGACACTTACTAGCTGTGTGACCCTGGGCAAGTCACTTAAGCCTGATTGCCTAAAAAAAAAAAGAAAAGAAAAATTTGACCATGTCAGACTATTCCAGGTACACATGAATTTGGAGGCATCTTCTCTCCACACAGAGAAGAGGGACTGGCAGGTCTCTCTCACTCAGAGGTTTGCTGAAGCAAGTTCCCAGAGAGTCAATTGTTAAATTTTCAGAGGGAGCACTTAACATCTCAGAAATTGGAAAAGTTGTAAATCAGGACTTGATTTTATTATTTTGGTGAATGTCTAGACTTAAGAAAGTAATGGAGAGGGGCAGATAGGTGGTGCAGTGAATAAAGCACCGGCCCTGGATTCAGGAGGACCTGAGTTCAAATCCAGTCTCAGACACTTGACACTCATTAGTTGTGTGACCCTGGGCAAGTCACTTAACCCCCATCGCCCTGCAAAAAGAAAAAAAAAAGTCGTGGAGAAAATGTTAATATGCAGATTAAAATTAAATTAGTGTGTCATTTCAGAGAGCTGGTTATTAAACATTTACCAGCACACAACTACACAGCTATGCAAAAACTGCCAGGTTTCTTTTGCACCACACACATTCAATCCTGTAAGAACAGTCCTTTCACATCCTGAAGGCATTTCAGGCTAGTGTTTAGTGAAGAGTAGATGTATGTGGGGCATCTGGCTAGGTCAGTGAATAGAACTCTGGGCCAGGAGTCAAGAAGACACATTTTCTTGAGTTTGAATCTAGCTTCAGACACTTACTAGCTATGTGACCCTAGACAAGTCAGTTAACCCAGTTTGCCTCAGATTCCACATCTGTAAAATGAGCAGGAGGGGCAGCTAGGTGGTGCAGTGGATAGAGCACCGACCCTGGAGTCAGGAGGACCTGAGTTCAAATCCGGTCTCAGACACTTAACACTTACTAGCTGTGTGACCCTGGGCAAGTCACCTAACCCCAATTGCCTTGCCAAAAACAAATGAGCAGGAAAAGGAAATGGCAAACCATACCTTGCCAGGAAACCCCCAAATGAGGTCATAAAGAATCAGACATGTCTGAACTACAACGAAGATCTGTGTCTCTGCCATTGTTGTCTCTATATCCCCATCTCTCTCTTTCTTGACTAAGGTTCACTGTCTGTTGAAATAAGTCTCTTATTCCCACAACATGGAAAGTTTTATTAGGTAAATTGAGGAAAGTCCCTTGAGAAGTTATAAAAGCACCACTATTTCTGACTTGAAACTTTCTCTTGCAGGGTATGGTGATATATTCCTATAATCTCTGCTACCAGGAAGACCAACACAGGCAGATTACTAGGGCTTGGGAATTCGGAGCAACAGGAGGGCTAAAGCTGATCAGGTGTCTAAACTAAGTCTAACACCAATATGGTGAGCTCTCAGGGTTAAAGAGCCACCAGGCTGCCTAAGGTGGGGGTGAAACAGCATAAGTCAGAAACAGAGTAGGTCAAAGATCCCATGCTGACCAATAGTAGGATAGGGCCCAGCGGTGACCACTTGGGAACAAAGATGGGAAGAAGGAAAGAGAGAGAGAGAGAGAGAGAGAGAGAGAGAGAGAGAGAGAGAGAGAGGGAGGGAGGGAGGGAGGGAGGGAGGGAGGAAGGAAGGCAGGCAGGAAGGGAGAAAGAAAGAAAGAAAGAAAGAAAGAAAGAAAGAAAGAAAGAAAGAAAGAAAGAAAGAAAGAAAGAAAGAAAGAAAGAAAGAAAGAAAGAAAGAAAGAAAGAAAGAAAGAAAGAAAGAAAGAAAGAAAGAAAGAAAGAAAGAAAGAAAGAAAGATAAAAGCTTTCTGTGCTGAGCAATCTGGAGATTCCAAGGGCAAGCGACCAAGGGAGTGATGGGTTCTCCATTTCAAATAGAATGTAATTGGATAACCTACCTATTTCAAATTCGCAAATCACCTTTCCTAATATAGTAGTATGAAGAAAGCCTGGGCTCAGGAATGGGAGCACCTGGATTCAAATTCCACTTCTAATGTTCTCTGTATGACCTTGGGCCAATCACTTAACCTCCTTGGGCCTCAGTTTCTTCATCTGTAAAATAAAGGAGTTGGGCTAGATGGTCTCTGAGTTACTTCTAGTTTTAGATCTATGAGCCTATGGTGACACATTCAACTGAGAGAACATTCAAAATTCAATAAAAATGGGAGATTAAGGCTTTATGCTAGCCCACAATGAAAAGTAGAATACCATAATGTCTCTAAAAGAAGGTCACTCCCACACAGCCAGCTAATATCCCTGATAAAATGTGAATATTTTGAGGTCTCAATGCTGACAGACTCCTTACCCTTCCTAAAGGGAAAGAAAATTAGACACCTTAGCAAGTTCCCTCCTGGAAGACTATTTTCTTTTCAATCAAGGGGCTTAAATTCAATTTCAACTAAGAAGGCCAATGAAGTTGCAGATGAAAAAAAACCCATCACTTTGCAGAACAGAGAGATAATACACCCTCTTCCCAGAGACCACACCTGGAACCTTGCAATCAATTTGGACCAGCTCAGGAGCTGAAAGTCAGAGACAAATTGGAGGGAGTTCAGAGGAGAGCAGCAGAAAGAATTAAGGAAATGGAGAAGTTTATTTATAAAGAAAGATAAAAGGGGCTAAATACATAAGGCCTGGCTATGAGATTATTCTGATAACGGTCTCCAAATGTTGGAAAGGTACAGATATTAAGGAGAGAGGGAATCATTTCATACAATCAAAAGGTGATAACTTGGAGAAATTGGATGAAATCTAGGATGAATGAATGAAAGGAAGACTTCCTGATGTCAAGTGGAATCTAGTGGTCAAAACAAAACAAAACAAAAATATTGCACAGAGATAGACAGAGCGTCATAATCATTCACTCACTCACTCACTTCATTCATTCATTCACTCATTCATTCATTTATTCACTCATTTATCCATGTATATATACACTATAAAGCTTTTTTCGAGTGTCTACCACATGGAAAACACTGTTAGGCATTATCAATCAATCAAGAAGTATTTATTCATTGCCTACTGTGTGCCAGGTACTGTGCTAGGAACTGGGGATGCAAGTAGAAAGAATGAACCAATCCCTACTCACAAGGAGTTTGTATTCTAATGAACAAGTGTGTGTGTGTGAGAGAGAGAGAGAGAGGTTTCCGTGACATAGTGCTTTGTGTATGTGTATAAAATAAGCAAAAGTGAATAAAAACAAATTTATACCGAGTAGTTAAATAGAAGGTAGTTTAGAAGGGAGGACAATAGCAGGTGAGGAAATCAGGAAAGGTTTCATATATAAGTTGGCACCTGGGCTGCATCTTAAAGGAAGAGAGGAGTTCTATTAAGAATATCATAGGGGCGGCTAGGTGACGCAGTAGATAAAGCACTGGCCCTGGATTCAGGAGGACCTGACTTCAAATCCAGCCTCAGACACTTGACACTTACTAGCTGTATGACCCTGGGCAAGTCACTTAACCCCAATTGCCTCACCAAAAAAAAAAAAAGAGTATCATAAAGAGAGAGTGCATTCCAGGCCTGAGGTACTACAGTGCAAAGATCACAGAGATGGAAGACAAAGCACTATGTCACGGAAACCTTTACTTGGACAGTAAAAGGCAATGCTGCCTTAGTGAGCCCAGGTGTCCACTGCTCTTTCTACCTGCCTCTAAGAAGAGACAAACAAAGGAGCCTTTCCCAAAGCAGACTGGTCCCCAGAAAAGGGGGGACCATCTGGGGAAGCAGAATGAGCTATGATCCCAAAGCCAAACATGAGCCAGAGCAGGCTAAATGTTCTCAGGAAGCCGTGGCCCTTAAGCTGAAATTGTTATCTTTGTCAAGAAGTAGCTGACAAGCTAGAAGGTGCAGCGAGTAGAGCACTATGCTTAGCATCAGGAAGACATCTTCATGAGTTTGAATCTGGCCTCAGGTATTTACTACTTGTGTGACCCTGGACATATCACTTAACCTTGTTTGCCTCAGTTTCCTCATCTCTAAAATGAGCTGGAGAAGGAAATGGCAAACCACTTCAGGATCTTTGCCAAGAAAACCCCAAAAGGAGTCACCAAGAGTTGGACACAACTGAAAAATGACTAAACCCCAGAAAATAATAAAAACAAGAAGACCAAGTTGGCTTTCAGACATCACTTTCTAGGAACTTCAGGGTTCTAACTTGAGTAGAAGGCTAGAGAAGAAAACATCATCTCTAAGTATGAAGAGGGACCACAGGTCACAGACATCAGTCTTTGGGGGTTTCATCTTACAAGGTCTAAGCCCAGGCACTTAGTGAATCTTGCAACTTGAGCTTATAATTTAAAGAAAATAGTCATCACCCTAGTGAATTTCTTGGGCAAAGAGGATCATATGCCTACCATCCTGGGCAACTGGGGCCCCAGTGGATTCACAAACATATTTGTGGCTACAGCACTGCTGTTTGGGGGAATCTGACTCCTAGTAAAGTAAGATTGAATATAAACATCAAACGAGACCAATCCAGCCATTGGTTTCACCATTATCAAGCTGCTCAGAATAACCTATTAAATTGTTTCTGGAGACCATTCAAAGCCCTAAACTACCTTTCTATTAAACTAATGAAAATCACTGGTCTGAGCTGTGGGAGATGTAATTATCAAATCCAAGCTGGCATCTCGTGCATTTCAGAGTAGTAAAAAATAAAAATAAAACTTGGGCATACTGTCTAAATAAGATACATCTTTTGAGAGTGTGTGACTAACTGGGTTGGATTACATGTAAACACTGGAGAAGTCTGGGGACTTCCTAAATCCAAGGCAATCCTTTACAATATCAAGTCATCATTCTCCACAGAGCTGTTAGTAAATGCGTATTTAGCCTTCTGCCTCTTCCCTCTCCTAACCAGTCCTACCTCCTCCCCTCTCCCATACACAGACACACACAGCACCATATACATACATACATACATACACACAGAGACATAAGACCTCGTTGTAACGAAACAAAATCATTTTAAAATCATTGTATGATAATATTTGGATCATGACTATTATTGCTAGAATGGAAGCTCTCCACAAGTAGAGACTGTGCCATTCTATGTATTTTCATCCCTAGCTCCTATTTCAAAACCTGGCATACAATAGGCACTTAATAAATGTAGTGACTTATTGATTGATTTTGAAAAAAAAGGAAATCATTTGGAAAAGTGGGGCTCACATATATTCAGACGGGTACCTTTATAATAAGCCCGGGCTTTAACCAAGTGGGAGTCTGGCCTGGTACCTTTTTTCATAAACCTGAAAGATAAGTGGATTATAGGAGCAAACACTTTCCCCAGGCACATAAAGGATAGAATCTAAGAGCTAGACAAAGACCTTAGATATCATCTAGTCTAGTCCTATTTTAATTTTACAAACCAAACTAGTTATAAAATTAGGACAAAATTAACTTTACAAATAAAAAACAGGTTTTTGTTCAGTCATTTTTTAGTCGTATCTGACCCTTCTTGATCCCATTTTGGGTTTTCTTTTTTTTTTTTTAATTTTTTTTTTTTTAGTGAGGCAATTGGGGTTAAGTGACTTGCCCAGGGTCACACAGCTAGTAAGTGTTAAGTGTCTGAGGCCAGATTTGAACTCAGGTACTCCTGACTTCAGGGCCGGTGCTCTATCCACTGTGCCACCTAGCTGCCCCATTTTGGGTTTTCTTGGCAAAGATACTAAAGTGGTTTGCCATTTCCTTCTCCAGATCATTTTACAGATGAGGAAACTGAGGCAAAAGGGTGAAGTTACTAGTCCAGGGTCACACTGCTAGTAAGTGTCTGAGGCCAGATTTGAACTCAACAAGATGAGTCTTTTCAATTTCAAGCCTGGCACTCTATCCACTGTGCCACTTAAAGCCTTATTAGGTGAAATAATTTCCTATAGGTCAGACAACTAGGTCTACCCATTGGCAAAGATACTAGAGCCGAAATGTCCTGACTCCAAGCATGTGAAGGATGGAGAGGTATGGTATCCAGGACTGAGGGTGATAGTACTACTGTTCTCTGCCTTGGTCAGGCCGCCTTTGGAGTGTTGTGTTCAGTTCTGGGCACTATGTTCAAGGTAAGAGATTAATAAGCTAGAGAACAGATAGACCAGGTGGACAACCTTAAGTTTATTTCATATGAAGACTGAGTAAAGGAACTGAAGATTTTAACCTGGGAAAGAGAAGTATTTGGGTGGGGAACATGAAAAATGTTTTGAAATCTTGAAGGGTTCCCTTGTGGGAGAAGGATTCAAAGTTTTTCCTGTTTGGTCCCCAAGGGCAGAACTGGGAGCACTGGTTCTGGAAACTGTAAAGAGGCAGATATAGGTCTGATGTATGGAAAAACTTCCTAACAGAGCAGTCCTTTAGTGGAAGGGGCATTCTTGGCAAATGGTGGGTTCCACCTCACTGGTACACATTGGATGAGCTCACCTTGGTAACTGTCAAAAGATTCTAAACATGTCGATCTTCTCACCTCACTACATGGCTGGTTGTTACCTTAAGCAACACTTCCTTAAGAACAGTGGTCTCCTTATTACCCCTACCTCAGTGAACCTGAAAATTACAAAGTCTTTGACATTTACCAGCCTTGAAAAATAATTCAGTCAATACATTTTCTAATCCCCAGTAAGGCCAAACCAAAAGACTTTCTCTTCCTTCAATTTTATGATGTCCAAGGAGAAGCTAGTACCAGAGGTCTTGAGGTCAGATGGTGACTTTACTATTTACTTTAAATCTGATTTTTGGGCAAATGCCACTTAGAGCCTCTGTTTTCTTATCAACATAATGAGGGTATTAGAATACGTGATCTCTAAATGCCTTCCAGTTCTAACTCTGTGATTTCCTCATTTCCCCCAGAAAAGGTGTTATACCTACAGACTTCAGACAAGTCATCAGTTGCCCTGAGGAATCATAGTCAACCAGAAATGTAGATGGCAAAGACCCTTTGGGATCATCCAAACCCTCATTTTGCAGATAGAGAAATGGAAATTCAGAAAGAGAGATGTGACCTGACCAAGCTTACACAGCAAATTAGTGGCAAAATTTCAATTAGAGCCCAGTGCTTCCAGCCCCTAGGCCAATGATCTTTCCATACAACCACAGTGTGTTCCAACCCGGATTGTCAACCAACCCCAGTTGATTGAGTTTTCCTTTGCCAATAGTAGATCCACATGCCCACAGCCCCATATGATGGCTGCACATACTGTGCTTTCTACTATCCATCATGAACTCGATGTATCTTTCTTGATGGAAGAGAATAGTTGCTCATGATTAGTAGGGGGCAGAAGCACCAGTTGTCTCTGCCTAGGGCTACAGAGTGTTCCTGGCATCCCATTACAACCCGAACAACGTGGGTAGCAGATATAGTATGGTCACAAAATTGTCATACTAATAGCTGAAATTTATATAGCATTTTAAGGTTTGCAAAGTACTTTACATAATTATCCCATTTGACCCTCATGACACCCCTATAATTCAAGTACTACAGGGACTATCATTTTACAAGTTAGACAACTAAGGCTCTGAAGGGATTACATGGCATACAAAAGGTGAAACCAGGCTCTACAGCAAGGCTTTTTAAGCTTTTTCCATTCACAACCCCTTTTTGCCCAGGAAATATTTATGTGACCTGGGTATATAGCTATATAAAATAGGTACACAAATCAAACATTTACTGCCAAATTTTTCACAACCCCCACATTCAGTTATGTGATACCTTTTGGGGTCATAACCCACAATTTAAGAAGCTTTGCACTAAGACCTAGGCTGGTACTGTCACTTTGAGCTTTTTCCTACCCATTGGCAACAAGGTCATTGTAGTGATTTCCCTTTTTGTAAAACTATAGCCTATTTCTTGGCTTTAGATCATAAAGGCTATGGGGTTTCATGGGAAGAAGACATCACAGTTATAGTTTCAAAGTTCATCAGGAAAGTAAAATTTGTGGTGGGTCATTATAGATATGGATTTCCTTATCATGGAATTATAGGCGATTAGCATTGAAAGGGACCTTGGAAATAATTGAATCCAGTCTTTTTTATTATTAAATAGATGAGGAAACTAAGATTCAGAAATCATTAAGTCAATTAGTAACAAACCTGACTAGTACTAGGAACCTAGCTCCTGTTTCCATGTTCTTTCCAACCTTCTGATGTCATTCTTTAGCCCATGTGATGTCAAAAGAGCTAAATTAGGACTCCCTCTGCTTTGACAGATTTATTAGGTTCTATCTTAGGGGGCCATCCTCTAATTACAATTTCTATGTATCATTGTGCTGACCCAGAAATCTCCCCTTGGGAACTTCAAAGCTATTTGTGTCTCCCCAAAGAGTCCTCTGGGTCCTGAAAGCATTCGGTTTCCAAAGTGTTAAGATAAAACAAGTTTATTTTTAAAAATCATAGAGACCAAAGGAAGGATTAACCTGCAAACCTCCTTAGTAAAATAGTAGTTATAACTCCTTCATCTATTAATCCTAGTCTGCCTGCCCGTCTAAGTCCCCATGAACTAACAGTACCCCATTTAGAAAGGACCTAGTGACATGAGTGGTCAAGTCTCTACTTTATATCACCTCCTTCCTTAGCCTCTGCTGGGTCTCCAGCCATCTTATTCAAGAGCCAGAGAATTTTGGTCATCATTGGGGTACTTTTCAAAGATGACAAGACCAGTCTAAAGACTCAGAATGGCTTTCTTCTACTGTGGTGTAAGAGGTCCCCAGTTCCTTTCTTGATTCTTGTGTGAATTTGTGTAGTGCCCTAAAAGTTCTTCCCATTTGTTTTAGAATATTCATTGAGACCCTAGCCTTGGGTCATTAAGATTACTACAGAAATCATTGGTGCCAATAACTGGTCTCATGATGGAAAAGTTCATTCCTGGGGTGTTGCCTCCTGTTCAGAGGGAAATATTATGAAGAAGAAACAGTGATTGAAGAAGAGAGAAAACATAGTTGACAAAGAGTGCTTACATTGGCCAGTGGCTATCCCAAATCCCCACCCAATGGAAAGGCCCACTCAGGTTAGCCTGTTTGGGTTTTGACCCTTTGGAGACTTCACTCCTATTTCTATCAAAGTGTGCCTGTCCCGACTTACATGGCCTTAGTTATCCGCTATGGGCCTGGTCAAACAAATCTAACAAGCTAATTCTACTTATAGTATTAGTCAGTATTGATGGCTTAGTGGGAAAATTTTTCTTGTATTGGTCTGAATGATTTCATCATCAATTTAGGGAACTCCCAGAGTGGATATTTCCTCTACTAGTACAAATTGACAACTTAAACTCTTCAGAATTTGTCTGAGGCACTCAAAGGTTAAGGGACTTGCTCCACAGCCACACAGCCAGTGTGTGTCAGAGGTAGGTCATGAACTCACTTCTTCCATATTTCAAGACCAGGCCTTTATCCATTTCTGCAATGTTGCCTCTGGTGAAATGTTCTGTTTGCAGAATAACAGAGGCTTCAAATGCTTCTTTGCCACATTTCTTAAAACTTAAAAGTGCAACAGGAATTCTAGATACTGCAGAAAGGGGGAGTGTCAGATAACAGAATCAGATAAATGACAATCAGCTATGGGAACTCCTGGATGTGGGGAATTTCAGGAAGGGAAATATAATGGAATTGTACTATTGCCAATGGGATCAACTGCTAGCCCATTGGCCCAGGCGGGAAAATACAACCTTGAATACCCAGGTTTCCTTGCTTTCTTCTTATGAGACAGTGTCCTAATGAAAAGAGCCCTGGATTCAGGAGCTTGGATTTCTACGCCTGGCTAATTGGCTGTGAGACCCTACATAAGTTATATCTCCTTCTAGAACTATGTTTCCTTATCGGTAAATGGAAACTAGTAAACTCTATATTACAGTGAGAAGTGTAATGCATGTAAAGCACTTTGGAGCCAGGAAACCCTCTATAAACGTAAACTATTAGTGGCAGGACTTTGGATCCAAGTTCCAAAGGCTGAAAACCGTTGGTTTCCCTAAGCCTCCCCTAACCAATAGGAAGTTACACAGATGGACTTTGTTTTAAGCTTCTCTGTATGATTTCTAAAAAAAAAAAAGTTTTATTTTGTATTTAACCTTACAACATAAAGTACTCTAAGACAAATAGGCATTAATGTCAACTTATCAGTAATTCACTCTATAATTCAATCCAATTCCATTGAACAAACATTTATTAAATGCCCACTAAGTACAAGGCAACTGTGATAGGGGATACAGAGACAAATAGCAAAATAGTCCCAGCCCTCAAGGCCTTTTAATTCTACTGGAGGGAGAAAGAGGAGTGGAGGAGACCACATGGATGCAGAGTTATAAATATGAAGTACACACAATGTAATGCAATTTCCAATAGGGAGGGCATGCTCACAACTGGAGAGAATCAAGAAAGGTGTTCTATGGGAGGCGGCAGGCTTTGAAAGAAGCTAAGGATTCTAGGAGGCAGAGGTAAGGAGGGAAAATATTCTAGGCTTGAGGGGCCACCTTTGCAAAGTCTTGGAGGTTGGATGTGGAATGCTATGTCCCAGGGAACAACTAGCTAGAATAATTTGGCTGCCATGGATTATATCTGAAGGGATTAGTATGAAATAGAGCCAAATGTAACTTCCTCTAGTTCTGATAACTTAATATATGTTGTTGTTATTGTTCAATTCTGTTGACTCTCCATAATCCCATTTGGGGTTTTCTTGGTAAAGATACTGGAGTGGTTTGTCATTTTCTTCTCCAGTTCATTTTACAGATGAGGAAACCGTGACAAACAGGGTTAAGTGACTTGCTCAGGGTCACATAGCTAGTAAGTGTCTGAGGCCAGATTTGAACTTAAGTTCTCCTGACTCAAGGGCCAGTGCTCTATCCACTGCACCACCTAGCTGCCTCAAACATAGATATGTGTGTAGATAAATTCAGATAGATAAATATGTATATATATATATATATGTGTGTGTGTGTGTGTGTGTGTATCTATATAGAGAGATACATATATATACAGAGATATGCATATGTACATATATAGATACATATACCTAGATATTGATATATCTGTATAGATACATACATATATATTATCTATGTAAATATATACATATATAGGTATATCTATAAAAATATATACACACATTCATATGACTGTTCATTCACATATACGTGTATACATGTAGAAATAGATATATTTGTGTACTTGTGTGAATGTACATATACATATATATGTTTACATTTATATAAATACTTTTTTTTTTTGCAAAGTGGCTATGTACATAGTCATCCTAGTTGAGGTAGATAGACATTTTGAAAGGGCTTCTCTCAAAAATAATCAGAGGGGCAGTTAATTTCTCTTGGATTTTTCCATATTTCTTGCCTGATAATAGGTAATGTTCTAATGAAGAATCCTTTGCAAAGCTATATGGACGCCAGATAAAATGCATTAATTGGCTTTCAAAGGCCCAGCTGATGACATCATTTGCAAGGACTTCAACTTGATATTGTCATAATCAGGAGATCAGTAGCACTGCTCTTAAAAAGGTACTCTGCAATTGTCCTGCTTTTAGAGCAGGAAAATGTTTAACCACATATATTCCTTGGACTCATGATTCTGTGATAGTAACAGCCTCTAAATATATGTCAGCATTTGGGGCTTGTTCCCTAGAGTCTGAGCAGAGCAACCAGCTAGTTGATTTTAGGTCTAAACTGATAAACACAGACTATCTTTAGTTCTTGAGATATCCTGATAGTCGTTTTGAATGGGGGAATGAATGTCAAGGTTCAAAATGTACAAAGCAGGCCAGAAATAACGCATAACTGACTCCAAGATGTACAGAAAGGGAAAAAAATGACAAAATGAAAAGTTATCAAAATCTAAATCCAAATGAGCTTTTGTTTGCTGTACATTAGAAAGAGTGAGCCAGGGTTCATAGATTTAGAATCAGGAAATCTAGATTCAAATCCCACAGCCCACACCTACTAGCTGTAGAACCATGTACAAGCCATTTTGTTTCTATGAACCTCCATTTTCTTATTTGTAAAATGGGAATAATAATATTTACATTTTCTATCTTCTTCTTGGGCAACTGAGAGAAGGCTTTTAGTAATCAGCTGGGTAGAGCAGGGCTAACATGTCCCAGGGTGAAATTCTTTACCAGTAGATTAAAATGTAATTATATATATATATATGTATAATTAAATAGATAAGCAAGCAAACAAATGCATGAATAAATAAATATATGAATGAATGAAGATACAATAAAATGCATAATGTTATATTCTAAAATTAAGTCAACATGTGGCCCACAGGAATCTTACAATTGGATTCATGGTCCCCATTTCTCCTTGAGCTTGACACCGGTGGGCTAGAGCAAAGCTTCTTAAACCATGGGTTGAGACCCCCATGGGATCATGTAAATGAATGTGGGGGTCATGAAAAATTTGGCAAGAGTAAAAGGTTATGTATGCCTATTTTATATACCTATATACCCCAGGATCACATAAAAATTTCTTGGGCAAAAAGGGGTCATGAGCAGAAAAAGTTTAAGAAGCCATGGGCTATGGTATGAGTTGTCATCATCTTGTAGTAGAAGGAACACTTTATTTAGCTTCGGAAAATAGGAGTTCAAATTCCAGCTCTCCCACTTATTCACTGTGTGACAAGGAGCCAAGCTGCTTAATCTATTGAGCTGCCTCAATTATTTCTTTTTTTCTTCTTTTTAGTGAGGCAATTGGGGTTAAGTGACTTGCCCAGGGTCACACAGCTAGTAAGTGTTAAGTGTCTGAGGCCAGATTTGAACTCAGGTACTCCTGGCTCCAGGGCCAGTGCTCTATCCACTGCACCACCTAGCTGCCCCTCAATTATTTCTTCTGTGACATGTTAATTCGGTGAACACCTTGCAAGGTTGTTGTGAAGTGAGACTCTTCTCACACCAGTACATCCTCCGCTCAACTGTCAAACTGATCTTCCAAAAGTACAGATCTGACCATATCACCTCTCCCTTTTAAATACACTTCAGCGGCTCCCTATTACCTCCAGGATCAAATATAATTTACTTTCTTTGGCTTTCAAAGCCATTTGTAACCTGGCCCCTTCCTACCATTCTGGTCTTCTTCCACTTTACTCACCCTCATATACTCTGCAATCCAGTAACTCTGGCCTCCTGGCTGATCCTTCAACAGGATACTCTATCTCCCAACTCTAGTTGTTTTCTCTAGCTGTCTCTCCTGCCTCAAATTCTCTCCCTCTTCCTCTCCGCCTCCTAACTTCTTTCAAATGTTTGCTGAAGACCCCCATTCTGCAAGAAACTTTTTCTCCTCCTATTTCCTCTTAGTGTGACTCTAGAGAGAAAAGAATTGATGACAAAGCCACCTTTGAACTCCATGCCTCTTAATGAAAAATCCAAGCTCCTCATAGGAACTTGAATGAAGTTAGAAGCCACAGTTTGCAAGCAATTCACTAATTTTCTGAATGTCCAAGTTTATTTTTAATTTGATCCCAACCTATGATCTTTTTGTTTTCAGAAACTACCTAGTAACTCAGTCTGAATAGGAAACAAACAAACCTAAAACATTTCTCTCCTTTGTTTTCCCCTTCATCTGAACCTGTGATTTCATCAGTGGAGAGCATGGGTGTCAAATCAATCTGTACATAAGAATCCCTGCTGGCCACACAGAGGCTTAGTCTTAAAATGAACGTATTTTTATTTATCATGTTCAATATCTTCCAGTTATATTTCAACATGATTAGGTGCCACTGGGGACTGTTACCAGGTCCCATGTTTTGTTTTTTTGTTGTTTTGTTGTTGTTTTTTTAGTGAGGCAATTGGGGTTAAGTGACTTGCCCAGGGTCACACAGCTAGTAAGTGTTAAGGTCTGAGGCCGGATTTGAACTCAGGTCCTCCTGACTCCAGGGCCGGTGCTCTAGCCACTGCGCCATCTAGCAGGTCCCATGTTTGACACCTCTGATGTAGGGAATTTAGAATTTGGGATCTACGCAGACCTGAACCTGCTCTGCAACTGAAAAGCTGGTAGGGACATTGAGAGGTTGTTATTTGCTAAAGGTCACATGGCCAGTATGTTATCAGAGACAGGATTAGAACTCAGGTTGTTTTCATTCTAAGACTGACCCTTTATCCAGTACTATGTGCTGACTCTATAATAATAGTCAAATAATAATCACCATGAACATTTGCAAAGAGCTTTATGCGCATTATCTCATTTATTTCTTATGACAAATTATGAAATAAACATGAATATTATTCCTTTCATTCTCCAGATCAAGAAGTTGAAAGTCAAAGAATGACTTGTCTCAGAGTTAGTGTCAAATGTAGGATTTGAACCCAGATCTTTTGGCCCAACATTATCCCCCAAGCCATGCTGTCTTTAAAATAAAATTAAAATTAAAACATATTCATATTCTAAACTAAACCAGTATCTAGATCCATACCAAGTACGGAATCTTAGATGTAAAGGGATATGTTTAAAAAATACTAAAGTGTTTTTCCAACTCAAATTCATTGCCAGGATGAGCCAAGAGTCTTTTCCACTGGTGTATCTGGTAACAAGTTGGGCAAAAATAACGTACCAGAAATGGTCATTCAACAACCTCACTGTAAATTGAAATCTCATCAGGCTATGTCCCTAACTCATCCCAGAATTTCCTGCCTTTGTATCTTTGGTCACACTGTTACCTATGCCTAAATGCCTGCTTCCCCAACACTCTGTCTCCTCCTACTGTCATCATCTCCATTTTGGGGCTCTGCTTAAATGCTACTTTCTCCATGAGGACTTCCCTGATCTCCCCAAATCAAAGTCTTTATATATTTCTATCAACTTACTACATTTTATTTTGTTTTATAGTTTTTTATATTGATGTTTTATCTTCTCTGTTACGTGGCAAGATATTTGGGAGCAGAGGACCATGTCTTCCTTGCCTTTTTATCCCCATGAGTATTTAGCACAGTGCTGTGCATGTACCTGTTAATAATGGTTTCTTGCAATTAAAATGTTGAAGCTCATTGTTTCAAATAGTCATGCTTTCCCTAAGCAAAGTGAATCTTCCAGAAGAACACTTACCCAGAAGAGTTTACATTAGAAAGAGAATTTATCAATCCCACTGAACAATGAGGTGATTTCTTAAAATATTTATTCCCAGAATGGCTCAACAAGTTAAGGTATATGAATACAATGAAATACTGTTATGCTGTAAGAAATTATTAAGGAGATAGTTTCAGATAAACCTAGGAAGACTTAAATGAACTGAAGCAGAATGAAGTAAGAAGCAGCTGAACAATTTACACAACAACAATATTGCAAAGATAATGAATTTTGAAAGACTTCATGGCTGATCAACACAATGGCCAATCACAACTCCAATGAACTCATGATGAAGTATAATATCCACCTCCAGATAGAGAACTGATACACTGAGAATGTAGATTGAAGCATATTTTCTCTTAGATTAAAAAAAAATTTTCTTGTCTTTTGGGGGAATGTGGCTAATATGGAAATTTATTTTGCATTACCATGCAAATTTGTAATGGGTTTTATGTTTCTTGCCTTCTCAGTGGGTGGTGGAGAGAAGGGGAAAAGGAGAAAATTTAGAAATGAAAATTAAATAAAATTGAATTTTAAAAATATTCATTCCTATACTTGGGAAATGAGACACTTCAAATTTTCATTTCCTGCACTCTCTAAACATCCTAGATGGTAATCCTAAAGTATCTTACCCCCCAAATGAGGCTTCCTACCATTTTCCCCAGGGCTAAATGAAGGGTAACTCAGAGATACTTTTTCTAATGGAATTTGATAGATAGGTCTGCTATAACTTGTAGACTTCAAAATATGGAACTTGTTTCTAATCAATCAATAAGCATTTATTAAACATCTACTAGACGAAGACTATGCTAAGCACTAAACACACACACACACACACACACACATACACACACGAAATAATCTCTATTCTCCTGAAATTTAAATTTTTTTCAAGGGAGATAATTCAAGTGCTCTCCCATGGGAAAATAATGGCCAAATTTATTATGTATATGAGTATTTGCAAAATAAATACATGGTTGTTAAATATAAGGTAATTAGGGAGGTGGAGGTAAATGCCACTACCAGGAGAGACTTTGGGTAGAAGATGGTCTCTCAAACAAAAAAAGAGATTCTGTGAGTCAGATTTGAAGAGCGAGTGCATCCCAGGCTTGGGGAACAGCCCACCCAAAGCCACAAAGATGGGCAATGGAGTGCTTGCATGTGAGAAACAGAGAAAAGGCCAGTTTGACTGGATCATAGAGTGGGAGAAGGGAAATAATGTATAATGAGGCTGGACAGGTAGATTGGAAACAGGATGTGAAGGGCTTTAAAACAAAAATGGAGGAGTTTAAATTTTATCCTTGAGGCAATAGGGAGCCCTGGGAATTTATTGAATAGGGCAATCACGTGGTCAGATATGTGCTTAAGAAAAATCCCTTTGGCAGTTGTGCAGGATGGACTTGATGTGTAGAGATTTGAGGCATGACGACCACCTAGGAAGCCATTGAAATCATCTAGGTGAGGGGCAATGACAGTCTGGGCTGGAGTGGTGACTGTGGAATAGAGGAGGGGGATATAGTATAAGAGATACTTTAGAAGCAAGGGAAGAAAAGAGGAATCCTAACAAAATTCATTTAGAAAAATTACTCTATGTTGAGCAGCCTTTTAAGAGTATTGTTCAATCAACTAGATTTGCATGTACCAAAATCAACATGAGGTTTTGCTAGATAGATAACACATGCTGCTTGAGTCATAACTTTCCAATTCAACCTTCAGCATCAATTATCTGTTATCTCTTCTGCCATCCCTATCTGCCTGTTGAATCTTGAAAAATAAGAATTAAACCTTGTAAGAGGGAAATGTTCCATGATGACTGTAATAATATCAGCCATTGTGATAATTTAATTATTGCAGAGTTAACTAATAGTTACATGATTTTTTAAAAATAAATGAAAGTATTTGAATGGTAGGGGAAGGGATTTTTAAATTAGAAATTTCCTTACGATTTTGAAACTTCTACTTAGAATTCAGGAACACTGGGACAGAAAGTACTACCTGTCACATAATTACTGCTTAACTTCCAATAAAGCTAATTTTCTTATCACCCTTTCAATTCTAGCCCTTCTCTGATGGGGAAATGATGGCCAAATGCCCAATCATATATCCCATTTCCAGGTTTTGGAGAGTTCACAAAACCACTGTTGACAGACAGGTTTAAACCATATCTGTGGTATAATAGCATTCAACTACTAATCAGAAAGTTGATGGTTCAAGCATAGAAAAAATGTATGTTCTTTGTATAGCTGTTATAGAGGTGATTTTTGTTGAGTAGAATGTAATCATGTTGAGGGCAGGGGCTGTCTCACTTTGTATCCTCAATACCCAACACAGCACCTGAGAACATAGAAGGCACTTCCTAAATGCTTGTTGATTGATCAGTTAATTGCACTAGAAAGTCTCTAAGATTCTTGCTGATTCTGTTAGGATTTACTCTTATATTGGAGGCTCAACACACAGCACAAGTTTTACTATGTTTACTTGTGTGTTTTTCATGGGAAGTAACACAAGAGAAAGAGCATGATATTCTTGGTTCCTGACTCAGCCCCTTATTGGACTTGTAATCCTAGAGCAACCTTTCACCTCTCTGAGCCCCAGTTTCTTCATTTGTAACCTGGGGCTAATACTATATATCTCATAGGGACAACTTTATAAAAATGGTGAAGTGTTTTATAAATGTGAACTGATTATCCATTAGCATCAAGGAGGTAATAGACACATACTATTCAGCCTTGGCCAGACCAGATCTAGAGTGGAATGTTCAGTTCTCTATGTACCATCTTAACAAGAATATTGATAAGCTGGAGAGTGAACAGGGGAAAGTAACCAAGATGGCAAAAGGGTCTTGAGATCTTCCCCTACAGAGATCAGTTCATGACTTGGAAGATGCTTAGCGTTGTAAGAAAACTCAAGGGAGGATAGGATAGTTTCCTTCAAGTATTTGAAGAATTATCTCAAGGAAGAGGGATTAAACCTGTTCCCCTTACCCCCCAATAGGGAAGAACTGAAAGCAATGGGAGTTGTAGAGAAGTGCATTTAGGCTTCAAGTCAAGGGGAAAATCCTAACAATTCTTGTTATCCTAAGGTGGGAGGACCATTTTGGAAGGCATGAAATTCCCCTTCATCAGTGATATTCATGCAAAGACTGTATGACCACTAGGTAATGTTATCAAGGGGGGTTTCATTCAGGTAAGAAATGGACTTGCTGAACTGTCTTAAATACCAGCTATTTTTTTCCCCGTTTAACCCAGGATATTAATTATGGCCACTAAAACAATGTGACAATAACAACTTCTTCAGATACAGTCAATGATATTCAAAAAGCCTCATTTTCTTGATATTAGTCATATATGGGTCATCATTGGTCAACAGCTCTGTTGTTGGAAGAAGAATCCTTGTAGAGTCTTGTTTTGTTTATGCTTAGGGGAAAAGATATACACCAGATCCCAAACTAGTCCATGTTGACATCATATACACAGGTCATTGCCTGTGTTGAGAAAGCCTCCTTCTTTACCTCCACCTCTCTGCTAGCTTCTTCAGGAGCCAACAATAATAAGATCTTTCCTGATTCAGAATGCTATTAATGTTCTTGAAATTACTTTGCATTATTCTGATTGCATTTTGTCTTTTTGTCCATGGCCTTCCCTCTCCCACCGCCCCCACTCCCAGTGGAAAGCAAGCTCCTTTAGGACAGGGATTTGTCTTTGTATCCTCAGCACCTACTGCATCTTGAACTTAATAGGTGCTTAACAAACTTGTGTTAAAGTGAAGTATAATGAATGAATGAATGCATGCATGCATTAATGCATGAATTAATGAATGCACACTTACTCAAATATTCAGTGCTTCAACCTTATAACAACAAAAGTGAGCCAGTGACTTCTGGGTCAACCTTTTACTTATTGTAGCCAAAGGGAAGATTCAGTTCAAAATACAATATTTGGCTAGCCAGTTCCTTTAGATCTAAAATTGCCTGAATGTTAGTTATACAGATTTTACTTAAAGCAGGGAGCCTCCCTATGGACCTCCTCATTGCTCTTTGTAATGATTTTTTTACTAGCGGCCAAGAACAGTAAATGGGCATCTTTGGATGTGCACTTGACCCACAGTCTGTGTTATGAAAGTTCTTTTGTATTATCTTGGAAGAGAAGTTGGTTGCAGAGGTAATTAAATAAACCATAACGTGAACCAAACTGCTTTTACTTGTGACTCCCAGAGAAAAAGAAACCACCAGGCAATCAGGTCATTATAATGTAGCAACACAGAGCAAAAAGAATGATTTTGGATCCCTTATCACCACAACTCTCTTGCTTGTCATATGAAAAGTGGTGAGGAGGAAGAAAAGGAAGGAAAGGGAGGGAAAGAAGGTGGGAAGGAAAGAGGGGGGAGGGAAGAAGAGAAGAGAGGACAGGAGATATGAGAAATGGAGAGGGGAGGGGAAGAGAGGGAGGGAGGGAGAAAGAGAGATAGCATTTATTAAGTGACTACTGTGTGTGTCAGGCACTGTACAAAGCAATGAGTATGAAAATACATCAAAGGGGCAGCTAGATGGCGCAGTGGATAAAGCACCAGCCCTGGATTCAGGAAGATCTGAGTTCAAATTTGACCTCAGACACTTGACACTTACTAGCTGTGTGACCCTGGGCAAGTCAATTAACCCCAATTGCCTCACCCCCCCCCCAAAAAAACAAAAAAAAAACCATCAAAAATAATCTTTACCCTTAATGAACCTACCTTCTAATGGAGGATGGTAAGACAACACAGGAGCTAGAAAACAAGAGAAGAAGCAGATGGGAAAGGTAACCACGTGGAAAAAAGGTAGAAAGTTCTGAGTAAGGATTATAGCCAGGAGATAAGTGAGTAAATAGCCTGGGCTATTTAATAGTGATACCAGGAAGAAACTCACTCATCAGAGGAGGGGAAGCAGGGACCGAGGCATCATCAGGGCAAGAAGGCTGTTGGCATCAAGATAGAAAATTGTATGCTTTGAACATTGCCTCATAGCTTACCTCTTTTACTGTACAAATACCTTTGGCCTTATAGAAAAGTACCTGACAATAATGTTGTTTTTTCTTTTCCCCATACAGGTTTAATCACTTATACATGCAGAAGACTGACATAGCATTTGCTGGTTCATTCCAATACTATCTCCACCCTCTACAACAATGCAACAATGAATGGGTAAGTCACTTCATGTCTTTGTGTCTCTGTTTCCTCATCTGAAAGATAAAGCTAATAATATTTACATTAGTTACCTCACAGGGTTCATCTGAGGATAAAACAAAGCAATTCATATGAGGCATTTTTTAAGTATAAAATGCAACATAAGCATAAATTGCTATTAATATTTTTAAGTTGAGAAAAATGCCTTCCAGCATGGATTATGGTGTAAATTTCAAATTGTAGAAAATTCACAGATCAGGCAGACTGTGAATGCTCCTTTTCTTCCCCCATCATACTAGGTTAGTCCATGTGTACCAGCTTTACACATTTTGATATCATGGCAACAACTTTTAAAGGGCATTTAAATCACATTGCTACTTCGGCTCCAACATTATTCATCCTCCCTCATTTCTTAGTGTTGCAGTTTGACTACCTTGACATGAATTCCCAGATCCTTTCTGGATAAGAAAAAAGCATAAGACTCTAAATGCTAAGCATCATCTAAATCATTAATGGGAGAATCATACTGGTCTGTATCCAGACGTATCTATTTGGGGACAGGCTGGAAGGCAGAGGAACATTTCCCCGGGAAATATCCCTCTCAGTTTCCACCATGTTGCTCTCCAGGGGAGATTCCAAGCTGCTGCCTATCAATTGCTTGGACACTGACATTTGTGAAAGCTTGTCTTCCCCCTCCCAAGGCTGAACTCTGTCCTCTCTCTATTACAGTAGTTGACCTGGAAAAAGAGCCTGGGGCTATAAAAACTGATGTTCTGAAATGAACCATCACAATGGAAATCATTTTATTAGCCTTCTCTTTTCCTCCTCCCATCCCCACCCCCAGGCCTGTGGGGAATTACTGGGGCCCGGGGACAGCCAATAGCCATCAGTCTTCCTTTGCCCTGATGTCATCTCTAAGAAAACAGGAAACCTGCCTTTTTGTGTTTACTACACAACAGCACCAACCATTTATTTCCCTATGATTTTATGATGGCTGAAGTGTCCCAGAGGCATCGGTGTGGAGTGTAAGGAAGCAGAGAGGGAGAAGCAAATCATCTCTCCTGAAGAGGCCAGGCCATCCTGACTCACCCACCTGGGAGGGCACTCCTAGGCAATCCTTGGAGGAGGGGAGGAAGGAGCCGGCCTCTGCAGAGACCAAATTAAAAAAAAAAAAAAGGATCTCCACACCCTAAGCAGGACAGCCTCACATTCCTCTCCGGATCCATACACTAGGCAAGCAAGCATTCTACCATTAGCTAATAATAGCATTACCAGTCCTGACTTTTTTTTTTTAAGTCTCTAATACTTAGTCTTAGCAGCTGATAATGTAAAACAGGGTGGCATTTGGAGGCATAGGATGATGCCAGTCTCCGGGGAGAGAAAGGTGTTAACTTCTAATAGCTTTTCAGTAATAGCCAAGCATCTGCAGTCCCCCATAAAAAAAGGGTTTTTAAAAATTAATAGAGCTGAATGTGCTTCACACTGAGGAGAATGCCAGATTAATAAGTGCATTAAGGGCCGCTTTGGATTGGAAATAATTATGGAAGATGACAAGGAACAGAGGTGGCATTGGTGGCGCTCACAGGAATGCATTTTAAAAAGGAGTTTAAAGAGCCTTCAGATGTTGGTATTATCCTGCGTGACCAAATTAAGAGCAAATGAGAAAAGTTTATCTGGCATTTTGGAGTATTGAAAGGGCTTAGTGTTATAAATTATACAGTATGAGGATGGGAAATGGTGAGCAAATTCATGTTAAACATTATTGGCAGTTTAAATAGCAATTGCTTCATAAAGCAGCCAGTATTTTAATTTGGTATTAAAAGTAAGAACTATGGTCCCTCCCCTTCAAAAAAAATCGGTTTAGTTATTTATTTGAGAATATAACAATTAGAAGTGGCCTTACTCTGAAATGAGCTCCTATTCGGCCTAAATGGCCTTAGGGATCATCTATAAGACAGCCAAGGTGGACCAATAGAGTCCTAGGAAAGCTTTTTAACATGAAAAGAATCAAAATCTGATCCTGACATCTTCATCTCAAGGTGCAAGTGATGCTGCCCACAAGACAGGTGAGGGTTGAGTAAGGACTAATGCTGAAGAATACCTATCCCTCCTTGTCTCCCTTTCATCAGTTTCATCCTTGTTTTTGTTATTTTTTATGTGGTAAACCAGCATCTTCAAGCATAGATATTATTCAGGTTTATTGAATTCCCTCAAACTTACAGCACCCATCAGACTTACAAGTTTTCTGATGTATCTAAAACACAGGAAGCTATGTGAGCCCAGAGTATCTCCTGTAGCCTAGTGCAGTGCCGTGCACACAGTAAGCACTTTATAAATGTTTGTCCAGTTGAATTAAAGTTCAAATACCTGGGGGGTGGGGTGGAGGTAGGGGGGATTAATTACTTGGGTAAGAGACCTTTTCCTATCTTTCAGGCAGTAGAAAGAGTGCTGGATTTGGAAAATCTGGGTGTGAACCCTTATTCCATGTGTCAAGGGCAAGTCACTTCATTTCTCTGGATCTCAGGTTTTTCATCTGTAAAATGGGTAGAGTTAGGCTAGATGACCTCTAAAGCCCCTTTTAGTTCTTGATGTAGGATCCTATGATCTGTAAAATGAGAGGACTGGATTAGAAAACCTCTGAAGCCTCTCCCAGCTCTAAATCTCAGATCTCTTGTAGAACAGAAAGAAAGAAAACATCTATTCCATCTTTTAATTTAATGATGAAATATTGATGATGAAATAATATTTTAAAATCAGACACATGAAGAAAATTGAGTTCTCTTGTCAATAGCTTTTATATTCTGTAGGTTCTTTTCTAAGAAAAGAAATCAATTTTCTAACAGATTTACTTTCCCTTATTTTGATTAGGCTCTTTGGAAAATGAGTTTTCCTGGTCAGAGTTGGAATGATGGTTTTTGTTTTTGTTTTTTGCTGGGGCAATGAGGGTTAAGTGACTTGCCCAGAGTCACACAGCTAGTAAGTATCAAGTGTCTGAGGTCAGATTTGAACTCAGGTCCTTCTGAATCCAGGGCCGGAGCTCTATACACTGTGCCACCTAGCTGCCCCAGAATGATGGTCTTTTAAGGGCATTTATGTCAAGTTTTCTCAAAGTGACCCAGAGAAAACAAATGCCTAAGGCTGAGGTACAGCTGCCTAGGCAGGGATCAAGATGTTAAGCAATGGCACCAGCCATTTATCTTCCTGTGATTTTATGATAACTTCCATTTAAAGGACCTCTCACCTTTTATCACTCTGCATAGGATGGATGCAAGATGCGGCCACTCACAATTTCAAATCCAACTTCCCAAAGATTTATTTTTCTTTTGAAACAATTTCTGACAGCTTTTGATCTTCTAAACTGAAAAAAAATCAAAGAAATCTGTTTCTCTGGCATATTAATAGCAAAGGAATTTCTGGATGCTGCAAAGTAGGAACGGCGCATAATAGCATCTCAGTTTTATTCATCTTCAAAGCAAACCAAATATAGTTTTGAGACCCAAAAAAAGGATGCCCTACAGATTTTGAAGGGATGGGATAAACCTCTTTTCACAAGAAAAGATGACAAAAAAATCTCATCCTGAAGGACAGTCACTCTACTTCTGTCCACCTAATACATTTACAAGTGAGCTGTCAGACGGTAATCTGTATTTCACATCTGCAATTAAAAATATTGAATCGTCCCAGGATCTCATGTGCTTAAACCACTTCTGACAATTATTGGATATTGCTTCCCTCCAGCTTCATAGGTTGTAGTGGTATGTCAACAAATGTATGCAGGCTTATTTGACTTATCTGATGAGCTTATCCAGTTGTTTTCCACAATACACCAATGTATAGTTAGGATAATGCATCATATTCCGATTCCCTATCCTGCAAATGTTTAATTGCTATTCCTATGCAGTCCTGTGTCTAAACACTGGTATTAGTGCCTGCTGATCTCTCCCTTCTCTGAATTTCTCCTGCTATACTTAGAGTCAGCAATACAGAGAGCTCATAAAGCCATGGAATGTAAGAGATGGAAGGGGTCTTAGAAGTCATCTAGTCTTAGGATCAAAGATTTAGAGCTGGGAGGGACCCCAGAAGCCATCTAGTACAAATCCATTGTTTTACAGATGAGGAAACTGAGATTCTGGGAGGTAAAAGGACTTGTCCAAGAAGATACAGTGAACCAAAGCTGCTTCCATTACTTTCTACTATCTTCCTAATGGTTTGGTTCAAGAAGGGAGGAAGGAAGGAAGCAAGGAAGGAAGGAAGGAAGGAAGAATTTACTTGTCTGTATGTCATTTCCTCTCAATGTTACATAAATGAGATGTTATTATAATCATTTGTCTGATAAATACACAGATTCAGGGCTTGAATCTGCTGGTATTTTAAGAAGATTTTAATTTTGTAGTCTATTTTTAGTGGGCAATGGCAGAAGAAAGGGGCAGATATGGCTGTGAGTAGAGATGAGAGAGGAAATGTTGTGAAGGTAGAAATAATGAGTCTTGTCAATAGACTGGATGTGGGTGCTGAATTAGAGTGAGGGGTCAAGGACAACACTAAGGTTATAAGCCTGGATGATTGGGATGATGTTCATGCCCTTGATGGAAATAAGAAAGTTCAGAGGAGGGGAGGATCTGGAGGGAAAGATGAGCTCTCTTTTGGAAATGGATATGCTCATAAGAACTTTAGGTTGAGATTTCCAAAAGACAGTTGGTGATGTGGGAATGGAAGTCAGAAAAGAGACTACGACTGAATACATGGCAATAATCTGCATAGATATTATGGAACCCAAGGAAGCTGATAAGATCACCAGGTGAGAAAATACAAAGGGAAAAGAGAGCCTAAGGCAAAGCATTGGAGAATACCTATGTTAGGAGGATTGGCATAGATAGATGAAGAACCAGCAAAGCAGAAAGAGGAGATTTAAGACACATTAGAAGAACCAAGAAAGAGCAGTGTCACAAATACCTCAAGAGAAATAAATATCCAGAAGGTGAGAATGATCAACAGAGTCAAATGTTACAGAGAAGTCAAGAAGGAAAAGACTTGAGGAAAGGTTATTAAATTTGGCAATTAAGAAATCAAAGATAAATTTGGAGAAAGCAGTTTCAATTGTATGATGATGTCAGAAGCCAGAATGCAGAGTTTGGAAGAGAGAGAAGAGAAAATAGAGGGATCTAGTGTAGATGGCTTTCTCAAGGAGTTTAGCCACAAAGAGGAAGAGAAATATAAGATGATAGCTTGCAGAATGGTAAAAATCAAATGTTCGGTTGTGTGTTGTTGTTTTTTTAAAGATGGAGAGATGTATTTGTGGGAAGGAGTCAGTAGATAGAAATTGAAAATAAGAGTAAAGATGACAGAGGGAACAATCTGCTGAAATAGAAGAAAGGGATCAAGGTTATCTGTATTAAGTTGGCAAAAAGAAGAGTTCACCTCTTTATCTGGTACCAGAAAGAAAGAGAAAACAGTGGAGAGATCTGAGTGATGTGTGATGAGAAGGAACAGAAAAGAGGTAGGTGAGGTCCTCAGCAAAGTATTGTGGGGTGGAGCTGCCATGGGAGACTTGAGAGATGAGAAGGTTTGGAACAATTGTGCTCCAATTCTGCTTCTCATGTTTATCTAGTCACAAGACCCTACTTAAGCTAGTATCCATTCATTCATTCATTCTTTTGTTCCTTTATGTGCTTATTTGTTTTATATCTTGTCATGTAATTTCATTGAATTGGGAACCCGTGCAGAAACTCCCTCCACCAACACTGATATGCAGATTAACTACTCCTCTGGAACTCCTAATCTCAGTGGTCTCCATCTTCACCCTCAAAATTATTTTATATTTATTTTTCTGTGTATATGTTGTTTCACTCACATACAAACTCTCTTTCTCACACACATACATACACAAGATTATAAGCTCTTTAAGGGCAGAGATTGGGTTTTTTTTTGTTTTGTTTTGTTTTGTTTCTTGTCATAGCCCAAGCACCAAGGACCAGTGCCTGGCACATAGTAGGGACTTAATAAATGGTTGTTGAATTGAACTAGAGTTCCCTATGGGCACTGTAAGGTGAATGGTCCTGATCACACAGCTAGTATGTGTCCAAGGTAGGACTTGAACCCTCGCCTTTAAGATGCCCCCAGGCCCAGCCTTCTTTCCTTTATGCTACGCTGACTCTAGGCAATCATTTAGCTTCTCTACAATGGGGATAATACTATTTTCACCATTAAAAAGTAGAACATTATCTATGTTCTCATTTTAATCTCTCAATTTCAGTTTCATCAATAAAATTCCTGATATAGCTGAGGTCAGGCTGCTGTGACAAAAGGGCTTTATATATTTTTTTAAGTGAGGCAATTGGGGTTAAGTGACTTGCCCAGGGTCACACAGCTAGTAAGTGTTGTGTCTGAGGCCAGTTTTGAACTCAGGTCCTCCTGGATCCTGGGCCAGTGCTCTATCCACTACACCACCTAGCTGCCCCATGGACTTTGTAAATCTTAAAGATTTCTTCAAATGTAAGGTGATAATGATAGATCTAAAGTGGATCTTAGAGGCCACTTAGTCCAACTCCATCATATGTATAGAGGAGGAAACTGAGGCCCAGGGAGGTTGATTGACTTGCCTTTAGTCACACATGTAGTAATAAACATGGGAGGCAAGATTTGAATGGCTCCTTTGGTACCAGAGCCTCTGCCTCATCCTTCCTCCCTGAACTGATGACCAACGTTTTCTTCTTCCTTAGCCATTTGCCTCCTCCACGAGGCCTACTCTGATTGCCATAACCCCTAGCAATTTCATCTTCCTTTGGCTATTATTATCCACTTCACTTCTCAGATACTGATCAGGGGCTGCCTTTTATCCTTAGCTCACTCTCTCTCTCTCTCTCTCTCTCTCTCTCTCTCTCTCTCTCTCTCTCTCTGGTGGAGCAATGAGGGTTAAGTGACTTGCCCTGGGTCACACAACTAGTAAGTGTCAAGTGTCTGAGGCTGGATTTGAACTCAGGTCCTCTTGAATCCAGGGCCAGTGCTCTATCCACTGCGCCACCTAGCTGGCCCCACCCCACCTTAGCTCTCTTCTTAAGATTCTACCTTGCTTCCCAGACAGATTGCCAGCTCTTCTGATAGGTTAGTCCATAGCCCAGGCCACCATTGCATGAGGGGTCCCATTATACTACCTTCACTCCCAGACGTCTCTACCGTATGATCAGGTATCCTCTCCTATCTCACTCCTAGTATTCCTGCTTTTCTCTATGTGTTGTCTTCTCCTGTTGGAATGTAAGCTCCTTTCGATCAGACAGACTGTCTTATTTGTTTTATTTGTATCTCTGGAGCCTAGCATTGTGCCTGGTACACAAGAGGTACTTAATAAATGGTTTATCTAGCCATTTTTCTAATTAGACTTCTGTTAAAGGTAGCTCAATGCTAAAGGTGGTTCAATGGTTAAGAGCATGAGACTTGGAATCAGAAAGACCAGAGTTCAAATCTTGCCTCAGACACTTTCTAGCTGTGTGACACTGAGGAACTTAACCTCTTCTTTCTCACTTTTCTTATCTGCAAAATAGGGATAATAATAGGCTCATAGGATTGTTCTAACAATCAAGTGAGATTTTATATACGTGTGTGTATGTGTGTTTTACAAACCTCAAAACTTTATGTAAGTAATAGCTATTATCGGTCAGCCCAGAACCTTGAACATAATAGGTATTCAACAAATGTTTGTTGAGAAAGAAAATAATAATGGGGAAGGTAATATTGATTTTAAAATGTTTTTGGCCCGAAGAGATGATGCTGCACTCACAGTGTCTGCAGCATTCAGAAATCATATGGTTATCTTATTCTAAAGCATTTCAAGTGTGGATTTAGAAGATTCCATATTTTTTTCACTCTTAAATATGGCTCAAGAAATGATGAAGGAGGGACCATGGGGCTTGGGAAGCAGTTCAAGATATCTATGGATGGATATGATTGGTGAACCATTTATCCCTGATGTGGCAACAGGAGATATGTCCCTAGAGGATCCCCCTGGAACAATAGGCTTTGAGGAAAGAGGCCTTTAAAATCTATTCCCAGAAGAAGAACCAATTAGAAAACTTAAAACCTTGGTTTTCTCCTTTCACTCCACCCCCAACATACACACACACACAAACACCCCAGGAGTGTAATTCAATAAGTTCACTCTAACTGTCCAGGTGGGGAAAAAAACAGATGGGAAGGGGGAAAGATGAGTTGAGCTCAACACATCAACTTACCCATCATTGCTACAGAAGGAGCTCTCTCCAGACTCTCCTACTCCCAGCCATCTTCTTGCCCTCCTATCTTAAACATACCTACCCCCTACTCTACCTGTGAATTATCTAAATCAATGGTATTCAATAGTCTTTATGTTAATGTTACACTATTAGACACCACTTTTTGGCACTTAAATGGATCTATAATTTAATTAATGGAATTCCCTCTATTAATGAATATTGGCAACAATTCCACACCTCTTGGTGGTGCAAACATTATCTATGTTCTCCCATAAATTTTCCATAAAGGTCCGCAGTCATCCCCAGTCATCCTGATCTATATCTTGCCACTGGACCCAAATGGCTCTGGAAGAAAGAGTGAAGTTAGTGACTCTGCATAGCCTTTCCTTACTTAAATCCAATTGCCTGCAAGTCATGACATCACCTCCCAATATCCCCATCCTCTTGTAGAGCAAAGGATAAATAAGAACAACCATAAAGGTCCTACCCAACCAAAGACTAATGAAAAGAAGAAAAATATGGGCAGTGGGATAAAGGAGGAGGTTGCCTAGTGTTAAAATGGAAGATTCCAGTTGCATGACTATTCATGTCCAGGAAATTTGGATACCATCCCAAATATAGAATACAACCTCTCAGCACTCCCTGGCTTTTCTGGAGCAATAACAAGGTTGTTACCAAAGAAGTAGTCAAATACCGTCTTGTTTCCTGTGCCAAATGTGTTGAATGTGAACTAGATGCTCCAGTAGAGGACACTGTGTAGATAATTGAATGAAATGAACCACAACCTACTTAAAAATTCAACTTTGTAAGAAAAAAAGCCCTAACCTTCCAAATGTCAATGGAATGAAAATGTGTGCGCTAATGAAGAAAATAAGAGTTATTACTTACAAGAATGAGCCCATGCAATATGTCTTTAAAGAACGCTAAGAGCTTCAAATGTAAGCCATTAGGGTAGAAGTTGTTTTTTTTTAAAAGAAGTAAAAAAGATGTTTGTAAGAATTCCAGATAACAAGCCTTACCTGCTTTCCAGAGAACCTGTGGACTGTGGATTCATTCTTGTCAGGTATGGACTTTATCATGCTCCAATGGAAAGAGTACTGACTCCTCAATCAGAATATCTGGGTTCAAAAAACACCTTAGATATTTACTCCCTGTGTGACTTTGGGTATATCACTTAAATTCCTGGGCCTCAGTTTCTTCACGTGTAAAAGAAAGCATGCCAAGCACTCTAGCATCTCTCACAGCTGATACTTGCCATTTGCCAAAGCAACAACTATTTCAGCCAGCTTTATTGTTGCAATAGGTGTTTTGTGTCCAAAACTATTTTCTGTCTTTTATCCTAAGACATAGGGACTGAAAGCTGTAAAGGTGGCATAAATTATCTAGGCTAAATCCCTTTATTTATAGAGGAGAAAACTGAAACCCCCAAAGGGTTCAGTGATGTAGTGGAAAGAGCAATGGAGTAAGAGGGGTGAGATCTGAATCCTGACTTTGCTATATACTGCCTGTGTGACCCTAAGCAAATCATTGAACCTTTGGGGGTTCCAGCTTTCTCATCTACAAAATGAGGGGGTTGACATTGATGGTCTCAAAGGCCTCTTTCACTTCTAAATCTATGCTATGATGCTAAGTGTCTAAAGGGCCAAGATTAAAACTAGTTAATGACAGAGTCAGGACTAGAAAGCAGGAAGTTGATTCTCAACCAAACCTGACTTTGTGGCTCTCAAACATTACCTTATTTGTATAGCAGACTTCTCAAAACATCTTCATCAGTGAAATGTTTTTAAAAATGAAAGGGATATAAATAAATGAATGAATGAATGAATGAATGAATGAATGAATAAAGAAACAAACAAATAAATGCTAGTAGACTAACTGTGAGGGTAAAAAAAAAACCCAAATTGAAAGGGATATAACTAAGGAGTGAAAGTTCTAGCCTTAAGCTATTACTCTATTTCTCTCCTAAGTCTTCCACCTCCAACAAGGTTACAGAAGTCATGCTGATTAAATTTTAAAGATGAAGAATTATAGAATTGATGAAGAGAGATATTGGAATTTCATAGTTGCTACAGTGAAAAAAATAGTTGTGTCAGTAATGATGAGATCATTTAAAGGGGAAGGAAGGAGAACAGGGTTTGAGGAACAGAGGAACTGGAGACTCAAGAGAGAGAGAGAGAATGTGCCTGAAATAAGCCTCTGGAGAGCCTTCTAAAAAAGGAAGAGAATAATGAGTTGGATCTGGAAAAGGATGGGGGACCCCTGGAGTTATTTCAAGGCAAAATATGTGAATCAGTCACATATTTTAGAGTCTACGACAGCCCTGGACAAATGCATTTAAGGAATGAAGATTCAGGAACTTCCAAAAAAAAAAAAAGCCAAGCAAATAAAACTTCAAGTCAGAGTTTCAACACTGTTGACATCTAGTCAACAATCTAGCTGACCATCCATTCTGATACCAGGAAATATAAATGTGCATGTAAACCTTATCTCAGAGCCACAGGTCTAGGCTCACATAGACTATATTCAGTCTTGAATGTTTCCTGATAATAATTCAATAATGTCCCAGATTCCACTAAGGTACTGTAAACATCTAAATTCGGTTCATTTTGAGCTTTCTACTGTAACTTGTTCTGGCAAAGCTTTGACTGACTCATTTTCAAGGAGGGTTAAAATGCTAAGAACAACAACAACACAAAGTCCAATCTTTTACCAGGTCACAAAAGGAGGAACTTATCTCAGGATAGGAAATGGAGAGCAGAGTTTTCCACCACAAGGACACTTTTTTTTTTTTTGGTGGGGCAATGAAAGTTAAGTGACTTACCCAGGGTCACATAGCTATTAAGTGTGAAGTGTCTGGGGCCAACTTTGAACTCAGGTCCTCCTGAATCCAGGGCTGGTGCTTTATCCACTGCGCCACCTAGCTGCCCCCTACAAGGACACTTTTAAAAATCTCTTTGGAAAGAGATGCAAGAAAGAAATTTGGAGAAGGAAAGGGTAGTAAGAGTAGCAGCAGATGGAGGAAATTTCAGGAAAGTGACTTTCTAAGTCTTGTAGTGGCTGGAAGGTTTTCTTTTCTCTAGCCATAAGCTTGGATCAGCAAAGAGTAACTGAATTATGACTATTTGGAGAAATTGCTAAAATAATAAGAAATTTACTCCTCTCTCTTCTGTTTTATTTCTGCATACAATGGGCAGCATGATCCATTTCTAAGTGTTTGTTTTAAATTTTTTCTTACTTTTTTGCATTTAAAAAGTTTACTAAATAAGGTGATTTTAATTTCATCCTAAATTAATGTTTTTATTATAGAATAACTTGTAGACAAATTGATAACTCGAAATTACCCCAAATTTCACTAGCTGGAAGACTACCTTCTGCCTTGGTAACAAAAGTTTGCTTCTGGACTCAAAGCATCTTATGAATTTTATTTCCAATCTATATTTGTTAAGCTTTCAAGTTTTTTAGAGAAAGAAACATTCATGCAACTGAGACCTTTGCCCTAGACTCTCACAAACTAATCTCATTATCTCCAAGCAGACAGGTCATTTTGTACCAGGGGCCTTTGGGTTTTTTCTCCACCCCCACCTCCACACCCCAAAAAGCAAGAGAAGAGGAGGGGGGAATGGCATGCCTCTAGAGAAGGTCATGCCCTGAGCCAGGCCCAGTGGGTGGAGACAAGCATGGTTAATTCCACCCACTCCTTTGAAGGGAGAGGGGTGAAAAATGTTTCTTAACCAAACTGCCCTCCATGCTGACCTCTGTTGGTCATCAAACAGGTTGCTCCACAAAGTTGGCTCCTCAGCCGACTCAACTGCTACTGTTGAGGGAATCCCTTGATGACTCTTCTTAGCTTTCAACATTCACAAGGTTATAACCTGGTCCTTTCCATCTCTGATATGCATTTACTTAAGAACAAGAAGAAATAAACACAAAAGAGTGGTGCCACCCATTCACAGCCACATGACATCTGCTGGATATGGAGAGAAGGCAGCTATGTTAGCCTGCTGCCACTGTCATCTACACTCCCTTCTGGTTCAGCAGTCAATTTAAAGGCTTGATTGCCACCAAGCCTACCAGAGAAAGTCAAAGAATACATGTCCATGCTCTGATGTAGGGAGGGAAAGGGTCCCACCCACCCTCCTGCTTTTCCAGAAGTAGGCTCACCAAGTCTCCATATGGATTGGCATCAGATAGAATACTGCACATGCTCTCAAGATAGGCACTCATTGGGCAACTCTCTCCCCATCTCTATGCTAGTATCACTCCCTTTGAGTATCAGTCTAACAATAAGCATTGAAACCTAAGACAGGCTTACCAAAGGGCATGTAAGGAGCAGAAAAGACACTCAAATCCTGCTTAACAGGGGAAAAGTTGTAGGTCAACTTCCAGTGACATCATTTCCTTCCTTCCCCACTCCCTGAAAACCTCTCAGCACCAGCTCCAAGTCCCTGCTTTGCGCGTTGCTATGGGCATGTCTTGGGGTGAGTCTAGTATCAGTCATCCTCTTCCATCTCTCTTCCTCATGTTTGCTCTTAGAGTCTCTCTCCCTTTGCCTCCCTATTTCTTGGCTCTCACTCCAGAAGTTGTATAGCATTCTGGATGTCACCATCAGGTGCTCACGGCATCCATTTTTGCTCTGGAACTCCTTGGTTCTAGACTGGCATCAGGTTCACTAACCTCCTTCCCTCACCAGCCACCAACTCATATTCCTCATGATCATCACGACATGGCAGCCCCTTCCTTCTCCCTATGTCACATTACCCATCCCAGAAAGTCCTGCATTTGTGTCCATGGACTTTTCTTACATCTCTTGTATAGGAAGAGGACAAGGGCTGTCTAAATCCCCCTGGAATTTCGCTGATTCTTCTACTAGAAATCCTTTCTGAGCATGCCCAGTATACAAATGTATGGTAGAAAGGTACAACAGAGTAGCAAAAGAAGATCCTGGTGTAAAGAAGAAGAAAGAGCAAGGAGAAAGGAGGCAAATAGAGTTATCTTCTTAGAATCTCCTTTTCTTTAAAAAAAATTCTCATTCTTCAAAAGTTGTTGACTGACAGGCATTTTTCAATCATCTCACCATCTTTGAGGTATTTAGCTGAAGGAAATTAAGACAAAATCCAAAGCAGAACTTGTCATAACAGGGAAAATTATAAGGAAGAGTAATTAAAGGAATGGAGAATTTTTTAAGCTATCTAATGTTATTTATCATTAACATTCAAATGGTAATTAAGATTTGGGAAACAAGTTAGATGACAAGAAGGGAAAAGATAAAGAGAAGAGCAGAGGGTGAGAAGAAATAGCAGCCAGAATTAAAATAGCTTATTTGTTTTGTTGTCTTGTTGGGGGCACTCATAAGACCAAAAGGGATCCAAGCTCTATGTGTGGAAGTTTAGATGGTTTTAAGTTTTGTTTTGTTTTTTTTCTTAAATTTAATCTAACCTAGTCCAGTTGTTTTTATCATTAATCACATTTGCATTTGTGGTAACCAAAGCAATTATCAGGTCCCATGCTTAAGGGCATAATTTGATAGCATGCAAAAAAGCTAAATTCTTTCTACTACATGGAAGAAAAAGTGGTTTACATGTGGGCTTTAGTATTATTTTCTACTTCATAACAATACTGCAGCTGAGATACTGTGCCCAGTGGGCCAATAGCGTTGTTCTCCTCCTCTAAACTCTTGCTATTCTATCCTTATTGGCTAATGCCTTCAAATGAACAGTCTGGGGTTGCCTCCTCATTCAACCTCAGCCCTCCTCAGATTCCTGGTTTATTGAGGTTAATTCATCCCATCTACACCCTATGCCCCAGGTTAGAAATCTGGGTGTTCTTTTTGATGTGGATTTATCCTTTCTGGCTCCTCTTGGGGCATTAGTGAAATCTTGTTATTATTATTTGTTTAACCTTTGCTTAAAAAAAAAAGAAAGAAAGAAAGATACTTAACTCTGTCTGTTGCCAAGACTATGGTTTATGCTTTAGTCATCTCCCAGCTGAACTATTGTAATTTGCTCTTGGCTAGCCCTCCTCCCATTCATCTATCATGTCGTTTATGCTTTTCAAAATTCTGTCTCACGTTTTAGCTTCTTCCCCCCCTCTCTTGCCTCTCATGTTCCTCCTTGACACTAATTACCCATGTTCCCTCTTCACCTGCTGGAGTTAAGGTCCAAATCTTAAAGCCAGAATTGCAAGCCCTTCCTATTACAGTTGCTTTGTGATTTAATTCAATTGTCTCCCAAGGCATTCAATCCTCATCCCTTCTCTGACTAAATTGTTGGTAATGCCATCAGACTGATCCTTGTGCAGCTTCCCCATCTCCAGTCTTTAAATACATTGCTCTTCTCCTAGTATAACTTTCTCCTTTCTAATTTTACAAGAAATTTTATTGATATCTTTTGTTTTTCTACATAACCAAAATTTCTCCCAGGATTCCTCCATCTCCCCTCCCAGAAAGCTATACCATATAACAATATTTTAAAAAGAAAAACAGAAGGAAAAAATCAACAAAACTGATCAATATATTTTTGAAGTCTGAAAATATGTGCATTGTACCACAGCCATTGGACTTTTCAACTCTACAAAGGGATAGAGTGAGGCTAACTTCTTAATTGTTTGTTCTTTGTTATTTAGTAAAATTCAATTTTTATTGTTTTGTGGTTGTTCTTTTCATTTACATTTTTGTCATCATGTATATTGTTTGCTTGACTGCTTACTTTTCTCTGCCTTAATTCATATACATCTTTCCATGCTTCTTTATAGTCATCTTTTCTTATTGCATAGTAAGTCTATCAAACTCATGTCCAACAATTTGTTTAGCCATTCCTGAAACAATGGTACCTACTTTGTTTCCAGTTTTTTGAGATGACAAAAAGTGCTGCTATAGATATTTTTTCTTTTTTTTTTTTTTTTTTTTTTTTTTTTTTTTTTTTTTTTTTTTTTTTTTTTAGTGAGGCAATTGGGGTTAAGTGACTTGCCCAGCGTCACACAGCTAGTAAGTGTTAAATGTCTGAGGCCGGATTTGAACTCAGGTACTCCTGACTCCAGGGCCGGTGCTCTATCCACTGTGCCACCTAGCTGCCCCTGCTATAGATATTTTTATGTACATGGGAACTTCCTTCTTCTCAACGACCTCCTTTGGGGAGGTATAAGCCTAGTAGTGGCATCTCTGGGTTGAAGGGTATGGATATTTTAGTAACTTTATTTGCATGATACTGAATTGCTTTCTAGAAGGGTTGTACTGATTCATAGGGGCAGCTAGGTGGCACAGTGGATAGAGAGCACTGGCCCTGAAGCTCTGAGGATCTGAGTTCAAATGTGACCTCAGACACTTACTAGCTGTGTGACCCTGGGCAAGTTACTTAATCCGAGATGCCACAAACACCCAGGGCCATCTCCAGTGGTCCTGATGTATAGCTTGCCACTGGATCCAGATGGCTCTGGAGGAGAGAGTGAGGTTGTTGACTCTGCACAGCCCTTCTTCATTTAAAACCAATTCACTGCAAGTCATGACATCTCCTATATGTCACGGTCCTCTTCGAGATGGAAGGACAAACAACAACAACAACAACAACAACAATTGATTCACAGCTCCACCAACAATGCATTAATATGCCTTTCTTTCCACAACCCCTCCAAACCTACTTATTCCCATCATTTGTTATCTCTGTCAGTTTTCTTAGTGTGAGGTTAAACTTCAATGTTGTTTTGATGTGCAGTTCTTTTATTATTGTGATTTGGAGCATTCTTTCATGTTGTTGTTAATAGCTTGCAAGTCTTCTTTTGAGAGCTATTTGTTCATCTCCTTTGACTATCCTAGACTATATACTAACTAGTTATATTTCTTGTATTTTCAGAAGTTCTCAGTGTTTTCCCCCTATTACATTTCAGGCTTCTTTCCTTCTAAAGGAAATGTCCATGGCTAGAAAAATATTTCATGGCAAAGCAATAAATAATAATATCTTCTCCAAGACACCTCCAATGCCTAGAGCTCACATCTCTCCTATGCAAATTAATTCTATCACTATGATATAATCTAGAGAAAGCAATTTTTTTCTTTTGGTTTTAATAATATAGGATTAGCTTTGCCATTTATGCAATAAATGAAAGTGAATCATGTGATTTATTAGACTGTAAGTTCTGTAAAGGCAGAGACTGTCTTATTCATCTCTGTAATCCAAAGAACATTGTAGTGTGAATTCATTCATTCATTCATTCATTCATGGGAAGTTGGTGGTACAGTAGATAGAGTGCTGAACCTGCAAGGAAAAAGTCCCAAATTCAAATCTATCCTAAGACACCTACTAGTTATGTGATCCTGGATAAGTCACTTAACTTCCATTTGTTTTAGTTTCCTCAATTGTAAACACTTACTTCTCTGAGTCATAGAGATGATCAAATGAGATAATATTTGTAAAAAAGACGATTCCTTAGCGGAGTCTGAAACATAATAGGTGGTCTAGAAGTGCTTATTCTCTTCCTTCCCCTGAATAAATAAATGAATGAAAAAAACCGTGCCAAACACTGTGTTGGATGCTGGAGATGCAAATGCAAACATAATGATCTTCTCTGCCCCAAATTCTCAGTCCAATGGAAGATAGAACACACATAGAGAAGTAATGGATTATGATCAATAAACACGTGTTAACTAAGTATACATAGGTGTATTTAGCTGTCTATGCAACAGCATTGTTACCAAGAGATTTCACTTGGGAAGCAAATTATAAAAATCTTATAAAATAAGATTTTTAAGCGTGTAAATTGATCTTTTTCTCCTAATAAAAAGGTTTCATTGCATGCATTTTTATAGTTCCTTAGGCTATCTTCCACATCCAGGCCTGAAGAATCATTTTTTTGTCCAGTCTATCAAATTAACCTTAATTTCAGTCCCTAGAAAGTTAAAGTGAACAATTTGGTCCTAGGCTGGCTCATATGAGCCAATGGTTACAATTCCTGCTCACTACGGTGGATCAAAGGTGGCTCATAATAAGGTGGATCATAAGGTGGATCAGATCAATGATACTTGACCTGAAAGGCAAAGGAATGAGGCTGACATGACTCTATGGCTATGTTCTGGTAAGGACGTAGTCCTCCAGGTTTTACTACCAACTATCTTAAGTGATGCTTTTCCAAGAATCACTTGGAGGTAGAAGAGACCCTCAGAGATCATCTAGCCCAGCCTACACTGGAACAAGAAACTGCTCGACAATATGCCCCGACATGAGTCATCCAACTTTTGCTTAAAGATGTCCTCCTCTCCTCCATCGAGGAAGAAACATGTTCCTTCCTTACCATAAGCCTAAGAGTAAGAGGATGATTTTTCCATCCATCAAGTCTAATCCATCATTATGTAATTTCTCACCAGTTCTACTATTTCTGCCTTCTAGCAGCAAGCAGAACAATTCTAATTCTTCTTATACCAGAACCCCCTTTGGATACTTGAAGACAGCTGACACATTCTCTCCACATCTTCTCAGCTTCAGGTCAAATATCCTCAGTTCTTTCAATAGATCCTCTCATGGCATGATCTCACAACCCTGGACCATATGGATGACTTTCCTATGGACTCTCTCCAGCTTTTCTACATCCTTCCTAAAATGTGATGCTGTTCCAAACTGAACAAAATACCCAAGATGTAGGTGGTCTGGCCACAACAGAAGAGGTCAATACTATCTCTTCTCTAGCCATGGAAACTCTGATATCTTAGTTCATGTGCACCTTTTTTTGGGCTGCTACATCACCCCATTGACTCAGTTTGAGGTTGTAGTCCACTCAAAGCCCCAGATTTTTTCACCTAAACTACTATCTAGCCATAACTTTTCTATTGTGTACCTGTGAAGTTGATTTTTTTGAACCTATGTAATATAAGTCTCTGGAAAGGTTGGTGGCACAGATGATTGAGCTCCCTAGGCCTGGAGTCAGGAAAACTCATCCAACCTCAGAAACTAGCTATGTGACCCTTGACAAGTCACTTTAACTCTGTTTTCCTTGATGTAAAATGAGCTGGAGAAGGAAATAACAAACCACTCTAGTGTCTTTGCCAAGAAAACTCCAAATGGGGTCTTGAAGAGTCAGACAACCAAAAAACAACTGAATATACTGAATATTTCAATACCTATTAAATTTCAGCTCAACATTCGAGTTCTAATAAATGAATGAATGAAAGAAATGCATTTATTAAGTGCTATGTGCCAAGATCTATCATATTCTGACTCTGTAATCCAAAATATTAACTATCCCTCCAAATCTTGTCATCTAAAAATTTGGTATGCATGCCAGTTAGACTATGCTTTTCAGTTTCTAAGAACAGCCTAGGGTTTAGCTCAAAGTCCTTAGGGACACCATGCAAGAAAGGAGATGGAAGATATCTAAGTCATAAAATCATAGGATGTTAGAGCTAGAAGGGACCTTTGACACCATCTAGTTTAATCACCTGCCTGACACATAAATTCAATCCCCTAAATTCTTGTTCTGTGTTGATGTTCAAGCCAAGTTATTCAAGGAAATGGTTTTAGGCTATATCTAATGACATCAAAAGCAACTAGTTAAAATGTTAAAAATGAAGTAAAACTGGTTATTGGGCATGAGATACAACCCCCAAATGTTGTTTGACTAAATGCAATCTCCCCCCCCCCAAAAGACTAATTGTACTCACATGCGTTTGTGTAGATAGCCTTGGCACTTGAGAGACATTAGGGCTTTAAGATCATACCCCATATGAAGTACAGAGTGATGTTTCAAGGAATTGGAGTCACAAATTCTAGCTTTAGAGTCACGAATTCTAGCTTGGTAGACACAGGTCTACCAGTCTGTGTGACTTTGGACAAGTCACTTAAACCTGAACCTTTGTTGTTCCTCAGTCATTTTCGGTCATGTCCAACTCTTTGTGACCCCATTTGGAGTTTTCTTAGCAGAGATGCTAGAGGTGTTTGCCATTTCCTTCTCTAGTATATTTGACAGATAAGAAAACTGAGGCAAACAGAGTTAAGTGACTTGTCCAGGGTCACATAGCTAGTAAATGTCTGAGGTCAGATTTGAACTCAAGAAGATGTGCCTTTCTGACTTCAGGCCTGGCACTCTATCCACTGTACCACCTAGCTGCCTGAGCCTTTTTTTACTTCATCTATAAAATGGGAGGTAATAATTCCTACCTACTTCACAGGACAGTTGTGAGGAAAGTGCTTTTGTGAATTGTCAAGTACTATATTCATTCATTCAATAAGTATATAACAAGAGTTACCTAGGGGCAGCTAGGTGGTGTAGTAGAGCACTGGCCTTGAAGTTGGGAGATTCTGAATTAAAATCTCACCACAGATACTTACTAGCTGTGTGACCCTGGGTAAGTCACTTAACCTCAGTTGCCTTAAACATCCAGGGTCATCTCCAGTCATCTTGATATGTATCTTGCCACTGGACCCAGATGGCTCTGGAGGAGAGAATGAGGTTGGTGACCTTGCACAGAGCTCCCTCACTTTAATCCAATTCAGTGTAAATCATGACATCACCTCACGATATCATGGTCCTCTTTGGGAAGGAAGGACAAATAACAACAATATGTAAGAATCTGGGGATAAGAAGACAATTAAATGAAATTATCCCTACCCCCAAGGAACTTACTGTCTGTCGGGGAACAATGTATGTGCTCATAAATTAATACAAAAAGTTACAAAAGGCAATGTCATTTGTCATTTCCTTGAGGGCAGAGAGGAGGAAAGGACACAAATAATCGGGGTATCAAGAACCAGGCAGTGATTGATTTGAACCTTGAAAGAAGCTAAGCATGCTAAGAGGTCTGAGAGGTAGGAGGGCATACCTCATAGATACGGAGGATGGCCTATACAAAGGAAGCAAAGGGGGAAGTGGCTATCTTATACAGGTTTCAGCAAGTAGACAAATTGGGCTGGAACTCAGTGCCTACATGTGTGGGAGGAAAAGTTTGGTTAATGCAAATTTAGTTGGGAAACAAGCTGGATACTGATTGTGAGTGGTTTGAAATGCCAAATGAAGGGGTTTGTATGTATCCTAGAGAGACTGGGGAGCCACTAAAACTACTTAAAAAGAGGACTGATAGCTTTGAAACCACATAAAGGTGAGCTGCCCCTAGTAAGACTGAAATAGGATGTTTGTGGACATAACATGTTCCACAGAGTTAGAAATGATTGTAAAAGGTCCCATGGTTCTCAGAAGGCATTAAGTCTTTTTTTTTTTTTAAGGTCAAACAGATTTGACCACAAAGAGGATGATCTTCATGCTTTACTATTGACACTGAAAGTTTTGCTGTGAATCACAATTTAGTTAACTAAACATAACAACAAGGTTCTGCATTCAAAAGAACTTTATTATTAGGCCAAAAAACACACCCAAACAAACCCAGACACTAAAGAGGGCTCTGGACCTGGCCCATTGAACATTTGTTTTCCGGTGGGTTTTGTTGCTATTCATTATGTGTGAGAAGAAAGGAAGGCTTGTGTCTTAACACAATGGTTGTACAAAGAACACATTTCTTTCCCTCTCTCTAAATATGTATCCTTGCCGTATTCATCAGCACTACAATTTCCTCTGGCACTTGAGACGGACATATGTTATTTTCAGCCGGCAAGTAAGTGATTCAATGTATCACTACACACATGGCCAGAGCGTTGCAAATAGAAATAACTGTGGGCGTCTGGATTTTAACCACTGCACGGCTTTTTTTTTCCTTTTTAATGCTATGTAACTCATAATCAAATTGAATGTCATCACAGCTTTGCAGATTGGAAAAAAATCCTCGAGCAAACTGAATCTCCCCATTCATTCCCCACCCCCAAACCCTCCCTTCCCAGCCCTCAAACTCTTAAATGTTTGCCCTGAATATCAAAGGCTCCGGAAGGGACCAAATGAGCAATGTCACAAATAATCCTCTTTATTTTTTTTCCTTGCAGATAAAAATAATAAATAAATAGACTAATTGAGGCTTGCAAAAGCAGATTTCCTCAACAATACTTAGTAGAGTAGAATAAAAAACCCATTACAAGTGTTGGCTTTGTAGATACTATGATAGTAAATAAGAGATTAGTTGTAAATTCATATGTGCTGAACAGGTTGGCATCATTTCAGGTAGCAGTGGATTTAGGCTGCATGCCAAGCTGTGGGAAGAGCAGACCTCTTAATACCTGCCCTGTTCTTGTCATTGTCAGCTAAAATATTCACCAGTGGCTCTGCCAGACAATAGTGGGTAGCAGATAGGAGTAATGGTATTTGGCTTGAGTTTTGTAGATCACTCAGCTTCTGGATGCTCTGACACATTGGTCACTGAATGTGTCACATCTGGGTACAAGACTTAACCTCACAGCAATCAGATAAAGGAAGGTGCCCTTGAGATCCTCTTTTTTTCTCTCTTTCTTCTTCTCTGTCTCTCCATGTCTCTCTTTCTCCCTCTCTTTCTCTGTCTCTCCCTCTCTCTTCTCTCTTTGTCTGACTCTCTTGCTTATATGTATATTTTCTATTGTATACATATATGCCATATGGGAGGACATGATGGGTTTCAGTTTCTTCATGTATAAAAAGAGAAGATTGGGTTAGATGGCTTCTAAAGTCCCTTTTTGCTCTAAATCTATGACGCCAAGAATTCCACAAGACAAAAAGGCATGCATGAGTTATAAACTGCATTATTGGGAAGTAGAAATGAGATCAGAGATACGTAGAAATACACCATAAGCAGAATAACAAATGTTTTGTCCCCTCTTTTGTGCATGGTCCCCTAAATGTAGAGGCAGCTAGGGGGTGCAATGGATAAAGGACTGGACCTAGAATCAGAAAGAAAACTTCAAATGTAGTTTCAGGTACTTACCACCTGGGTGATTGTGGTAAAGAAAGTTTACTTCTCTTGCCTCAGTTTCTTCATCTGTAACTTGATCATAGTATTACCTATGTTCCAAGGTTGTTGTCAGGATCAAATGAAATAATATTTTTAAAATGCGTTATAAACCTTAAAGTATTTTATAAATGCTAGCTATAATCATTACTACTTGTTTCAGTAAATGTTACATTTCCAAATTAAGATTAACATATTCCCCTCATCTCCAGTCCATCTATGTTAACTTTGTCTCAACAAGACACAGTCTCCCCCAGAAAAATCCAAAGGATAAAGGCATAACCATGAAATATCTTGAGTTTTCCCTTCAAAACACTGACCTTTGTCTGTCTGACTGATTATCAGATGTTACTAAGGCCCTTTTAACTTTTCCAACCCCTGGGCATGATAGCTATCTGTCTTTTGGAGTTGAAACATTCAATTGACACCTCAATGAAGTTAACAGATAATTTTCCCCAGTAAACTTAGTATGCCTCTCACCCCTTTCCACCAACACCAACACAAAAAAAAAAAAAAAAAGAGGTTGTAACCAGACACTTTGTTTTACGAATGAACTAATTTTCTGTAGGCACCTTCAAGCTGGGAAACATCCCAGAGGTAGAATAACCTTTAACATTAAGTGTAATTAAGCCATGTCATGTGACCCATGAAGCACTGGCAAAGATAGACAGTAAATCCCAAGGTTTCAAGCCATTTTCTGTCTAGGATTCTCTCTCTCTCTCTCTCTCTCTCTCTCTCTCTCTCTCTCTCTCTCTCTCTCTCTCTCTCATATTAAATGGGAATTGTTGGGAAATTTTGCTGAAACTGCAGATGCCAAGCAAAGACAGAAGATGACATAGAGCCTATGACCAAATGTTTAAGCCAAATTTTACAATAAGGTACTATAGACACCCAATAAAAGAAAAAAAATTCATACTTCTCTGGTACTAAAGGACAGCCAAAAAATTTTATCACAGGGGGGATAGAGGGGGCCACCATGCCCTTAATGCCCTTGATGTGAAAGGGATAACTACAGGCATACACACCTATACATATAGGTAAGTGTATATTCATACATATTACATTTACCTACATATACACACATATTTGTTTGCATGGGTGGTAAGAATGATTCCTCACAGCCTAGGATTGGGAGTTTATAAACATGTAATCCTCAAGGCTCTGCATATGCTCTGAGGCTGGCATTCAGAGCGATCATCTACTTCCTTGTGAGAAGCAGAATAAGGAAACTGCAATCTAAGCAGAAGTGCCAGACAGATGCTTCTTTTTACTCAATTGGTTTTCATGGGCACCTTTAGACACTCTGAAAAGCTAGGGAACATTCTCTTTCCTTGGCATTTTACCAAATTTTTAAACATGAGAACAAGGATGATTTTTCTCTTTATCAACAATAACAGTCAGAGTCATGTCTTCCCAAGGGCCTTCCCTGGGAGCCTTCACTGTGTCTATGGAAGCGTAATCCTGAGGAAAAGACCATGGGTAGACCTCCTAAAACTAATCCTATGTCTACTTTGTGCAGCCTCACCTGTCTCTATTTCCTTGTTAATGTTTGAAAAAGTCTTTGAGTTCACTATATATGCTAATTTTGTAAGGAAAATATTTGGAGAACTTTGTTTATGGCCTGTAAAAAAAAGTGGTCCTGTCTTTTTAACATCCTGGTGAAGTTATTTGAAACAAGAGAATCTAATGGTGAGGGGGGAAGTGGATGTGGTAATGGATACAAATATGCGGTTTGAAGCATTATAATCTCATGTGGAGTTTCTGGTGAACCTTTCCCTGGTTGAGGCAGAAGAGCCACTACTCATCAAGGGAGGGGCTAATGGGGAAGACAGATGGTGTATGTACGAAAGAGTGGACCTACAGAGTTGGTGGGAGAGGACCCAAGAGGACACCATGGCAGAAGCTATGAGTGAAGTAGAGGTGAAGAAAAACAATGTCCTATTCACAAGGCAGAATGACATCTGGCTAGTTCCAAGGTGGGCCCAGTCCCAGAGAGTATGGAGAAAGAACAAGGACTGGTTACCCCAGGAATCTGTGACAGCCTGAAAAGGGCCTTCATTATAAAAGATAATATAGCACAAGGGTCATTGCTAGGTAACTCAATAGCTCTGTATTTTGTGCTTAATTTTGTTTCATTGGCAACTCTGCACTTAATTTTCTTTGTTCATCTTAACTGGTAACAAATGTCTATTGAAGAATTCGACCTGTTTAAGTGTAAACTGAGCAGAACTGCATTATGGTAAAGAGAAGCAATATCTAAAGACTTCATAACTCTGATCATTACAGTAACCAATCATGTCTTCATCAGACTGATGATGAAACCTGCCTCTTCTTGCCTCTTGACAGAGAAAAAGATGGGGTATCATAGCCACAGAAGGAAGCATACTTTATGAGACATGGATGCTAGGTTGGTTTTACTTAACTGTAACTTCTTAGTTAAAAGTCAGCATTTTATTGTATCCCCAGAGACTAGCACAATGCCTGGCACATAGTAGGTACTTAATAAATTTAAGTTTAAAACTACACCAAGACTTTTGAAACACCCTATACTTGTTCAGTGGTTGATTAGGAAATTACTTTGATGTTTTTTTAAAAATTAATAAACATCCCCCCCAAGAAGAAATCTTATCTCTGCTTCTGGTGCACTAAGGGAGACTGGGGATGGGGGCACATTGAGGGAAGTCAAAGACCAGTACCAATAGGAGAAAAAGATACAAGAGGCATGCCACCCCAATGGTTTGAGAGCTCTAACCAGATGGAGCTTCAAAAGCTGGTCTCTTTCCTCTTCAGTGTCTCTAGCTTGCCCATTACCCCTTTTCTTTCTCCACCCCAACAACCCTGAAAGACAAGAGCTAAACAATATCCTTTTCTTTGTTAGGCAACCCAGCAACATTGCTTGACTTCTCTGTGCCAGGTTTTGTCCAGAGACCAGAAGAGCTTTAACTGACACCATGTGCTATGGTCCTGATAAACAAATATGTACATATAGGAGAGGAATAGCCCTGGATGTGCTTTTGTTTGCATGGATATCACAAGACATCCTCATGATTACAACATCCTACCATATGCTGCCACTTTCCAGAGGATACAGGTGCAAATGAGTACCTGTGTTCAATCTTGTTCATTAAAGGTAGGGAAAATCCTTCATAGAGAAGGAAGTAGGCATGCAGTTAGAGATTCCCTATTAGAACTAAAACTCTGAAGTGGTTCAAAAGAATATATTTTTAAATCCTTCCAGGACTTGCTTTCTTTTATCTTTAACAAGCCTACAGCCTCTACCATTAACTAGCTGTATGGGCTTGGGCAACTCATTTCTCTCTAGGGCTTAGCTTTCGCATCTGCAAAATGAAGGGGTTAGGTTCCAGGATCTCTGAGGTCTCCTCTAGCTCCAGAATCTTGAGTCTGAGTCAGAATTTTAAGTCATTTTTGCCTTATGTGAGACTCCAGCTTCCCTTCCCACCACACCTCCCCCTGGCCCCTTTAAAATCTTATTTGAACAAATCCCAGTGTCTAGGATGATTTACACGGGGAAGGGAGTGAGTGCTGCTTGGCTTGCAGTCCTGGCCCCTTGAGGGAAGGGTTAGACAACTCTTGAGCCTGTGGCCCCATCATCTGTGTGGTTCTCTCGTCTGTCCGCTGATCACCCTGGGGAGAGACGAGCCAGTCTCCAAGTTCACCCAGGGTAGTTGATTGTTAATGATCCTCTAGCACTTCCCCCACCCTGTCCCAGAAGACATTTCCAGAGTTGTTTTATGAGCGAGGCTGGGGAAATCTATTAATGAGAGAAGTAATTGTTACCTTTGGGCACCAAACACTGATTTACAACGGCTAATGCCACAGATTCCAAAGGCATAAATTTCTGCGTTACCACCATTTTGTCTAGAGCAAAACAAAACAGAGGGTGATTACATATCCAAGGCTACAGATGTTTGGCTGTACAACACATTTTTCCATGATACAGGAGCAGGGGAGGGGGGGGAGAGGGAAGATTGTTGAATTTAATGGACGGTTTGATGTCACCAGTGCTTGTTAAGCAAGATACATACACACATACAGTATGCATTTCTTGAGAGTGTAGTATGTAGTAGACTAATAAAAGAAATACTGAGTTAGATTCTCCAAGGCCCTAAGCACCTAAAGCATAATACATTAGGTACCTCCAGAAGGAAGGCACTTAACTTGTTCAGGTCACTAGGCTATATGAATTCAAGTCACAAATACTAGTCAAACTCAAAAGCCCCATGTTGTAGTGCTGTAGGCTTGAGCAAGTGACCTTCTCTCTGGTTTCCTCAGTTTTCCCCATCTGTAAAATGAGAGGATTGAGCTGGATGATTTCTTAGACCTCTTCTATCTTTTTTTTTTGAAGGGCAATGAAGGTTAAGTGACTTGCCCAAGGTCACACAGCCAGTAAGTGTCAAGTGTCTGAGGCCGGATTTGAACTCAGGTCCTCCTGAATCCAAGGCTGGTGCTTTATCCACTGCACCACCTAGCTGCCCTGACCTCTTCTATCTTAAAGGTTCTAAGATCCATGACTTCCCTAGCTGCCCAAGTTATGCTCAAGGAGTGTGCTGGCTCCCAACTGACTCATTTTATTTTCTTAAGGGGAAAAAATGGAAGGGAGGGGAAGATGTTGATGCTCTTGGTGTTGATGGTGGTGGTGGTTTGGGAGGATATCCATGCTATTCAAATGTTCACCAACATGGTTTATAATATGATTATTTACCCATTGAAAGCCTTTTAGTCTATTATATTTTTTACTTAGAAGAGAAAATTCATGGAGCTGGTGACTCATGGGAATTCAAGTTTCAGTATCTGTCCAATTAGAGATTTCAGAATCTCAAAAAAAAATTAAAAAGATGACAAAGCCATAATATTGGATTCTCCAAAGAGAAGGGACAAAATAATAATGACATTTCTGAAAACCAGGATCAAAAATAAGTGAGATCAGGGGGCAGCTAGGTGGCGCAGTGGATAAAGCACCGGCCCTGGATTCAGGAGTACCTGAGTTCAAATCCAGCCTCAGACACTTGACACTTACTAGCTGTGTGACCCTGGGCAAGTCACTTAACCACAATTGCCCCGCAAAAAAAAATAATAAAATAAGTGAGATCTTTCCTTTGACTCTAAGAGGAAATGTACTCACTCATCTACCATTGCTCATAGTTGGGCACCATGAATGGAAAAAGTACAAGTGACTTAAGTTCACAGAAATGCTCTGTGGAAACCTTTTGTCTCTAGAAAGTATAACTTTCCCCCTTTGTCCCAACCTTTCCCTTTTCAGTTTCTAATGTTCATTTCTCCATCACAAAACTGAAAGACAGATCTATGAGAATATCAATTCATTTTTGAGGTGCCTCTTTTTCATTAGCATTAGAATTTGGACTTCACTCTAAGGTTTCTTTTTTAAATAAATTTTTATTAATTACTTCTGTTTTTATGTCACAGTCATTTCTAGACACACCTACCATCACCACCAAATAAGCTCTCTCGTAACAAAAAACAAATTAAGCAAAACCAACTGACACAATGACTAAATCTGATGGTATATGCAATATTTTGCCCTTACATGTTCCCACCTCTCAACCACAAAAAAGGAGAAATGTATCTTCATCTATTCTCTGGGGCCAAGACTGAGCATTAAAACCACCCAACACTTAGTTTCAATTCAGTGGCCTATTCTTTTATATTGTAAACATGTGTGTATCATCCTTTTCATTCTGCTTATGTTCTTCTACATCGGTTCATAGGAGTCTTCCCATACTTCTCTGAATGCCTTGTATTTGTGAAGTGTATGTTATTGCATATAGGGGTGAAATAAAATTCCACTGTCCCCCGGGATTTCAGTCCTAGTCTGAGACCTAACCTGCAAATTGCACAAAGAGCATAGGATCCCTGTGCAACATATACCTACTTTGTACATTCATACATAGCATTTGAAGAGGCATACTCACCATATCATTCACAAATTCTATAGAAACTGTGCCTATCCAAGCAATATGATGTGGGCTGGGGACAAGGTTTTTAAATGGGCAATGACTAACTGATATTTCTGGAGGGTGTGATGGAGTTTGTTATAGAATACCCAAATTTCAGAGTTGGAAGACACTGCAATGGCAATCTCATTTCATGCACATGGAGAAATCCTTGGTACAAAATCCCTAACCAGTGAATATCCAACCTCAGCTTAAAAATATTATTAAGAAAAAAATGCTTTGGTTGGGACAATGTTTTACCCATGTAAGAATCTGTGGTTTTCAGAGCACTTTGGCATGTATTAACTCATTTGATCCTCACTACAATCCTGTGAGGTGGCCATATAAGGTATTTTAGGCCCATTTAGCAGAAGAGAAAACTGAGGCACAGGACAGTTAAATGACTTTTGCAAGATGACACAGCTAGTAAGTGGCAGAGCCAGAAACCAAACTCAGATCTTTTGACTCAGCCCATGCTCCATCTGCTCTAGTATGTTGAGAATAATTGCATTTTTGATGTGTATCCCTGCACAATGGCAGAAAGGGTCTGAGAATAATAAGTACTATTTATATGGTGCTTTAAGATCTGCTAACATATATATGCATATATAAACACATATGTACATATATACACATACTATATATGCATTTATGGGAGTGTTGTATGTAGTATATATGTATTGTGTACGTATGTGGGTATATACATATATGTACATATTTCTCCTTTGATCCTTTTACAATGAGGGAAGTGCTACCCATCTTACAGATAAGGAAAATAAATTTCAGAGACGTTAAGTGACTTGTCCAGGGTCACACAATTAGTAGATTAAAATCCAGGTCTTCCTAACTTCAAGCCTAGTGTTTTATTCACCACAACATACTGAATTGGGAATCATTCCAATCAGAACTCTTATTCCAACTAAATTGGTGAAACCAATTGCTACAAGTAGTACAAGCCTCTGGTGACACTTGCAGGTCCATGCTAATTGTACTTCTGTGTAGACAGGTCAGGCTGACCTTGAATTACAGTCCCTGTGGTTCTTGAAACATTCTTGGCTCAATGCACGGAGACTCAGTATCAGTGTTGGGGGAGGGGACAGAGAAAATCAGCTAGTCTGTTCAGTTATGGGCAGAGCTTTCTGAACAATATGTCTGAATTGAGCCAGCAAAGTGTCTCAGGGAAATTCCCAGGGTAATTTGGGGAGAGCTTCAGACCCTCTCATTCCATTTTACAACCAACCTTGTAGAATAAAGAACTGAGCAGGAGGGAGCAAAGTTAACTTAGTACCACACATCCAGAGAGTTCTTACAGACTTCCTTTGTGTAGACATAGTCTCTGTAAAAGGAATTTCTAAAGCATCCATGCTTTTTTCTTTCTGGTGTGGATAGTAGCTAGAGGGCTTGGCTCCAAGTCAGGCTTCTGACATATACGGGCTGTGTCACCCTAGACAAGTCATTTAACCTGCCAAGCAATAGTGCTTTAATACTAGAAGTTGCAGGATGGTTGCTAATCTTTGTTGGTCAAAGGAATTTCCTTTACTGGGAACCCCTTATACTGATGAAATCACAGATGCAAAACACACACACATATCTAAATATTCATTTGAGAATTAAAATTATAGACTTTTAAAACCATTAGGACTGGAAAGGACGTAAATGTGGTCTGTGTGGAAAGTCAACTGGTCTTAGAGTCAGAAATGCTCCACTTGAGCTCCAGCTCCAACCACAACCAACTGTGGACAAATTGTGGAGGCTCTCAGAGCCTCCATCAGTCTCCATAAAACTTCTTCTGATTTCTCACTTCCAAGGTTAGGGTGAGGAACAAGCTTCCCAAATAGTGCTATTAGTCCAATTCCTTGATTTTTACAGAAGAGGAAACTAAGATTGAGAGAAAAGGTCTCCCAAATAGTGGGGAAAGCTGGGTTAGCTTGCAGGTCGACTGGCTTTGAGGGCGCTGTCCTTCTCACTGTTATCACACTAAAATTTCCTGGGATTTTAAATGCTAGATAGAAGGGACAATCTCAGAGTCATTTCCCCAAATACTAAAGTTATGTTTTCTCTCGCTTTTTTTTGAAAATCCATTTTTTTCTCAGAGCAGTAGGGAAAGAAAGAAGGAAGCACCTGGCCTGAGCATAGCCCTTTGTCCCAGAGGAGAAATATTTAAGGGCCTCTGCAGTGGACTGTGGGAAGACAAAACCCCTCATATGAGAATGTCTTGTCCTTCCTCCCACAATCCAGGCTGGGGCCCTTAAAGGGGGAAGGGAAGGTTTTTGTGTATGAGGTGGAGGGGAGGGGAGGAGACAAGAGGAGGAGTGGGAAGCAAATATTTATAAAGCAAAAAAGTAACTTGCCCAGTGATTTTTGCCTTGACTCTTTTTGGTTTTGATTAGAAAAATCCTCCCTATCAATTCAGCATGATTTTCTAGTTCTTCATGGAGTGTGGACCAGTTTTAAAGGTAGTTGATCCAATCAACCTCTCACTGGACACTTAAACACAATATCCCCACAATTCCACATTAGCATTAAGTCAACTTCTGAGAAGGAAAGATAGTACATCTGAGAAACAGGGGGAGCTTTGCATGAATTGACAACATGAGGAAAGCCAAGAGAACAATTTGCACAATGACGACAATAAGATAAATGTAAGGTGTGTGTCACTGATGTAAGGTGCTTATATCCACATGGGATGTCTAAACACATAGACAGGTAGGTTAAGCAGAGGCACGAATAGATACCAATGGAGTCTTGCCCACCCATCTCCATCATCCAAGGGAGACTGATTCTTCCCTTCAGAGGAGCAGGAGAAGGTATCATGAGGCTGGCTACTTTGTTTTCCTCTGAGAGAGAGAAAAGTATAGGCACTGGAATTATATCTATCTACCACCCCTAAATATTGCTGATCTGTGGAAGTAATTCATGTTGAAAAAAGCTGCTAGCTTCTCTGATCCCATAGGAGGGAGATTTGTATTCTTATATCCATAGGCTTGATTCCTTACTGAGAAATTTTAGTCACCTGGAAGACAAATAGTGAATGATGAGTAAATCCATTTATCCAAACAGATAGCAAACAGAAATTGGAGAACATCTATAGATCATAATATACCACAAAAATGTGCAAGAGTAGGAGTGAGATGAGATCTCACTCAACCACTTCCTGCTTCGATTGATGGTAACATCTCACACCACATGCAGTCAATATCCTCCATCCCCTAGAAATCATATGCACAAGTCCAAATACAAAGGAAGGAAAAATGTAAAAATTAAATGTGTGTATGCAGGTTCCTATTAGTATTCATCCAAATGATGCCTTCACAAATTAAAATAGATCCCCATGGGAAACAAAATTTCACCCAAAATATGAAATTTCAGGGGCTTTTGAAAATGTGTGGATTATTTAAAAGTAAGATCTGTCCTGGGAATGAACCCAAAGAAGTTTATTGTTTAGTAGTATTCTAGGAAGGAATAGGGATTTTAGTTGAAATTTCGACATTAATTAAATTCTCCCAGAAACCTCCAGGGTAGCCATGATACACCAGTATCTCTACCCGATGCCAGTGAACCATATTCATAAACCAACAACCACAGAGCTTCAAAGTCCAACCCATTTCCATAAGTGATGTTTTTTCCAACAAACATGTGACTCCTTCAGTAAATAATGTCTTCCTGGCTACCACACTCTCTCCTTTCCAGGAGATTCTCCATCTATTATTCCATAAAAGACAGATTCCCTCCATTTTCCTTTGAATATTTTTGGCACTAACCTACCTCATTAATGCCAGGAAGAATCAGCCAATATTATAAGAAAAACACACATGACACTCAAGGGAACAGCATTAAGAGCTATATTGTTAATTTGATGGAGTGTTAATAAGACTCCTTAATGTCACTGCTTTTTGCATAGCAGTTGTCTTAAATACTCAGCATATGTTGGACCAACAAAATTGAAGATTCATATTAAAGACAAGAGATCATATTAAAGACAAGAAAATATGGACCATGTTGCCTTTGGACATCCCCTTCCCTTCATGTCTCCCCACCCCCCACCCCATCCCCAAACCTGTTCAGGACTCCATTTCCCCATCTCATAGTTTTTATCTGACAATAAATTTGCAGACAGTGTAATAAACCACTCCAAAGGCAGCAATCGCAGATCAACTCAAAGCCAAGAGATGTGCTTGAACTCAAATGACCCTCAGATGGGTTTGGAAAGAAGTTAAATTGATGATGTCCTGGACAGTGGAGACTAATCTGAAAATGGGTAGTGCTATTTAAGAGACATTAGGGGAAGGGAGATTTGAAAAACCTGCAAACTTCCCTGTCACAGTGCTCCTGTCTTGGTTACCTTGACATTAGTAGTCCCCAAGGATGAAACCATTATTTCTGACCTCAGACTCCTGAGGGCCTTGAAGGTTATAAGTTCTGCTCTTTTAATTACCCATCTACCTGACAAAAGCACCTTAATTAGTAGGACTTTAAAAAAAGAAAATGCGGAATATAAAGACTCGGGCATAGTGTGAACACAAGTGATTATGGCTTAACACCTTGCCCAGATAGTCTCTGTCTTCCTGCTGTCACCAGTGTAATTAGGCCATAGAGTCAGTGTAGTCCCAATTTTGTCGATACCTGGGGGAAGTGGGAACTTATATGGTACAAGACAGGGACATGGGCTTTATATTTTTATTTTGGTTTGGTTTTTTATGCTGCACTTACTTGGCTAAGGTTTTTGTTTGTTTGTTTGGCATCTCAGAATGGACCAAAGGCCAAAGCTACTTTCAAGACCCTCCCTTAAGGAATCAATGTGGCATATTGTGGAAGAAGCACTGGATTAGGTGTCAAAGACTGAGGCTTTAGCATTTACCAATTATCTCTGTGACCTTGAATAAGCCACTTGCCGTTTTTGATCCTCAGTTTCCTCATCTGTAAAGTGGAGACAGCAATACCTACCTCACAAGGCATGTGTAGGGGGATCAAATCACAAAAGAAAATACATTGAAAAGTATAAAATAGGACTGGAAATCCAATATGGGGCAGTAGTGTTATCATTACTGTGATGTTAACCAACAAACAAAGGATATTCTCATTTTCAACATACAGAAAGGAGAACCCATGTGACCTACTAGTGGAAATGTAAGGGATACCTAAGATTCCACTTCCCTGGAAAGAAAAACGTTTCCCAATGATTTAAATTGTGACTCACCTGCTAGTATAGCTGACTATAGCCAAGAAAATTAATAAAGTAATAAAAGTTGGCACTACTCCGATTGTAAACTCCTTGAGTTTAGGCACTCTTTTGCTTCTTCTTGTATCCCCAGCACTTAACACAGTGCCTTCCAGGCACTTAATAAATATTTATTAAATTCAAGTGGATAACTTGATTGAACTTAAAGGAATCTTTTACCTTAAAGTATTCTTTTAACAAAACAAAACTTACAAAGTAAATGATTGCATCAACTATCAGTGGCAATCATGCTTTGATATTGTTTTGCCTAATTGTTTGGGGAATTCTAATTTATAACATATTTGTGTTTATGTTTGCCTACTTTGTTAAAACAACATTTATCAGGAAGATTTGTGTATGAACTCATGCAAAGTAAACAGGGCCAGAGGGAAAAAAATATACACAATTTCTACAACAATAGAAATAGAAAGAACCAAAACAAATATAACACAACTGAACGAGGTGCAATTATAATGACCAAGCTTGGTCTTGAAGATGAAAACTGTTTCTCCCTCATTTCTTTGCAGAGGGAAGAGACTACAGCTGCAAAAAGTTGTATATACTGTAGTTGATGTGTTGCATAGCTTTGCTGAACTTTCTCTTCTCTTTTTTTTCTTTGTTTCAAAGGATGACTCTGGGTAGAGGAGGAGGAGAAGGAGGAGGTGAAGGAGGAGGAGGGAGAGAAAGAGACAGAGAGAGACAGAGAGAGAGGTGGAAATGAAGATAGGGTAAACAATTCAATAAGTTAAACATAATAATAAATTATCAGTTTTTAAAGCTTCAAGTACATTTTCCTTTGCATCTTTCTTCCCTTTATTCCCATCACCAACCTCTATTCCCATTGTCCAATCAATCACCAGATCCTTTTAATCCTTTCCCTAGGATGAACCTCACATCCTTTTTCTTCTCACCTTGAGCATCCTTGTTCAGGTCCTCTTTTCCCTTTGCCTGAACTATGGGTAATAATTTCCAAGTTGACCTCCCTTTATCCAGGCTTTTTCTTCTTTAACCTATCTAGCGCATGCTACCAGAGTCATCTTCCTTTCTGACCACTCATTTCCTTTCTTGGAAATTTCCAGTGGCTCCTTATTGCCTATACAACACAATCTAACCTCCCCAGCCTAGCATTCAAGACCCTTCACCATTTGGCCTCAATTTACCTTTCCAACCTCCTCTCCCCTAGGGTTCTCCACAAAAATCCTGCCTCTCCGCCCCGCCCCTCCCGCCTGCCCGCCTAGCCAGACTGGTCTAATCGCTGATTCTAGACAATCACAATCGCTGGTGTTTCCTTTAGCTCTCCTACTTCCCTACCACTCCAAATCCCATTCAACCTTCTAAGTCAATATGGCTCTCCATTGTTTGTGAAACTTTCACTGACCACACTCACACCTGCTAAATCTGCCCTCATCTGAAGTCATAGCAAAAATGTTCTATACCACTCATTTTGTAATTAATCAGTACTGTCTCATAACATTGTTTATATTTGCCTTGTAATTTAATTGCTGTAAATTTTTAATCTTCAATCACAATTTTTAATGTATTTTTACTTTATGCCTCCAATTAGACATAGCTATCCTTGAGGACAAACACTGTTCCTAATGTTCTTTGTATCCTTCCCTGTCCACCTGCATTGCCTACCAATACCTCACAGACAATAATTGCTCTAAAAAAAACTGCTGACACATTAGATTGGGCCAGGTAAGTCTCAGATCCAGTCCTTCTCTATATCCATGTACCCTCTATGGAATCTCCTAATTAAATCATAGAAACAAGATTGGTTTTGATCAACTCCAAAGTTCCTCCCACCTCTCCAAATCTATGAGTCCATCTTCCTCACCATTCTTGTTTGCTTTCTGACCCCCCAAATTTACTCTAAACCATGTCCCATCTTTTCTAGAAGTGACTAAAGTAGTCTAGTCACTCTGTTAAATCAGAGTGACAATGTGTTGGAGTAGAGAGAGTGCTGTCATAGGGGCCAAGAGACATAGAATTTTTTTTTGGTGAGGCAATGAGGGTTAAGTGACTTATCCAGGGTCATACAGCCAGTAAGTTTCAAGAGTCTGAGATCAGATTTGAACTCAGGTCCTCCAGAATCCAGAGCTGATGCTTTATCCACTGTGCCACCTAGCTGCCCAAGACTTAGATTCTAACATTGTCATCAGCTACCAATGTCATGCCAAAACCTGTCTCCTTATCTGTTAAATGGGCGTTATAAAACCTATCTCACGAGGAGCTGGAAGGGTCTAACTGCAGAAGACAGTGGTTGTGAAAACACACTGGGAAGCACAAAAGGGGACTGGAAATTGAAGGTCAGATAGCAGTATTGTTCCTCTCCTGGTTTCATGCCTTTCTACTGGCTCCTTCTTCCTCTCTGCCTTTTAGCTTCTCCCATTCCCATCAAATCTCAATTCAAAGTCCACTTTCTGCCTTTTCTCCCTGCCCCTTAACACTAGTGCCTTCCCTCTGTAATTTTCCCCCCAATATGTCCTGTGTACATTTTATTTGTATATGGTTGTTGCCATGGTGTCTCCCCCATTAGAACGTAAGTTCCTGGAAAGCAGGAACTGTTTTGTTTTGTTCTGTTTTTCTTTCTTTGTGTCCTCTGTGCTTACTTAGCACAATGCCTGGCACATAGTACTCACTTCATAATTATTTTATTGACTGACTGCCTGGCTGGCTGGCTGGCTGGCTACAGAGTTGTTAGTACCTTCATTAGACTATAAACTCCTTTAGGGCAGGGACTGTCTTACTTTGTATCCCACACATAATTTAGTACTACTCAGAAACTTAATGAATGCTTGTTGACTTTCCTCGATTATTGTTATGTATCCAATGATACTATTGCTTTCTATCAACACATAGGAGAACTTGCCTGGCCAGCAGAAGACGCTCTGGTGAAAGGAGGTCTGCTTTGGCAGGATGGTAGGACACGTGCATGAAGAGCCTGGATATTTCTTTGGCCCTTAAGGTACTTCAATCTATATGCCAGGGCTCAATTCAGTTTGCTAAGATGGACTGGCACGGACCTCCTTGGGAAGGAGCTGACAGATCCCAAAGAGTCTGGGGAAAATCTGACAGGCAGGCCTTTGATGTAGCTGGAATTGGTTCCCCTTTGGATGGAAGAGCCGAGACCCCAAAGCGCTGTTTTTCATTTCCCTGACTGTGCTCTTAATTCCAGCTTGGTTTTTCCTTGTTGAGGTTTTTTTTTTTTTTAATTTCCCCTTTTATCCTTCACCCCTACCCCTCCTTTGGAAGAAGTGAGCTCTTAAGTCATGGTTGGGTCCCTTTCCAAATTCCCCATTTGGGACCTCCCTGGCCTATTTGGGAGTAGAAGTTTGGGGGGAAGGGAGGATTTGTGTCTTCTGGTTCTCTCCTTTTTTGTCTCTCATGCCCGAGGCATCCTGTCAAAGGGGATTGATTATTGAAGCAAGAAAGAGAGGAGAGTAATGGTGAAGCTGAAAAATTATTGGAAACCCAGTTGTTTAATTTCTTAATTCTGTAATGCCTTATATTTTCCGTAGTGTCTCGAGCTTTTTTTTAAAACTATTTTCAGATTTAGTCCTTACAACAGCTTTTTTGAGGTAAATAGGGCAGGTATTCTTAGCCTCATTTTCACAGGTGGTTGTGACTTATCCAAGGTCATATAGTGAGTTAGCCCAAGAACCATGACTAAAAACTAGGCTTCCTAATTCCTAATCCAGTGTTTCTTCCACTAAAACCATGACTTGGCTGAGCAAGAAAAAAAGAGTGTTCCCAGATGATCCTCCTACTAGGAAAAGAGGACAAATTAAAAGGTTTATATCATTACACATTAGATGCAGCCTGCCAGAGACTCAGAGTCAGGAAAGCCTGAGGTTTTTTGTTTTGTTTTGTTTTTAGTGAGGCGATTGGGGTTAAGTGACTTGCCCAGGGTCACACAGCTAGTAAGTGTTAAGTGTCTGAGGCTGGATTTGAACTCAGGTACTCCTGACTCCAAGGCCAGTGCTCTATCCACTGCACCATCTAGCTGCCAGAGTTTTAATCTTTCTTGGCATTAACCAGCTGTGTGATCCTGAGCACATTGTTTTATGTCTCTGGGACCCCAGACAGCTCCCTAAGAGTTGGTTTCCAAGTCACAGATGGGGTGCCATATGCATTGGAGAATGAAGTTCCACCACTGGAAGATCCTCACACCAACAAAATCACAGACAGTTGGTTTATTTTATGAAGCATGCTTCTGTGGACTGTGAATACCTGGAGGGTGAGCTATATCAGACTGCTGACCATCTCAGGAAGCAAGGGTAGGAGGGGAGAGAGGGACAGAATTTGGAACTCAAAACTTAAAAAAAAAAACAAATATTGAAAATTGTTTTTACATATATAAATGGGGGAAATAAAATATTATTTTTAAAAAAGAGTACCTGCAAATTATTTTTCCTCTTCTATGCTTATTTTTCCAGATGATGTAAAGAGCCAACTAAGAATGTTGTCTCTCAAAACTTCCTTGAAGCAACTTGCATTTCCAAGGGACTAGCATTTTCTGAGGCTTGCAGATTTTATGCAAAATAGGATAAAAAGGAGAGAATTTGAGACTCATGAAGAAAAGGCATAACAAGTCTGTCTTAGAAACTGACGCAATACTGACAACTTAGCCACAAAAAGCCAAAAGATTATGGCTTCTGATAGTCTAAAGAAAGAGGTTTTTAGCAGTTAAATCAGCCTTGGACTTCCCAAACTTTGAGGAATTTCACAATGCTAGTTTAGGGCTTGCTGTTTCTGATGTAAGGCATGTGCACTAGTGACAGCACAGTGACATCAGACTAGTGAAAGGGTGGCAGTGAGATGAGCTCTTGGACTTAACAGCTGTTTTTTTTAATCTATATTTATTTTATTTTTAATTTATGGAATAAAACAAGCATTTCCATAACATAGTATAATAAAAAGATGATTGCACACTAAAGTGCAAATCTATTGTGTGCAATTTGGTATTCTTTTAAATATATAACAAAATTATCATGTGAAATTTTTTCCCTCCCTCAACCCTAGAGATGGCTAACATTAGACACAAATAGGCATCTCTCTCTCTCTTTCCTTCTCTCTCTCTCTCTCTCTTCCTCCCTCTGCCTCAATCTCTATGTATGTATGTATGCATGCATGTATGTATGTATATATAATTATTCTACACATCTATTTATCAGTTCTTTCTCTGGATACAGATAGTGTCTTCCTTCATATGTCCTTTATATTAAATTTGGGTATTTATAACAATCACAATTACTTATTTGCTCAAAGATGTTCTTATAATAATCTTGCTGTTACTATATACAATGCTCTTTTGGTTCTGCTCATTTTGCTCTCAATTATTTTGTGCAAGTTGTTCCATATTTATATAAGATCATTGAGCTCATCATTTCTTATGGCATTGTAGTATTCTATTAAAAACCACAACTTATTCAGTCTTTCTCCAATTGAAAAAGAAAATGATTGATGGGACCAAAGGACTTTTTTCCCTAACAACTCTATGTTTGCTACAAAGTATTAGGTTCCTTTTAAAAAAATCAAAATCAAGCACAATACCTCCTTTTGAGACATTTTTGTGAGTTGGGATAAAATGCAAACTTTTCTAGTATTTAAAGTTCTTCTCAAACTGGCTTCAGTCTATCTTTCAGAACTGATTTCACATTTCCTCTCTGCACGCACTCTACAATCTGGACAACATGTCTTTGGAGGACTCCCTTTGCCCCATATATAACATTGCATCTCCCATCTCCATGACAATGCTTTTTTGCTTGTTGAGGGCTTGCACAGCCTAGAATGTTCTCCCTCTTAAACCTCCCAACTCCATATCAAGGGACAGCCACTCTAGTTATACCTTCTACATGAGGTTTTTCCTGGTGTTTCCCAGCCCCTCCCTCCGGGTGCTAGTGTTCTTTTCTCCATATCCAAATTATTTTATGTTGGTTTTGTATTCAGATAGAGACAACATAGTATAGTGGATAGAGGACAGGAAGATGTAAATTCAGATCTCACCTTGGACATGTACTGGACAGCTAGGTGGCACAGTGAAGAGTGCCAGGCCTGGAGTCAGGAAGACTTGGGTTCAAATCCATCCTCAGATGCTTATTAGTTATGTGACCCTGGGCAAGTGACTTAACTGTGTTTGCCTCAGTTTCTTCATCTGTAAAATTAGCAGGAGAAGGCAATAGCAAACCACTCCAGCATCTTTGCCAAGAAAACCCAAATGGAGTCATGAAGGGTCAGACACAACTGAACAACATTGGCACATACTTTTCTATGTCACCCTGGACAAGTTATTCAACTTCTCAGTGTTCTCAGTTCATCTCTAAGACTATAAATAATTAAGAAAAGTTCTGGTTTGAATTGGTAGAAGGAATTTTCTCACTGGGAGTTTCCTATACAATGAAATCATAGGTCCTATCATTTTGCATGTGATATTTGCTTCTCTGTCGACTTTAAACTCCTTGAGGGAAAAGACTTTCATATTTTTGTTTCTGTATCAAAATGTCAATCTGAAAGTAGAGTATGGCTTAATCTGGTATTAATGGGGTCATTTATAACAGTACCCACATCCTTAAAAACAACAAAAAAACCCCAATGAATTGAGGTGGGAAGTATGAAAAATTTTATTTGAGTATTTCAAGACCTTCCACAGAGTGGCCCAGACTTAAGTCTCCAATATTATTTCTGGTTAATCCATGAATACCCAGAAGCTCTGAAGGCTCTGGCTGCCAGACTGGTTTCCGCACTGACAACAACATCACTAAAGCATTCCCCATAAGTAGCTAGAATCCCCATAAGCCACCTCTCTGAACCACACCCCTCCCCATCTTGTGAGACCTAACTACACCAAATCCCACCTCTTCCTTCTCTAACTACTCTAGCCTGTGGTAAAATCTCAGTCTTTACTCCTCCAGCACCTGTCTCTCTTCAGCTCATTTGATATAACCATATCCTGCTGGATCTTGTTAGTTATCTTTGAGAGGTGGGGAAAAGTATTTTATCTCCCTATTTGTCTATAAATCAGGGGTAAGGATAGACTATATCATATTCATTGTTGTATCCCTAAACACACTCAGGATTAAGGCCCTGCAAATAGCCTTTTGCTAAATTAGCATTTGGTGATTGATTGGGTAGGGCCACTGAAAAAATGGAGAAGGAGGAAGATTAGGGAAGAGCAATCCTGAAGCCAAAATGCTTATAGAACACTGGCCCTAAGGTGAGAATTTAGCAACCTTTGTTCCTGCTTTTCTCCAAAAGGATTTGAAAAGAACAGCCTGTTATAATTTGTTTCACATTTATGATATTTCATACCAACTCCATTGTACATGCCAGTCTTTGCACAGAGTAATTGTTTTATTACATTGCCAAATGCTGCCCAGTCATTTAAGAGTCATGGGTGCTGAAAAATCTCAAGACTATCAATCACAGGGAAAGGAAGGGTGCAAAGCAATACCTTTCCTTCCCTCCATACATGAGTGAGACTGCAGATTTGGTCATTATAGACATGCTTCCCTAGCCTCTGCATGTCCCTCCTTCCCTTGGCTGGGCACTCAACACCTCTATGATGTGAGTCACTGAGGTTTCAAGAACAGTTACCAGCTGGTTTTTTTTCCAGCACACAGCTCAGAGACTTCCAGGTCCCATGGGGGAGACCACTGCTCAACCACCTTAGAATATAGTTCATTAAAACTGTGTACGTGATGAAAGGTCTCTAGGGAGAACAACAGTGCTACTATTCTCTGTATTTGAACACTGAAATGGAGCACGCAGGATATAGAAAGAAGAAGTAAGATTAGTGTGACTGGAATTTAATTGTTTTCTTTTTAGGGATTAAAAAAAAAAACAATGCTCCCTTGCAACATGGGTCTTATTGGTTCAGATGAAAAGTTTTTCTCCTCTACAGGGACTGCCAATGAGTATAGGCCATTGAACTTTTGTTTCATCAAATAACACTCTAGCAGGAAAAGCACTTCTCTGTTAGAAGGGCACAGAGAAAGAAACCATAATTGATGATCATCATTATTGCTAAATTTGTCATCATCATTGTGATTACACATTTCACTGTTTTCCTTGCTGGTGTTAGTCTGACAATTTTACATTTGGTCTTGATTGGACAAGTTAGCTTATTAGCCTAGTGGGTAAAAAACCTTTTAGTACAATATAGTACATAACCATGGAAATTGTGATTGAGCCAATAGATGTGCTTCAAATATTTGTTTTTACAGTTTCCTGTATGTCATCATTTTCCAAATACAGATAGAATAGTAGTATATTGGAGCTAAATAAGTTCTTAGAAACCCAATTAATAATCATTTCTTAAATGCTTACTACATGTCAGGTACTGTGATGGGTTCTAAGGAGGCAAAGAAAAGAAATAGTCTCAGTAATCCAGAAATTTCCATTTTATGGCAGAGATTAAGTCCAGCCCCATTGTACAGAAAACTGAGACTAATGGAAATAAAGTGACTTAACCAAAGCCAAGGAAGGTTAGTTCAGAGTCAGGACTAAAACCCATTCCTAGACCCATGTCTTTCTACAATGTAATTCAGATTTATTTCAATTTTTCCATGTGTAAGTTTCATAATTAAAAAAAACATGTAAAACTCCTAACATAGTTGACTTTACTCTTATTTCCTCTGGTGTGCCAAAGTTGCTCACTTAATTGCATAGACTAAATATAATCCTAAATAATTTTTAATTAAACATCATCATTTAAAGTGTATAATTTTGTGACTCTGAAAGCCATTAACTACATCAGGGATTTTGGTGACTAGTGTCACAATTAAGTGTTTTCAGAGCTGAGCCAATTAAGGGTTAACAGGCTGTAAATACCTACTTTGCACATTTTTGCTTAATGAATACATAGTGGGAAACTATTCTCATTAGGTTAATTTGTCAACACAATCAAGTTACATGACCAGGATTTTTTTTTTAACTAGCAAAATGAAATGCAATTTCATCACACATATATTTGGCCCCTGATCAGGGGACTCTAGAACAAAATCTTTTAATAGTATGGTAATAAGTTTAAAGGAGATTTCAAGATCTCCATCCTAATTCTCACCTTGTAGACAGACATAGCTATGTTTATCCATTTTCGTTTTATCTAGCTCCCTGGTGTGTGTTTGTGGAGCGGTGGGGGCAGGAGAAGTATTCTGAGTGTGTATTTTGCTGGTATGTTGCCATGCCAGGGAGAAAAACATGCAACTGTATATTTCTCCTAGTGAAAGGACTTTTGTTCAAGGCAGATGTGGTGACCAGCAAAAGGCCTCCACCTCAACTGTCTAGAAGCAATGTCCTCTATTTGTTGTCCTTATCACTCAACTATTTTTCGTTTCCAACAATGCTGCTTCTAGTTTTCAAGTCATGTTAGTTACTAAAAGTGTTTCTTTTCAAAGAAGAGGGAAGCGACCATATGAAAGATTGTTCCAAATCACTGATAATAAGAAGAATGCAAATTATCACAACTCTGAGATTTCATCTCACACCCTGCAAGTTGGCAGAGATGAAAAAAGATAGGAATAGTTAATACCAGAAGGTCTGTAGTAAGACAGGTGTACTAAATACACCATCAGTGGAGATGGAATTTCTCCAACCATTCTGGAAAGCAATTAGAAATTACGCTCTTTTTTTTTTTTTTTTTTGGTGGGGCAATGAGGGTTAAGTGACTTGCCCAAGGTCACACAGCTAGTAAATGTCAAGTGTCTGAGACTGCATTTGAACTCAGGTCCTCCTGAATCCAGGGCCAGTACTTTATCCACTGCGCCACCTACCTGCCCCAGAAATTATGCTTTAAAAAAAAAAAAGTAAAATGTCTGTACTCCTAGATCCAGAGATCTCCTAAGCACACACTCTAAGTAGGTTAAATACTGTAAGAAAAAGCCTATATATCTCAAACCCTTTTTATGATTGTAAAATAACTGGAAGTCAAGTGTGTGTCCATTCGATGGGAAATAGCTAAACAAATTATGATAAGTGTCTGGGACTCAGAGAGCCAGGCAAAACTAAGCTTTGGCCACAAGGGCTAGCAACTTTTACAGATACCTGTCCTTTATCTATCCTCCCAGTTTGTTCTTGGTTCATGGATCTGGGGTAATTTTTCTCCTTGATAGGGCAACCAACCTCCCAATGCTCTAATTCTACCCCTCCTCAGATTCTGAGGAACAATTGTATTTGGGGCTTTTTTCCAAGAGATCCAAATATAGATCACATTTGAAAGAAGAGGTTTTATTCTCACACAGAGAAAAGGGAATGCTAAACAATAAAGAATTATAGAATAATTATAATTCTTTGATAGATTAAGCTTTATTCAGATAGTTGCAAACAGTTTCTCTGTAAGAGTTGTTTATTGGGTATTTTACATTTCACTTTCAAAACCTTCACTTTAAAAATGTTAATGGAATGAACAATAAAACAAAGTGAAATGCTTATACTTATTCTTTTTCTTTTTCTTTTTTTTTTTGGTGAGCCAATTAGGGTTAGGTGACTTGCCCGGGGTCACACAGCTAGTAAGCGTCAAGTGTCTGAGGCCAGATTTGAACTCAGGTCTTCCTGAATCTTGGGCCAGTACTCTATCCACTGTGCCACCTAGCTGCCCCTATACTTATTCTTATAATGATCAAGGTTGACACTGGAGAAGAATTGAGAAAATACACCTCCCTCCCTATCAAACCCAATTGATGCATCTTTGTTCCAAGGGATAGCTCACAGTTAGGGAGGGGGAAGGATACATACAGAAATGAATGTAATATTTTTTTTAAATTATCAATAAAATAAGATCATTTGGAAAATATTTGCATAAGAAGAAAGCATGATCTTTGACTGTACAAGGTGCTGGGGGCAGGGGAAGAAAAAGGATTAAATAAAACCTGGTTCTTACTTTCATAGAGCTCACAGTCTAGGAGGGTTATCACAGGGACCCCTCATGGATTATCAGTGTTCAAGGAATTAGAATGCAATAAAATATGCTTCCCGTTGAAGCGATAATGAACATAATTTCATCTCTCTTTGGTGATTCAGAAAGTACGTCAGCACTGTGCTATGCCTCAGGGCTCTCATGATGAGCATCAATGATGACTGTACCCCCAGCTGTCAATGCAGATGGTCCAGGAAATAGGGGTGAATCAATGACAAGCCAGAGAGCTGTTCTTTCAAACAAATCACTTGTATCTGCATGTTTACTTGTCATATGTCTGTTTTTCATAAAAGTGCAAGGCAGGGGGGAAACCTCAGGTTATTTGGACTTTCCAGTTTGGATCCTCGGAAAAGAGGAGTTCATCACTATGATACTATGCATTCATTATTGTCCTTCCAGCCTTTTGACATGTAAAAGCTGACCCTCATCTTACTCAATTCAAAACTTGAAAAAAGTTGTAGCTGGTGAAGGGCCATTTATTCTATACAGGTACACATTGAGAGATGAAAAACCAACCTACATATACAAACAACACTGGGGGAAAGGAGGGATTGTGTTCAGGCAGCCAATGGCCTTCTCCACTTTAATAGGCATGTGGCAGTGATGGAAGGGAGATATATTTCTAATGCCACTCCATCTCCATTCCATCATACCATAAACTGCAGGATCTTCTTTCCCAAAGAAATAATTCGTAAGCAATTCTTAGGTTCCTAGACTAGCCCACAAACACTTATTCATGTATTCATTCATTCAATAACATTTATCAAGGTCCTACTTCTCTTAAAACATGGATGATCCTATTAGGTGTTGGGGAGATACAATATTTAGTTTATAAATTATCCTTAGGTTCACAGATTTTATAGCCTAATATACCATTAACACAGATAGATTATGTTATTTACAATGAATTTTGGGAGCACAACCTATTTGAAAGTTAGGGTTGCTTATTCAAGAACAAATAGTTAAAAGACCCCACAAAGAGGGGGCAGCTAGGTGGCACAGTGGATAGAGCACCAGCCCTGGAGTCAGGAGCACCTGAGTTCAAATCTGGCCTCAGACACTTAACACTTACTAGCTGTGACCCTGCAAAAGTCACTTAACTCCAATTGCCTCACTAAAAAAAAAAAAAAGACCCCACAAACCTACTCGTTTGCTTCATCATGATGTAGAGGTAATCCTTGGTTTCTTGAAATCTATGCCAGTAGACAAGCTCTGGAAGATTCTTCCTTGTTGGAAAGACACAGTTCCAGCAACAGATCAAATCTGTTTTCTGAGAACTAGTTTACCTAAGTAAAGAGAGGGTCATCCTCAATAGGCTGACCCCTGGGTTACAAATTCTGTGGTCATGACAATCCATGAAACAAAAAAACTAGAAGGTGGCCCTCAATCTTATGTGGTCCCTTGTTGCCTCTACAATGATAGGGGAGAAGGGAAGGAAGTAAGAATTTAATAAGTGCCTACTATGTGCCAGGCACTGTGCTAAATAAACACACCACAGATATTATTTCATTTGATACTAGATTCTAGATGATAGTTGCAGAATACAGGCAATTGGGGTGAGTAGGCAAAAGATGCTAAAAATCATACCTTTTAGAGAGCAAATATGAACATTAATTCTTCTGTTGGTGCTTATTGTCCAATGACCAAGTTGACATATTGCTTAAAGCACAAAAATCACAAAAATCTTGACGTTCTTTTTATCAATTAAAACATAAAGTAATGGGGGCAGCTAGGTGGCGCAGTGAATAAAGCACTGGCCCTGGATTCAGGAGGACCTGAGTTCAAAGCCAGCCTCAGACACTTGACACTTACTAGCTGTGTGACCCTGGGCAAGTCACTCAACCCTCATTGCCCTGCAAAAAAAAAAACAAACAAACAAACAAACAAAAAAAAACAACCATAAAGAAGTAAGTTACAACTAAAGCAAGTTGACTTTATTATATACCCAGAGTATATAACATTATCTCATGCAACATTTGGTCATTAAACATTTCAGTGCCCCCAATAAGTTTTGCAAAAAGATCATCATTGGGGCTGCTAGGTGGCACAGTGGATAGAGCACCGGCCCTGGAGTCAGGAGGACCTGAGTTCAAATCCGGCCTCAGACACTTGACGACTTACTAGCTGTGTGATGCTGGGCAAGTCACTTAACCCCAATTGCCTCACTAAAAAAAAAAAAACATTTTTTTTTAAAGATCATCATGAAAAGCACGGCAGTACATATTCTGCAGAAGATAGAGAAATTTTTTGAAGAACTCAATAAGACCCTCCAAATATACACTTCAATACTTGGTGACTTTCAATGCAAAGTTGAAAATATGAGGATAGTGAGAAATATATTGGAAATCATGAGTCAGGAAGAAGGAATAAGAAGGACCAAAGATTTATAAAATACATAGAAGCCTCGCATCATTGTATCATGAATGCTTTCTTCAAGAAAAGAATCATTAGACCCTGGACTTGTGAGCAATGAATGACATAAAACACACACACACAGAATTTGAATTCATTTTAGTAAACAGGAAAAGATTCATTATTGATATAAAAGTCTTCCCAGAATCCACTGTCTATATAGTCAGACCACTAATTGTTAGAGCAAAGATTAGAATTAGTTTTAAAAACTTAAAATAAATTTTAAGAAAATATGTGGCATGAAATCAAAACAAGTCAATTCTGAACTACTTAAACATTTAATAAGAAAATATGGGTAAGGAATTTCAAAATTGAAATTGACACCGTAATCACTTAAAGTGGGTCTTTAATTCAACTGTCATTACAAGGTGACCAAAAAAGTCTAAGAATTGCCTTGGTAAGCAAACACTTGATTTACTTGCCAAGCAGAGAGAAACAGTTACAAGAAGCAACACTTTTTGAGAACATAAATTCTTTTGGAAAATCTTACAAAGTAAAACAATGTATTATTATAAATACTATCATCTCATTAAGCAAAGATAAGTGGGGAAGAGCAAAATCATCTCAAAGGCATTTAAGGATGAAAACAGGACAGCAAATAGATTTTTTTAAAAAAAGAAAATATATGCAAAGATTTTTATAATAGCAAATTGCTTTTACCACCAAAGACTGTGAAGCCACCACCCTTGGGATATAACAACACTGTCTCTGATGTATTTATAAAGGAGACAGACATGGCACTATAGATAACAAAAAAGGGCGGGAAAGCCATATTGAACCAAGTATAGATAGAGATTCATGATGGAAGCAACAAAATTGCGAAGGTATTGAGGGATTGATCAGTTCATAAGTTATCTGAAGAAGGAAAAGATGCCAAAAGAGTGGGAAAAATATTCAACTTTATTAATATAAAAAAGATGACTATGAAAATATCATCAGCTGGGGCAGCTAGGTGGTGCAGTGGATAGAGCACTGGCCCTGGAGTCATGAGGACCTGAGTTCAAATCTGGCCTCAGACACTTGACACTTACTAGCTGTGTGACCCTTGGCAAGTCACTTAACCCCAATTGCCTCACCAAAAAAAAAATATATCATCAACTATGGACCATGAGCTACTTTCCTATGTATGTAAACATTTTAGACTCAGCTACACATGCATGAAGGGTATTCTCAATAAGAATATTTGGTAGGGATCAGATAGGCTTTTCACCCCTCTTTACCATAAACAATTGGCTTAAAGATAGGGACAATATAATAAACTTACTGTATTTTGGTTTGTTCATTACAGGATCAAAATAATGTCTTAAAGGCTCCCTTCATGCAAAATATCCCCCATCCATGCATAAGAATCATTCAAGATTCTTTGAAACATGTCACGAAAGATCATCTTGTTCAACCATTCTCTGATCATAAACATAAGGAAAGGCACCAACAGGGAGATAGATACTTGCCCAAAGTGTTTGCTGTTGACATGCATGAGAAATAGCTCAGAATCCAGGATGTGGAACAAAATTCTATGGAAGCAGAAATTCTCCATATGCTCCTGGTTGGAGATGACATTGTACTGTTTTCTTCAAGCTCCAAAATGTTGTAGAACCTTCTAAAAGAGATCCATAAGCCCTCAGAAGAGTTTGATTTAAACAATGCCACAAAGAGACCAAGAAGATGAACATGTGTGTGTGTGTGTGTGTGTGTGTGTGTGTGTGTGTGTGTATGATGACATACAGTTGAATGGACAATCTTGGAGGCTGCATCATGATCTTGAGAGTTTCAAAGGAAGGATGTTCAGGAGCTGCTAGAGGTACTTCCTGCAATTGAATCACTCTTTAAAGGACAGGGTGATAATGGATAGGCTTATCCTAGAACATGAAAACCCAAGTCGCAACATGACTGATCGGAATACCTAGAATCCAAGTGGCTACTTACATGGAGAAAATTGAGGGGAACTTGAAATCTGTTAAGCAGTCCCACAATTCTCCCATGAGTCCTTGCCTCATGGGAGCATAAATAAAGCTGATGGGTAACATGTTTTCTGTGTCTGTTTATGGGTTCCTGTGAGTACTTTGCAGTCTTGAATCTCAGTCTTTCCTGTATCTTAAGAGAGTATAATAGGAGTGATGGGTTACTATTTCATGCTGTATTTGTCAGAGTCCTTATAAGTCTTTTGTGTTTTAAGCATTTCTTTTGCGGTGGTGGAAATAAATGTTGTTGTTGTTGTTGTTGTTGTTGTTGCTGTTGCTGTTGCTGTTGTTGTTAGGCTGTGTCCAACTCTTTGTGATACTGTGGATCATAGCTCACTAATGCTGTCCATAAGGTTTTCTTGGCAAAGATACTAGAGAGCTTTGCCATTTCCTTCCTTAGTGGATTTAAGCAAACAGAGGTTAAGTGACTTGTCCAGGGTCACATAGCTATTAAGTGTCTGAAGCTGGATTTAAACTCAGCACTTTCTGACTCCAGGCTCAATGCTCTATCCACTGTGCCACCTGGTTGCCTCAGTGGAAATAAATAACTCTTCCCTGTTTGTGGATATCCTAATGAGGTTCTGTTTGGGGTTTCTTAATTGTACAATAGGAAGAGCACTACATTGGGAGTCAAGAGACCTAGATTCTAATGCCAGATATACCACAAACTAGTTATATGTCACTTCATTTCTCTGGGCTTTATTCCTCATTTATAAATGAGAGTGTGAAATTATCTCTAAGGTCCTTCTAACATCCTTTGTTAGTGTCATAGAAATCATAGAATCTCAGGGATAAAAGAGACCTTAGAGGTCATATATTCTAACCTATACCTCGACAAGTAGCTCATGTTGACATACCCAATGAGGGGTCTCCAACCTTTTCTTGAAGACTCAAGTGCGGAAGAGCACAGTCCCTAGGCAGCCCAGTGTACTTTGGATTAGTTCTGTTATGTAGCTTCCCCTCTTCTATTTTGAAATGTGGACTCAAAAACATGTGACATCAGTCCTAGAGCACTTACAGAAATTGAGAAGATGTTCGGCCTAAACATACTGTGCCATCATCCCTGGCACCAAGGACCATGTACTTTCAGCAAGAGCTATGCCATGTGCAAATATCCCAAATAAGATACTCTACAGGGTGGGCCAAAAGTCATGAAGGGGTTTCAATATTTACTAAATCCTTTATTTGTTGTTTTTAATTTATAATATAACATCATATACAGTATGTATAGGAAATGAATTGACATTATGTGTGAACAATCAAATCTCATCAATGGCAAAAATAAAGAAAAAAATCATCTTCAATAGGTCATGGAAACATTGTGACTTTTTTTTTTGCGGGGCAATGGGGGTTAAGTGACTTGCCTAGGGTCACACAGCTTGTAAGTGTCAAGTGTCTGAGGCCGGATTTGAACCCAGGTACTCCTGAATCCAAGGCCAGTGCTTAATCCACTGCGCCACCTAGCTGGCCCAACATTGTGACTTTTGGCCTACCCTGTATGTTAAATGCCTTGTCAGCCATAGAGTTCCATATAAATGTTAACTGTTAATACCTATATCATAACATATAGGTGCAAGCTGCTGAAAAATATTTATTTCCATTCTTTGGATAGAATGCATTTCAGTGTTCTAAGTATCATTTTTTTAGTAACAAAAGATGACATGCAACTAATAATTTATACATATATATTATCTCACTGGATGTCCACAATAGCCCTGTGAGTTAGGGAGTACAAGTATTTCTAACTTCATTTTACAAATTTAAAAAACAACAACAACAACAACAACTAAGGCCTACAGAGGTTAAGTGATTTATCCAAGATGGCAGACCAAGAAGGATTCTAACCCAAGTAAACTGGCTCTAAATCCAGTAGTCATTTCACTTTCTCAAAATTACCACCTAAGCTAGACCTTCTCATCTATCATCTTTCCTTCTATCAACCCTATTTGAATTTGGAAGCGGGGATTAGAGCTAAATTTCAGTGAATGACTGCCTTAGTTTTGGCCAGAAATAGCAGATTATGATATGGAGTAGAAAATGGGCCAAGGAGATATGCATTTTTGCCACCATGCCTTACCACCTGTGTAATCTTGAGCAAGTCTATCTATCTTGACTCCAGCTTTTGTATCTATAAAATGGAGAGTTGGGCTAAGGAGATAGTATTCAGAATCATCAACTTAGAGCTAGAAAAAACCTTAAAAGTCCTCAAATCCAGCCTCCTTATTTTATAAATTTTGAAATCAAGGTTCAAAGTCACACAGATAGGAAGAGACAGAGCTGAGATTCGAACCCAGGCTGTCTGACTCCAGATCAAACCTTTTCTCTTTCCTTCATAGACTATGGTCCCTTCCACCTCTATCACCTGCCATGGTTCCATAATAAATGCATCACATGACATTATTGTTAATAATAGATAAGCCTTCCCTCTGCTTCTCCTCCCCCCATTGCCTCACCTTCCACTAGAGAGACAGAGACAGAGACAGAGACAGAGACAGAGACAGAGACAGAGAGAGAGAGAGAAGTTCTTTGTTATAGGCATTATTTTGGTAACATTCTGATTAAGGAGAGAACTATAAATTATCCCATTCTCCTAATCAGTATCTAGTGGTTAGAAGCGAATGGTTTGTAACATATTTTCTTTTGTCACTAATGAATGTTTCAAGTGGAACTAACTACTCTGGGATAAAACCTTCCCGGGCTCATAATGAGTATATTATTACATTCCAGTCTGACAGCCAGAGCGAGCAGGATGTAATGGCAAGAGCTCTGGAATGGGGTGGGGGGGGGGGGAGGTCAAAAGACCAGTTTCTTGGCCTGGCTTCTGCTCCATGTAGCAGTGTGACCTTGGTGCAGACACTTCCCTTTGTGGGACTCTGTTTCCCCATTTCTAAAATGAGGTTAGATTATCTGATCTCTAAGGTCCCTTCCAACTCTCACATTGTAGGAGTCTAATTCAGAAGCTGATTTCTATTCCAGCATCATTAATAAATGTTGACATGTGTTGAATGTACCTTCTTTTTTAATAGAGAAAAATGTTGGAGCTAAGTCTGTAATTTGCAAAAGGGAGCTAAAAGGCCCTCTTCAACCAAGGATACAGCTTCTCTCACACCCAAGTGGCCAATCAGAATTTCTGCTAAAATTACATTGCATGTGTCCTCTATAATATCCCAATTATGAGTCATTTTCTTCCACAGAATATTTTTATGCATAACTCATGATTAAGTCCCCATGCCAAATTAAAAGAAGAAAAACTGCATACAGTGGTCTTGGAGAGAACAAGGCTGGCTTTGGTGCTGCGGGTTAATCATTTGAAAATCTCCACCCCCGAGAGCTAAAGTTCAAATTCCACAGGTCACAAATGAAAAATACCTCTTGGGTGCAAGGGGGATTCCCCCTGCCCCATCCTTCCTTCATCAGGATGTGCCAAGCCCAGGATAGAGATAATGATAAAATGAATCAGAAGAGCATAATGATAATATGCCATTTGGTTTAGGGATTCCCCCCAGGACTTTCCAAGCACAATGACAAATTGTCATCCTTATAAAATTACACCTTACGGAGCATGCTGTTGGCACCCTGAAGTGAGGCCAGGTCCCAGCCTGGGAAGGGAAGCCCTTATTATGATTGATAGGTGTTCATTTACCAGCATGAAGCAGCTGGCAAATCCTAGCCCTCTGATTCCCTCCTTCCTAGCCTCTCTCTTCTCTACCCCACTCCCACAGAATTCTTCCACAGGATCATCATCATCCCAATTACCCCCAAGGATATCTCTTCATGATTCCCACCCTTACCTACCTAGAGTGAAGTCACTCAAGTATCACTGCTTTGGAGAATGATTAAACAGCTTAGGACTAATTTCTCTTAGACTTCTTTTTTGCCTTCCCTTTTTAGAAGACAAATGAGCCTGGGTCTGGAAGAAGAGGCCAGGCTGTCCCCAGAGGAGCTAAAAATGCCCACCTTGGGAAAGAGATACATGGGAATTACATGTGCACTGAGAAGAGAGATCCTAAGAGTACACTTCCTACTCAAGCAATTCCAGAAACTGGACTATTGACTGATTTTCTGCAGAAGCATGAAGCAGAGATTGACATATGCATATCTATTCAGCCCAAGAGTAGAGCTCATGGATAGTTTCCTATGCCCCAACTTTCTATGCAGATTTCAATCCCCTAGGCAGTATGATCCTCAAATCTGACTAGACAAATTTCCTAAGCAACAACCAGTCTTACTTGCCTCCTAGCTAATCTCAAATGCAAGAATAAACCAAGTTGGGGCAGCTAGGTGGCACAGTGGATAAAGCACTGGTCCTGGATTTGGGAGGGCCTGAGTTCAAATCCAGCCTCAGACATACTTGCTAGCTGTGTGACCCTGGACAGGTCACTTAACCCTCATTGTCCTGCAAAAAAGCAACAAAAAAAGAATAAACCAAGTTCGAGAATTAGTGGATCAGACTTCGGGGGGGGAGGGGGGGACAGAGAGAGACAGAGAGACAGACAGAGACAGAGGCAGAGACAGAGACACACAGAGAAACAGAGAGAGAGACAGAGAGAAAGAGCCAGCCAGACAGACAGACAGAGATTTCCCCCATGGGCTCTTTAGAGAAAGAAGATTGGTTATATCATCATAAATAGCACCCTCATTTGAAAAGCAAAATCAGATAGTGAAAGTCTGATGGAAAGGAGATTTCTTTGTACAGCCCCAAAGTGTATTTGCTTTCAGGGGGAATCCAAATGACCTGATCTAGAAGGGACTGTATAGAATCCTGGAAGAGGGCTAGGGATCCACCAGAATGTCAAAGGGTTGCTCTCATCCAATCCCAGGTTCAGCTCCTTTCTGAGGGGATTATTGAGTGCTTTGTCTGTTTACTGTGTATAGAGAGTATTTGATTAAATGCTTTCTGTATCTATGTATCTGCATATAGGATCAAGTACAAAGGGACACTTACTTCTCACACCTGCATATTCTATAGGGGAATGTGCATTGCTATATCTAGTGTCTATCTAGGATCTGGGGATCCTTTTACCCATATTTGTTGGAATCTAGAGTAGGCCAAAGTTAAACTATGTTTAGAGATTTTCCTGAAATAATTTCACATGGGCTGAGAAGGAGAAAGAGAGAGAGAGAGAGAGAGAGAGAGAGAGAGAGAGAGAGAGAGAGAGAGAGAGAGAGAAATGAGCCTCCAGGGCCAGCCCCCAGGATTATATCTCATCTATGTGAGCCCAAAATCTTAGGGGGTCCTGGGTAATGAAATGTACAAATCTAAAGCCAACCCCTGACTAACTTGACCTAGCTTTTCTTTTAGTGGCCAAGCAAAATAATTCTATTCCCTCTCCCACATAATTGACTTCTGAAAATGAGACAGCCTTTCACCCATATCTTCTCTTCTTTGGGATAAAGACCCCCCAATGCTTTCAACTGATCCTTATGTGGGATGCTTTCAAGTCCTTTCCCCAATCTCATGATCTGCTTTTGGACATCTGCCAGCTTCTCAGCATCCTTTATAAAATGTAACACCCCAAAATGCCTACTATACTCCATATAAGGACTAACCAGAGCAAATTTCTGGGCACCCTGCATCTCTTAACCAGCCTACAGTTGCATTCAGGATTTTTTGGCTGTCACATCATTGTGACTCATTTTAAGCTTGCAGCTCAATGAAACCCCCAGTTTGTTTGTTTTTTTTTTCATATAAACTGTTGTTGAGCCACAGTCTATGCTTTTATACTTGATTTTTTAAAAAAACCCTCAAGTGTAGGGTTTTATATCTAAACCCATTAAATTTCATCTCATCATATTTGGTCTAAGAGGCATTGTGGTAGAGTGGACAAAAAATTGGCCTTGGACCCAGAAAGATATGGATTCATGGTCCCATTTACATGACACATCGTGACTGTGCTGTATGACTGAACTAGGACCCTAGGCAGACCTCTGAGACTATAAATTGCAGAGAACATGTCAACCTGCATTGGTTGAAAGAATTTCCTCACTTGAAAATTCCCTGTTCTGATGAAATCACAAATCTGGTCCTTGTCCATAGATTTAGCATCTGGTTCTAACTAGTCAAGATCTTTGCACTTCCTGACTTTGGTGCCCAGGATATTAACTATTCCAGATTAACTCTTCCTGTAAACTGTTCATCATCAATGTATATGATAAACATGCCACCTAAACCTTTAGTCATTGATAAGAATGTTGAGAAAACAAGACAAGAAGAGAGCTTGTGGTATTTGACTAGAACCTCCCCCTTCCAGATTGAAATAGATTGATTAATTACTACCCTTTGGTATTTCAACCAGTTTCAAATCCAAGTGTATTATGCTAAGCAATGTTTCTCCACCCTGTGCACAAAGAAATAGGGAGAAACTTTGTCAAATACATTGTTGATACCCAGGCTTATGCTGTCGCTATTGTCCTAATAGCTGCCAAAAACAAAAGGGAAGTAATTCTGTTTTATATTGAGCAGAAATCTACCCCAATGCAATTTCTACCTATTGATTCTACTTCCACCCTTTGGAATCACACAGATGACAGTTTTTTATCATACATTTATTTGTCTGTAGCTACAATATTCCCCTCTTTTTCAGATTTAACATCCTTAATTCCTTCCACTTTTTCTCTAAAGCATCTTTTTTTTTCTTTTAAATTAAGCTTAGTTTTGGACCTTGGATTCATTATGTGGATAACAAAGAGTTTCAGGTTCATTCTCAAGGGACAGGGCAGAAAACTCTCTCCAATATTTTCATTTCCCTTGCAGAGGGTTGGACATGGGTGCTGAAACAGTGCCAGATTATTCAGAACAAAGCTTTGACTTTTATATTCTTGGTGGTTTTCATTCAAGATAAGGAATGCTGTTGTAAGCTCCCCTTTACTCCCAAATCAAGGTGCAAATAGAATTTCATGCTATGTTGCCCCACACCTGAAGGACCAGTGGAAAAGCCTATGGAATATCATATCTGCAAAAATACAAGTGTCTGCTCTGCCCTTCTTTCTAATTATTATCCAGTTTCTCCACCTTCCCCTAGGGAGTGGGAACTTGTTTGTTAGAGCCGACATATCTATTATTACTCGTTAGGTAGTTAAGAGAATAATTTGCAATGTTCATTAACAAGTATCACCTTATGGATTACTAAACAGCAGCTATGCTTTTGCTAATGAGCCCCAATAGTGTAATACTTTACATATTTTATCGCAAGACAATTAAGTGATGCCTTGTTTTTACAGTGGACCTTAAAATAAACTGTTTGGCACCCAAAGTGAGTGCTGAGCTGAAGGTTCATGGTTAGCATCTGGGAGCTCAACCCCCACACCCTGCCCCAATTTCCACTGTTTCTAGGTGTAGAGAAATGACACATTTCTAGGACATTCTCAATTGCTCAGCTTCATCATCCACAAATATGTCTGTGATTCACACATGGAAGAGACCACAGAAAATGGAAAGAGAAGGAGAACAGGGGGGCTCAAAACTGGAATTTTAAGTAGGGTCAAATGGGAACAAATGTGTCCCTTAGATAGACAACAGTAATCAGTCTTATATTTTCTTCCCTCCTCTGATACTACCACCATCCTGGGACAGATCCCTATCACCTCACTCCTGGACTATTGCAAGAGTCTACTGGATGCTGTCCCTTCCTCTCCATTCCAATCCTTTCTCTCCTCAGCTATCAAATGGATTTTTCTAAAGTACAGATCTGACAATATTAACACCACTTCCCCCAATCAAGAAATCCCAGTGGCTTTCTGTCACATTCAGGATTAAATACAAAATCATCTGCTTAAAATTCAAAGCCCTTCCTAACCTGAGCCTTTCCTACTTTCCAGTCTTCTTATACCTCCCCCTCCCCAACATTATCTCCAGTCTGGACTCTTTGCTGTTCCCCACATGAAATGGTCTATCTCCCAACTCCAGGCATTTTCACTATCTATCCCTCTGTGCCTGGAATTCTCTCTATCCTCACCTCTTGCCCTGGTTCCTCTGGCTTCCTTCAAACTCCAGCTAAAATCCTACCTTCTACAAGAAGCCTTTCTCAATCCTCCTTAATTCAAATGCCTTCCCTTTGTTAAATATCTCCAATTTATCCTGTGCATTTCTTTTATTTTTGTATGTGGTCGTTTGAATGTTGTCCCCTTCCACATTAGACCACGAGCTCCTCAATAGTAAGGATTGTTGTCTTTCTTTGTATTCTCGCCCCTTAACACATTCCTAGCACGTGGTGGTCACTTGATTAAATGTTTGTTGACTGACTGGTAGAGCTTTAGGGTTAAAAACTTCTTTTATGTACATTATTTCAATGAATTCTTGTTACAATCTTAGAAGGGAGGAGGTGTGACCAGGTGTATTATCCCCTTACTGCTCAATAGATGAGAAAACTGTGGCTTGATGAGGTTAGTCTCCTTGGTCAAGGACGAAAAGTCCTGCCAAACCCTGGGGCAATTTCTCTGAGGGATAGCCTTGTGGCCCCTTTGGCCACTACATATTGCGAGTAGCAGGAGGGGAGAGGCAGAGAAGAAACATGACTCTTAATAGGCTGAGAGACCTGTAAGCCTGAGACCCTTACAAACCTGAGTGAATGAAGAAGCAACTTCTTCCACTTGGGAGACTACTAGGAGAGATGGAAAAAGAGTGAAAGAAGAGCAAGAGGAAAATGTGAGCTCTGAATGGAGGACAGGAGATATCCCCAGTGCCAGAGTGAAGAGAAGAGGACTGAACTAGTGAAAATCACAGCCTCCCTTAGAGATGGAGTGGCCTGGATCCCAGAACAGACAGCCAGACATCTGTCCATGCCAAGTGAGGACCAGACATTTTATGTTAGATATAGCCCCATCCAGATTATGTGTGGTGTGGTAGAATAAGTCCAGAGTCTTACCTATACTAATAAAAATTCTATCCAGATTTTCTGACACTCCAAATCTAATATTCTTTCTCCCATAATACACTGTCTCTCAGGCAGCTATTCTGCAAATGTGACCATATCCAGAAACTTCATCTGCTCTTTTAAAGCATTAGCCCTCAGAAAATTTGGAATGTGAGTAGGATTTGTCTCAAGAATCTCCCATTGTCCTCTCGGTACCTCACCTTCCCATTGGGTAAGCAACTCCACTTCTGCAAACATCCTGGCTGTCTAGAGATCACTGCAAATTGTGCCTCAGCATCTGACATCCTAGACAGTGCCCTAGGTTCCAGAGCATTTACTTCCTTTCCCCCTAGTCAAGCAAAATTCCCTGTCTTTCATTCCCTTTGGGTCTTAACTTTATGTAAATGAATCTGATCACCTGAACAGAGGTGTTAATGACTGATAATGGGTCAATGTGGGACACCTCCCAGGTAGCACATTTGAATGTTTCCTTAAACCAGAGGGAGTAGTATGGGAACAGTAGTACAACTACAACTGTAGACACCTCTGCACACTACAATTGTAGGACAACTCCACTGACTTTGGCACTTCAGTAAAGGAGGAAATTTGGGCATCCAGAGCCTTTTTAGGTTTTATCCTTCCAATCAAACCACTGCTGTAGCCTAGACTTGTTCCTATCCCATATATATCAGACTTCTGAGAGTTGCTGAAAGAGCAGGGATAATGAATGAATACTCCAATATGTGGTGTTGTGCCTTTCTCCACCCTCAAACCACAGGGGAAATAATTCTCTTTTACGGAGGGAATCCAGTGTTTGTGACAGATTCCTCCTATCTTAACCATATGCTATGTGTTTTGGGGGTCTCCTATCTCAGCTACTCAACTCTCCAAAGCACCAACTATTTCATCTTCCACACAGAAGTGTCCCAAGCTAGAACTTTTCCAGAGAGTGAGTCCTGGATCCACATTCACTAATGGTTCTGTGAGAAATGATTTTTATAACCAATATCTTGGAGGAGATTCAGAGCTCTCCCCCTTTCTCCAAAGTTCTGGCTTTTAGAGATCCAGTTTCTCCTTGATAATATAATTGTATCGAATCTCTTTGTCTTGGTTAGACCCATCCCAAACTTTCAAGGAATTTAAGGTGGAGAAGCTTATTGTGTTCTACTCGAAGTGTCTACCTTTGTCTAGAGAAGAAGTCCCCTCTGTCCAAGGAGGGGTCACTCAGCACACTCACTGAAAAGGATATACATTCTTTGAATTGGTAGCCCAAGGCTGGGGGTGATCTGGAATAGCCCTTCATTTTAATAAAGCCTACCTCCAATTACCTTAACCAATTAAATTTGATTGCTGTTTGATGAACCACCTACTATTTCAAGTGTATATAAGTTGTAAGCCTTACCTCCATGACTGTCTTTAATCTGAGAGACAGCTAAATTACTAAGCTTTTATTAATAAAATGATTAAATTACTCTGAAATTATGTCTTTCCAATTTTTAATTGTTACAGTTTCACAGATATCTACATCCTACCCCTCCACCTTTGTCTATACTATCTACTTCATCTCTTCCACGGAGGCTCTAAGTAATGGACTAGGAGAATGCCTTGCACCAGCCCAGGCAAGCTTGGGCTATATATAAAAACACTGTGGTTTAAACTATCTTATTCAATTATATTTATAATATTCAGAAAGGAAAGGGCATTGACACCTTTTAAAAATACCTTTGGTAAGAAACAGTTCTGAAACCATTGCCAGAAACAGGTAGGGGATATTAAAGTGAATATTTTTGCTTAATAACATTTTCTATCATCATCCTTCTTACCATCCTCATCCTCATGATTACCCTCACCATCATCACTACCATCATCATTAAGAACGATTAGGCACATCAAATGTTGCAAAAATTTGCTTGGTCCTTCAAGGTATTCTTAAATTCCAGTTCTTCATTAAATCACATTTTCATAGTTATTTCATTTATTTGGCAGCTAGGTGAAGCAGTGAATAGAGGTCCTGACGGCTGAATCTGGAGTCAGAAAGATCTGAGTTCAAATCTAGCCTCAGACACTTACTAGCTGAGTGACACTGTTCAAGCCACTTAATCTGTTAGCCTCAGTTTACAGATATACCTTGGAGATATTTTGGGTTCAGTTCCAGACCACCACAATAAAACAAATATCACAATAAAGGGAGTCACATGAATTTTTTGGTTTCCCAGTGCTATAAAAGTTACATTTACACTATGCTGTATTCTAAGTGTGCAATAGTATTATGTCTAAGCAACAACAACAACAATGTGCATACCTTAATTTAAAAAATACTTAATTGATTAAAAAATGCTAACCATCATCTGAGCCTTCAATGAGGCATACTCATTTTCTTATTTTATTTACCAAATTACATGTGAAAGCAAATTTTGACATCAATTTTTTTAAAACTTTGTGTTCCAACTTCTCTTCCTCCCTCCCTTCCCACTCCCCACCCCAAGAACTCAAGAAATTCAGTATAATTTATACATGCATAGTCATGGAAAACATCTCTGCATTAGCTAGGTTGTGAGAGAAAACAGATAAAAATAAAACTTCAGATTAAGGAATTGTCAAAAAATGTGTTTCAGTCTGTTTTCAGATACCATCAGTTCTTTCTCTGTAGATAGATTGCAATTTTCATAAGTTCTTCAGAATTATATTGCATCATTGCCTTGCTGAAAATAACCACCTGCTTCCCAGCAGATCATCTTACACTAATGCTGTTATTTTGTATACAGTACATTTCTCTCTGCTTCAGTTCAGGCAGGTCTTTCCAGGTTTTTCTGATAGCATCCTGTTCATCATAACTTTTACATGGTACCTTAAACTTGACAAAGAATTTTCTTCACAATAGCCCAGCAGAGTACATTTTGTACCATACGTTTTTGCCATTGTAGTCAATCATCATAACTATTTCCCTCCATCCTATTCCCTTCCAATGATATTTACTCTATTTTCTATCTTATTTTGCCCTATTCCTCCTCAGAAGTGTTTTGCTACTGATTGCCCCCCTCCCCTGCTCTACCCTCCCTTCATTCACCTTTCCCTCCTTATCCTCTTTCCCTCCTACTTTCTTGTAAGGTTAAATAGATTACTCCTCCCAATGGGGTATGTATGTTATTCCCTCCTTGAGTCCACTCCGATGAGGTTAAGGTCTTTGAAATAATTCTGTCTTCTACATTTTTCTTCCTCCCTCCCTCCTCAACTCTCCCTATGAAATCAAGCAATTCAATATATGTCATAAATGTGCTGTTAGAGGCATGCTCATTTTTGCTAATGGACAGTTTTGCCTCAGTGTTGATGACCACTGACTGATCTGGGTGGTGGTTGCTGAAGGGTGGGGTGACTGTGGAAGTTTCTTAAAATAAGACAACAATAAAGTTTGCCACATCTCATCAATTGACTTCCATTCACCTGAACACTTAGAGGCCATTGTAGATGAATCAGCCTAACTTCAATATTGTTGTATATCAAGGAAGGGGGGGGGCGGAGCCAAGGAGAGGGAGAGAGACTGGGGAACAGGATTCCTCAGTGGAGGAGTTAGAGCACAGGCATTTATTGATTAAGTTCCCCATCTTATACAGGTATGGTTGATGGTGCTCCAAAACAAGAACACTAGATATATCAAAGATCCCTGATGACAGACCACCAGAACAAACCATCATGAAAATGTTTGAAATATTGTGAGAATTAACAAAATGTGACACAGTGGCATGATGCGAGCATAGACTGTTGAAAAAATGGTGCTGATAGACTCGTTCAAAACACGGGTGCCACAAATCTTCAATTTATAAAAAAATAAAAAACAAAAAAACAAAAAACCACCACAATATCTCCAAAGCACAATAAAGCAAAGCATAAAGTGAAGCACAGGAAAATGAATTATGTGTGTTCTCATTCACAAAATAGGGATGATAACAGTGCCTCCCTCCTAGGATCATTGTGTGGATAAAAGGAGATAATATTTCTTAAAGTACTTTGCAAACTTTAAAATGCTACATGTCTCATTAGTTGAAAATAGAGTGGAAGCTAGAAACAGTGGATAATTTAGCCATCCAGGTAACCGTGTCCTAATTAAAAGATGATCATGGGGATTTCTATCACTGCCTCAGTCAGAGGCAGGCCTAAGCTATAGACCTTTCCCCTCCTTATGGTCTGTCTCAACCCAGCAGACAAGATAAAACAAGAAGAGCAAGCAACCTCTGGCCTGAAAATCAGTTCCCTAACTCTGCTGACTAATACTCTTCTACTCTCTGACATCCCAGACATTGGACCCTTCCTTCCTTAACATTTGGGGCCTTCTTATTCCCCCCCACTCTGAAGATTTGGATAGTTAAGGGATAGATTCCATGGAAATCTGATTTCCCTGAAATCTATCCCTTAACTATCCATATCTGCAGTATTCACAGACCCTTCTTGTCTATCTGAGTTTCTAGGGCCCTAGTTTGCCAACCTTGTATTGCTGCTTCCCAAACCTTACTGTGATAAAAATTGAAGTTCTTCTCTCTTACTAATTTTTGAGCTGGGAGGGGAAAAAGCATAAGATTATGTGATTTTAGAACTGGGAAGGAACCTTCGAGACCAACTAAATTAACTCTTTCAGTCAATCAACAGGGATTTTTAAGCTCCAGGCACCGTGCTAGACCCGACTTTCTTGAGGATAAGATAAAGAAAGATTGCCTGGCTTATAGTACAGTGAGGTGGATTTGAAACTGGTTGAATTACCAAAGGATTATTATTACTGAATCCATAACGATCTGAAAGGAAGTGACTTCTCTTGTCCTATTCCTTTCAACATTCTTATCAATGACTTGAGCAAAGGTTTAAGCGGCATGCTTATGGGCACCAAAGTCTGGCAGTGAAAAGATCTTGACTAGTTAGACCAAGAGGTTAAATCAGGCTCTATGGTCACTACCCTCTCCCACACCAGGCTGGAAAGGATTTGCAGATCCCTCCCACAATGCTTATTGCCCTGCAAAAAGAAGAAGAAGAAGAAGATCACTAAAACAAGTCTGAAATTTGCAAATGGATAATCCCTGCCATCAAGAAGCTCATGTTCTAAGGGGAGAATACCAGGTAGAAAGGGATGACAGAGGTATCTGGCTCAGAAACATAATAGAGAAGTATAGAGCATAGCCCAGTGAAAAAGGAAGATATGACTGGCCTAGAAGCTCTCCTTAAATGGAGATTCAGGGAGGAACCATCCAATCAGTGGGAGAGACCCAAAGAGCAAGGGTACTTTTATTAACATTTTTATTTAGCTTTGAGTTTCAAATTCTACCCCTCCCTCTTCCCCCTCCCCTCCCCATCTCCTGAGTTGATAAACAATCAGATATAGGCTATACGTGTACAATTATGTGCAAAGGTAGTTTCAAGGCATGAATCCAGGGCTAGAGTGAGCTATCATAAAGAAAAGGTTTCTGGGACATGGTAGAGAAGTTTGGAGTGTAGCCTAGTGAGAAAATATATAGGAAAATAGCTAAGTACTCTTATTTCCATTTCAGAGAAAAGTATGCAGAGGTCCAAAAAAGTTAAATGTCCTGTCCAAGGTCAAACAGATTTTTGTTAGTAGAGCCAGGACTAAAAGTAAGGACTCCTGACTCCCAGACCAGATCATTCTATTTTGGGGGTGAAGCAAAGATTAGTGATGAGAGAAGAAGCAGATGAGAAAACTGGGAAGAATTTTTTTCAAGGACTTTTTCATTCTTCTCATTTGGGAGAGTGAGCAAGAAAGGATTTGTTGTTGTCATAACTGCTACATTCCTTCATGTTTCTTTCTTTTTTTTTTCCATGCTCAAAGATCACCAGATGAAGTCATATTTGGGAAAGTTCTTTCTTAACCTTCAACTCAAAATCTCTACAAAACTCCTAGATCTAAACACCTACATATGTTCAATTTTTAAGTCACTGAGTTGTAGACACTGTGTCTTTTTAGAGGAACCCCAAAGCTGAGTACCTCAGAACTGACACTTCTCAATTGTGGCACCAAAAAAGACTTTGGGGAGTCCCTTGGACAGCAAGGAAAGGAAATCAGTCAATACTTTTTTTCAGGGCAATGAGGATTAAGTGACTTGCCCAGGGTCATATAGCTGCTAAGTGTCAAGTGTCTGAGGCTGGATTTGAACTCAGGTCCTCCTGAATCCAAGGCCAGTGCTTTATCCACTGTGCCACCTGGCTGCCTGAAATCAGTCAATACTTAAAGAAATTAATTCAAAATATTCTTTGGAGGGAAAAATATCGAAAGTGAAGCTTAAATATTTTGGCCACATAATGAGAAGATGGGATTCATTGGGAAAGACTCTGATATTAGGAAAGATTGAATGCAAAAGAAGAGGGTGACAAAGGATGAGATGGATAGATAACTCCATGGAAGCAACAAACATGAGTTTCGAGAGACCAGGAGACTGTGGAAGATAAATTGGCCTCTCATGCTATGGTCCATGGGGTCATGAAGAGTAGATATGTAACGATTGGAATGACACCACCTGCTGGAGACTTACTGTAGGAAAACTCCCCCATGAGGAGAAGGTGTTTGAGGGCAAGTCATGTGGCTTTTCTTTGGCATGAGGAAGTGATGTTTGCTTATGGGAGGAAGAGGGTGCGAGGCTGGTTCTCTCACGCTCTTTCGTGAGGACTCTGGTGGAGAGTGGAGCTAAAAATGCACTCTCCCTTGGATAGATAGATGAATCTAGGCCTTTCTCTCTCTCTTTACCAAATTCTTATTCTCCTTAATAAATGCTTAAAAGTCTAAACTCTTGCTAAAACTTATAATTTATTGGTGACCACTCATTAGATATAGACAGACTAGCTAGAATTTTACCCCTTACTGATGCAACCGAATGACTCAACATCAACAACATCTCATCATAAAGAAATAAAGCACATCCTGTTTCCTTCTCTGGAAAATAAAAAATGTTAGAGCTCTAAGATTCCTTCCAACTCTATCGGTCTTTTATCTGGAAGAACTCAGGCAAGTCGTTTCTTTCTTTGGATCTCAATTTTCTCGTAAACTCAGTTTCCTCATCTGCAAAATAGAGTTAGATCAGATGATTTCTAATATCAGTTTCAGCTAACATACTATGATTTTAGAATAAACTCTCTGGGGACATTTCTCCTTCAAGATACTTCTATTTCTTTCTCCTTTTAATTTTTCTTTTCCTTATAACCGCATTACAAGATCATGCTCCCAAGTGAGGATCAGAATTGCCTTCTGAAAGAGAATGCCATAAGGTACTGGCTATCTCGAATCAATTATCAGCCACCAAACCAGGACCATGAAATATACTCACCCAACTTGGTATGGCTGTCTCAACAGAAGCATACTGGAGTTAGAACCTGGATTTGTTGTTCTGACCATGTCATAACAACCCAGGCTAGACTACCTCCACATAGTAGAAAGTCAGTTATATGTGTAATGTGATTTCAGAAACACAGGAAAAGTCCACACCTCATCCCAGCCCCACATTCAATATCCCTGCATGTAAGTACCTCTATCACTCAAGGGCCAGAGTATGACACATGATGAAAAGGCATCATTAGTGATTCATTAATCGGCAAGAAGCAATGTGGCATGGTGGACAGACTGCCAGACCAGCAATCCAGAAAATCAGAATCGAAACCCATTCTTTGATACTTATGAGCAGTATGCACATGGACAAATAATTTAACCTTTCTGACTCTCAGTTTCCCCATCTGTAAAATGGGAATAATAAGAGGATTATTGTGAGGCTTAAAGGAAATAATCTACGCAAAGCATTTTGTAAACCTTAAAGTGATATATAAATGCCAATCATTATTGTTGTCATCACCATCGTCTGTTGCTCTATGTTGTTCTTTTCATTTATTATAGGGTAAAAATTGTTGGGAAAACTGGAAATCAGGACGGCAGAAACTGGACATAGACCAATATTTTACACCATTAACCAAGATGAGGTCAAAATGGATACATGACCTAGATATAAAGATAGATTTTACAAGAAAATTAGAACATGGAATATATTACTTATCATACATATGGACAAGTGAACAATTTAGGAATAAACAAGAGATAGAGAAAGCAAGGTTAGGTATAAAATAGATCATTTCCATTGCACAGTAACAGCAATCTTGTTTTAAGAACTACTGAGAAAATGTTATTTTGACTAATATAAATACCCAAATTAATGATAAAGTACATTTGAAGAAAGATGTTATCTGCATTCAGAGAAAGAACTGATAAATAGAATTATGCATAAATAATTTCACATATATATGACTATTTGTGTCTAATGGTAGCCATCTCCAGGACAGGGAGTGGATGTAAGGGGAAAAAAAGAAATGGACACAAGTTTGTTGTATATTTGAAAGGAATAGCATAGAAGATTTGCAGTTTCATGTGCAATCATCTTTATCACACTATGTTATAGAAATACTTGTTTTATTCCATAAAATAAAAATACAATTTAAAAAATCAAAACCCAACACTTCACTTATCAAATATAAAATCTTGTTTGGCATTCAAAGTCCCACATAATATGGCCCCCTCCTACCTTTGCAGTTTTCTTATACTTTACTCCCCTCCATATACTCTATGATTCAGTGACACTAGTCTTCTTGTTGTTCCTCAAATAAGATATTCCATCTGAGTGGATATTTTTACTGGCTGTCCCCCATACTCTCCCTCTTCATCTCTGACTCCAGGATTTCCTGGCTCCTTTCAAGTCTCAACTATAGTCCCACCAGTCTTTCTCAGTCCCCCTGCATCTTGTTTTTGTTTGTTTGTTTGGTTTGGTTTTTGCTGGGCAATGAGGGTTAAGTGACTTGCCCAGGGTAACACAGCTAGTAAGTCTCAAGTGTCTGAGGTAGGATTTGAACTCAGGTCCTCCTGAATCCAGAGCTGGTGCTTTATCCACTAAGCTGCCCCCCACCACCAAATCTTAATGTCTTCCCGCTGTTGATTGTCTTCCATTTATCCCATATGTTGCTTTTAATATATAGTTATTTGCACGTTTTCTCCTCCCTTAGTCTGAGAGCTCCTTAAGAGCAGGGATTATTTTTTGCCTTTCTCTGTTTCCCCATCACTGAGCACAGTGCCTGGCACTAGCAGGTGCTCATTCTCAGTTTATCATAGGATCACTCTTTGGGTCAGCTCAACACATTGAAACACCAGAAAGGAAGAAAGAAGTTTCAAGTGGTCCAGACTGCTTAATTCAATATCTTAATGGTTCTATGATCTCATTATTATGAATATTCACTCCCATCTACCCACACCTTCTCTTATCCATACCTTTCTATAATATTCCATAGAGAATCTGTCTAATTCACTGGAGGCCTTGTTTTTTGCTTTTTTGGTTTTGTTTTGTTTTGTGGGGCGATGAAAGTTAAGTGACTTGCCCAGGGTCACACAGCTAGTGTCAAGTGTCTAAGGTCGGATTTGAACTCAGGTCCTCCTGAATCCAAGGCCAGTACTTTATACGTTGCGCCACCTAGCTGTCCTCTGATTATTTTAATATTTTCTAGGTACTAGTGCAACACTCTGGCTGGCCAACTATTATCCATTATTCTGGATATATTATAGCCCACCCTTAGGAATTTTTGACGGATTAAAATGTAAATGGTCAACATCAGTTACATGGAAAAAAATAACTTATATGGAATAGCTTATTTCCTGAATAAATGAGGGATAACACTGTATACTAAATTACCCCAAGGTGTTAGTGACTTCTCAAATCATTTTTCTTCCTGACAGGATGAACCAAGAAAAGAAGGGCAACTGAAACAAAAAGGATTTAACTTCTTTACATCTTGGTTTCCTCATCAGTAACATTAAGGGGTTATCGTAGATGGTATCTGTAGTCCCTTCCAATCCATGAGCCAATAAACCTTTTAGCCCAAGACTATCCGCTTATGAACCAAAATAATTTTAAAAATGAAAATAAAAATGGAAGGTAAGAGACACTGATTCATCATTTTTTCCAGAACCAGACCAGAAGACAGCCTGTGCAAACTTGGCCTTAAGCTTCTATGTCATCAATGTTAAATGCAATTCCAAAAAATAGTTGAAAATTGATAGAAAAAAGCAAAACAAAATGCATATTAAGTTAGCTTGCCAAAGGCATGAAAAGCTTTCAGAATCTGAGCGATGTAAGCTGTTTCACTTCTCCTCTCCCGGGTTGTTTCCTTATCTGCAGAATAAAGAGGTTAGATAATCTGTGCAGCCTCTTCCAGCCCTGAATTCTAGGCTGCCGTGACTGCATTTGACAGAGCAGAGGAACCAGTAGAAAGCCAGGTAGAGGGAATGGGGCCAACAGAAATATCATATACAAAATAACTAAGTAGTAATAGAAATGAGTACACTAACTGTTGGGTGTGTTGGCTGCCTTTTGGATAATATTTGAATAGCGTCCGTCTGCTTAGCTAATTATGGAAGTGCTGATGAGTTAGCCATCTGTGTGAACAAGATCCTATTTTGTGAACAGCTCCCTTAAAAACATCAAAGAATTTTAGAGGGTGAAAGAAAAATTCTACTGATACTGAATCTGAAAATTAATGTTGGTTAGCACATGGCACTCACACCCAAACACATACCCATGGACACCTACAAAGACACATACAAGACTACCAGGATTTATTGGAAATAAGGTGATTAACTTCTTTGTCCCCTGAAGAATATCTTCTCTCTGTAAGAGGGCCATGGTCTCGGAGTACCTATGGGAATGAGTCCTGCTGGCTGTCATTCTTAAATAATAATAGAAATGAGGCAGTGTGCATAACAGAAATCAGGCAGAAACAGAAACAGAAAACAGAAACCTAAAAGACATACAAGGTTCTCAGCATCCATACTTTGTTGCCTTTTGATTAGACTTTTCATGGAAATCTATATCTGTGGGGAATTTTGTGCTTTCTTCCTTAACTGAAGAGAATGATGGAAGCACTTACAGATGTCAATGATAACCGAGGTTGGGTCAGGGTTTGGTGACCCCAAAAGGCAGCCCAAAAAGACTAAATCACTGGTTTCTTGAAGGAGAATTTTTTAAGAAGCCATTGATATGGGTATTTCATCCCCTATAAAAATCTTGACCTAACCCTGCCTTTGAATTCTGAGAAATTCTTAATCACATTCTATGTAGAACCTCTGTATACCCACCATGCATCTGTTCATTAACCTCTATGCCACCAACAATTTTATTCCATTAAGAATATAGTTTTCTGGAGCAGCTAGATGGCACAGTGGCTAGAGCACCAGCCCTGGATTCAGGAGGACCTGAGTTCAAATCCAGCCTCAGACACTTGACACTTACTAGCTGTGTGACCCTGGGCAAGTCACTTAACCCCAATTGCCCTGAAAAAAAAAAGAATATAGTTTTCCATGACTTGTAGGCATATTGCATCTATGGAAGAAAATTTCTGGTCTTTTAAAATGTTAATGAATCAATTTTTAAAAAACTATTTAGAAATCACTGAAAATTTTGCATAATTTCCTAAATATGATATAGACAGTTCTCCTTCCACTCTTCAGTTCTAGGCACAGATCTTTCTGAATCCAAGTATTGTGTCCTATTCAGTACCATACTGCTTCATGATGATGAGAAAGTAGACAGACAAGGAGGTAGTTGCTTGATTTCTTGATCATCATTTTTACTATAAACCCCAGAAGTGATCTTTTCTATTTTTTTTCCAGAATTTTTCCCACTTAGAGCTTTCCTAAAAATTGAACCCTAAGTATTTTCAAAATCGTGTTATCTCTGGCACAGATTTCTTCTGCATATATTTGATCAGATCAAGGAATTTTTCCTTATGATCTCGAGTCCCATTTCCCCTTCTTCATATAGTATATAAAGTCCTCAAGTACAAGTTGTTAGAGTCCAAGCTTGGTAGTTCCATAGTCATATATAGTCATAATAGATCACTATGGAAACACAAGAACATCTGTTCCCTTTCATATCTACTTGTTGTCCTCCTTCCAGTTTTCTTCTATAAATGTTCTTGGGATTAGTTGACTTAATTGGTCTCATGACATTCTCCTTTGTTGGTTCATTTTCAAGATGGCATATTTAGCCTACATTTTTAATATATTCTTGGAGGCTAGACAGAGACAGATAAGAAGGCCTAAAAGTGTTAATGCTGAAGAGCTCAATATACATAATAAAAGCCAAATACAATCCATCCAAAGCTTGGGTCACCTTATATTCTTAGAAGAAAATGTTCTAATTAGCTAGCCTATATGACTTATTAGGTCAATAAGATCTAACCTCTTACTTATCACAATCACCATACAAAAGATCAACTATACTAGGTATCATGCTAACAGCATTATACTAATTGACAATTACAACTGAATCTTAAAGAACCAAGCAAAACAAAAAAGAAAAAGGACTCCAAAGCAATGAAAAATATAGATTAAAAGAAGCAGTGAGGAAAAACAATACAAGAAAATGTGCTGGAAGAAAACTAACAATAGCATTAAAAACAAAGCTAGAATTTTCTGAAGAAACAATAAAATATATAACAAACACATTGAAGGAATGAAAGGAAAAAGTTGAATTAGCCACAATAACAAAATAAAAGAAACTGCATTCCACTAAAGAATCTTGGGAAAAAATAATGATGAAGCTTAATTGTTTAAAAATACCCATGGTGAGCATAAACAAAATAATGGAATGTAGCACTTTATCTAGATATAGACGTTAAAATGAAGACAATTGAGCAACAAATGAACATATAACTCAACCTCCAAACATTTTTTCACAACCAGAAAGAAGATAGAACCTCTAGAAAACTCCTGAGTCATCAAGACAAATTATTTAATTGATAAATACTTTATAACAGTGATAAATTAGTTTCTGTATCAAATAATTCACTATAAGACTTTTTCTTTAAGTAGTCCACTTGTTGGCTAAGCCTTAAATTAATTAGTCATCTAACTTATGGAGAAAAACAAAAAGTAGGGAAGAAAAGAATGAATTAGCTGATTATAGTAATGATATATAAAGAAATTAAAATAGGGAAAACAGAGAAAGCGAAAATGTAGAGTATATTGTGGGTGGGACAATCCCAAAGCAAAACTCTAATTTTGAGGACAGGAAAGAAGAGAACAAGGTTTCAAAAAAAAATTATTGAGTTGATATGTAAAATGTGTTCTTGGTTTTCAGACCAAGAAATCAAAGCTATCTATAGTCATGTGGAAAAAAAAACTATAGATCAGAGGAATGCAAATTAAAACAACTCTGAGATACCACCTCACACCTATCAGAATGGATATGACAAAAAAAGGAAAATGTTGGATGTTGGAGGGGACGTGAGAAAACTGGGACACTAATCCACTGTTGGTAGAGTTGTGAAGAGATCCAACCATTCTAGAGATCAATTTGGAACCATGCCCAAAGGGCTATAAAACTTCATATCCTTTGATCAAGGAATACCAATACTAGGACTGTATCCCAAAAATATTTTTAAAAAAAGGAATAAAGGACCTGTTTGCACAAAAAAATATTTATAGTAACTCTTCTCATGGTGTCTAAGAATTGGAAATCAAAGGGATGTCCATCATTTGTGGAATGGCTAAACAAGCTGAGGTATATAATTGTGATGGAATACTATTGTGCTATAAAAAATGACAAACAGGATGATTTCAGGAAAACCTGGAAAGACTTACATGAATTGATAAACAGAACCAGGAGAACATTGCATATAGTAACAGAAATATTGTATGATAATCAACTGTGAATGGCAGCTATTCTCAGCAATACAATAATCCAAGACAATCCTAAAGGACTAATAATGAAGCATATTATCTACCTCCAGTGAAAGGACTGATATTGGCTGAATAAAGACTGAAACATGAAATTTTCACTTTCTTTCGTTTTTTTCTTTTATTCGAGTCTTCTTATACAAAACTACCAATATGGTAATGTTTTACATAATTGCACATGCATAACCTATATATGATTGCGTACCACCTAAGGGAGGGGAGGGAGGGAAGGAGGGAAATAATTTAGAACTCCAAACTTTAAATAAAAATGTTTTAAATTTTTAAAATTTTAAATAAAAAATAAGATGTATTCTTTAAAGTATTAGTACTATTGTTAAAGTTAAAATACATGTAATTAAAAGAAAAAAATAAGGAAACTACATTATGATAAAAGGTACCATAGATAATAAAGAAATATTAATACTAAACCTATATGAACCAAATTCTATAACATCCAAATTTTTAAAGAAAAAACCAAATGAATTACAGATGGAAATAGCAAAAGTATAGTAGTGAGGCAGCTAGGTGTCACAGTGGATAAAGCACTGGCCTTGGATTCAGGAGGACCTGAGTTCAAATTCAGCTTCAGACACTTGACACTTAACTAGCTGTGTGACCCTGGGCAAGTCACTTAACCCTAATTGCCCTGCAAAAAAAGAAAAAAGTATAGTAGTACGGAACCTTACCCTCTCAAAACTAGATAAAGCTAACCAAAAATATATATAAGAAAGGAGTCAAGGAGATGAATACAATCTTAGATAAGTCAGATATGATAGATATCTGGAGAGAAATAAATGGCAATAGAAAGGAGTGTACCTTTTTCTTGGTGGTACAAGATACTTTTACCAAAAATGACCATATATTAGGGGATAAAAATGTTATAGTTCAATGCAAAAAAGCAGAAATATTAAATGCATCCTTTCATATCATAATGAAATAAAATTATATTTTAAAAGGGACCATGAAAATACAGATTAAAAAATAATTGAAGACTGAATTCCCTAATCTTAAAGAATGAGTGAGTTAAAGAATAAGTTATGGGGGCAGCTAGGCGGTGCAGTGGATAGAGCACCGGCCCTAGAGTCAGGAGTACCTGAGTTCAAATCCGGCCTCAGACACTTAACATTTACTAGCTGTGTGACCCTGGGCAAATTGCTTAACCCCAATTGCCTCACTAAAAAACAACAAAAAAAAAGTTATGGAAACAAATAAATAATTTTATTAAAGAGAATGATAATAATGAGACTACATACTAAAATGTATGGGATGCAGTAAAAGCAGAGGGAAATATCTATGTCCAAATGTTTACATCAGTAAAAAAGAGAAAGAGCAGATCAATGAATTGGGTATGCAATTTAAAAACCGAGAAAAAGAACAAATTTAAAATCCCCAATTAAACACCAAATTGAAAATCCTAAAAATTAAAGGTGACATTAATAAAATTGAATATAAAAAACCATTAAATGAATAAATAAAACTAGGAGCTGGTTTTTATGGGGTAAACAATAAAATAGACAAACCATTGATTAATATGATTTTTTAAAATAGAAGAAAATGAAATGAGAAACTAAAGGGTTAATATACCACTAATGAAGATGAAACCAAAGCAATTATTAGATGCTGTTTTGCCCAATTACATGTCAATAAATTTAACAAGGTCAATGAAGTGAAAGATACTTATAAAAATATAAGCTGGGGGCAGCAAGATGGCACAGTAGATAAAGCTCTGACCATGGATTCAGGAGGACCTGAGTTCAAATGCCGCCTCAGACACTTGACACTTACTAGCTGTGTGACCCTGGGCAAGACACTTAATCCTTATTTTCCCAACAAAATAATAGAGATAGAGATAGACACAGATACAGATATATGCTGCCTAGATTAACAGAAGAGGAAATAGGATATCTTAAACCTATTTTAGAAAAAGAAATTGAATAGGACATAAATGAACTTCCTAAAAAAAAGACGTCAGGATCAGATGGATTTACCAATGCATTCTATCAAACATTTAAAGATCAATTAATTGGGATATTAAATAAATTCTTTAAATAATAGATAAAGAAGGAATCTTACCAAACTTCTTTTGGGAAACAAATATGGTGCTAATACCTAAGCCAGGAAGAGCAAAAACAGAGAAAGAAAGTTATTTTTTTTGTTTTTTTGGTGAGGCAATTGGGGTTAAGTGACTTGCCCGGGGTCACACAGCTAGTAAGTGTCAAGTGTCTGAGGCTGGATTTGAACTCAGGTCCTCCTGAATCCAGGGCCAGTGCTCTGTCCACTGCGCCACCTAGCTGCCCCTTAGAAAGAAAATTAGAGAACAATTTCACTAATGAATATCGATGCAAAATTCCTAAGTACAATATTAGCAAGGACACTAAAACAATATATCACAAAGATTATATACTTTGTGACCAAGTGGGATTTATACCAGGAATGCAGGGATGGTCTAACATAAGGAAAACTATTAGCAAAATTAATGATATCAAAAACAAACATAACAAAATCAAATTATCATATCCATACATTCAGAAAAAGCTTTTGACAAAATACAACAATAATTCCTATTAAAAACATTTGAGGGGCAGCTAGGTGGCACAGTGGATAAAGCACCAGCCCTGGATTCAGGAGGACCTGAGTTCAAATCCGGCCTCAGACACTTAACATTTACTAGCTGTGTGACCCTGGGCAAGTCACTTAACCTCAATTGCCTCAACAAATTATTAGAAGCATTTATGTAAAACCATCAGCAAGCGTTATTTGTAATGGGGATAAGCTAGAAACCTTTCTAATAATATTTTAAGTGAAACAACGATGCCCATTAACACCAATATTGTTCAATATTGTATTACAAATTCTAGTAATAGCATTAAGAGAAGAAAAAGAAATTGAAAGAATCAGAATGGGCAATGAGGTAATATAACTATTTCTCTTTGCAAACAATATGATGATATACTCGGAAAATTCTAGAGTTTCAACTAAAAATCTAGTAGAAACAGTGAATAATTTAACAAAATAACAGGATATAAAATAAACCTAAATAAATAATTAGCATTTCTATATATCACCAACAATACTTTACAATGAGAGATAATAAAACATACCCCCATCTAAAATAAACATAGATAGTATAAAATACCTGGGAGTATGCCTGCCTAGACAAAGCCAGGAACTACATGTACATAATTGTAAAACAGTTTTTATAAAAATAAAGTCAAATTCAAATAATTAGAGATATATTAATCATTCGTGGGTGGGCAGAGCTAATATAATAAAATGACATTCTACCTAAATTAATACACTCATTCAATGCCATCCCAATTAAATTACCAAAAAAATTATTTTATTGAGCTATAAGAAATAACAAAAGTCATGTGGAAGAATAAAAGGTCAAGAAAATTGAAGGAATTAATGGGGGGTGGGATGTAAAGGAAGGAGGTTTAGCAGTACCAGATCTTAAACTATATTTATTGTACTGACTAAGAAATAAAAAGGTGAATCAGTGGAATAGAGTAGACATACAATACACAGTAATAAATTATTATAGTGACACTGTTGGTAGAACTGTGAACTGATCTGACCATTTTGAAGAGCAGTCTGGAATTATGCCCAAAGAGTTATAAAGCTATGTATACCCTCTGACCCAGCAACACCACTATTGGATCTATTTCCCAAGGTCATCAGAAAAAAAGAAAAAGAATTTATATGTTCTAAAATATGTATAGTATCTCTCTTTGTAGCAGCAAAGGACTGGAAATTGAGGGGTTGCCCATCTATTGAGGAATGGCTAAAATGTGGTATGATTGTGACAGAATACTACTGTGCTATAAGAGATGAAAAGCAGGTTGATTTTTAGAAAAACATGGAAAGACTTGCATGAAATAATGGGGTGAAATGAGCAGAACTAAGAAAACAGACATTAATAGTAATTTTGTTCAAAGAAAAACCAAGAATAACTAAACTATTCTAAGTATTATAAATATTAAAAATCTGGGGCAGCTAGGTGGCACAGTGGATAGAGCACTGGCACTGGAGTCAGGAGTACCAGAGTTCAAATCTGGCCTCAGACACTTAACACATACTAGCTGTGTGACCCTGGGCAAGTCACTTAACCCCAGTTGCCTCACTTTAAAAAAATCAACTACAAAACACCTATGAAGATGCTATCCATCTCCAGAGAAAGAATTGATAAATAGAAGCATGGTTTTCAAGAGTGGGGAAGGAGAAAGGGACGGGGGGGGGGGAGAGAGAGAGAGAGAGAGAGAGAGAGAGAGAGAGAGAGAGAGAGAGAGAGAGAGAGAGAGAGAGGGAGAGAGAGAGAGGGAGAGAGAGAATAGAGTAAATATCAAGGAGAGGGAGTAAGATGAAGGGTAATACAGTTAATAATAGTAATTGCGAAAGAAATGATGAGCAGGATGCTATCAGAAGGATGTATTAAAAATGCAAACTATCAGCAGAGACAGAACTAATGGTATCTGAATACAGATTGAAATATAATTTTATTTGTTAGCTCCTCTTTCTAAAGGTATTTTGTCTATTTTCTTTCACAACCTGACTAATGAGAAGATGTTTTGCATAACTGCACATGTATGATTTACACTGAATTGCTTGATTTCATAGGGGGGGATGAGAAGGGAGGAAAGAAAAAAATTTAGAACACAAAGTTTTAAAAAACCAATGTGAAAAGTAATAATGAGCAGGAGGAGTTCAGAGAAACCTGGAAGGACTTACATGAGCTGATGCTGACTGAGAGGAACAGAATCAGGAGAACATTGTATACATTAACAGCAACATTGTGTGATGAACAATGGTGATAGACTTGGCTCTTTTTAGCAATACAGTGGTCCAAAGCAATTTCAAAGAACTTCATAATAGAAAATGTTCTCAACATCTAGAAAAAAAGAACTGTGGTTTATGAATGTAGATTGAACCATACTGTTTCTACTTTGGGGCTGGTTTTTTTCCTTCGTTTTTGAGGTTTTTCCCTTGTGCTCTGACTCTTCTTGCACAATATGACAAATGCAGAAATATGTTTAATGTGATGGCACATATATAACCTGTATCAGATTGCTTTCTGTCTTGGGGAAGATGGAGGGAAGGGAGGGTGGAAGAAAAATTTGAAACTGAAAATCCTATGGAAACAAATGTTGGAAACTATCCTTATATGTAACTGAAAATAGTAAAAATACTGAACAAGAATAAAAAAAATTTTTAAACTTGAGTTGGGGGGCAGCTAGGTGGTGTAGTGGATAAAGCACCATCCCTGGATTCAGGAGGGCCTGAGTTCAAATCCGGCCTCAGACACTTGACAGTTACTAGCTGCCGTGACCTTGGGCAAATCACTTAACCCTCATTGCCCCGAAAAATAAATAAATAAATAAATAAAAACACCAACTTGAGTTGGAGGCCCAAGCTGTGCTACTTGTTCCAGACATAGTTTTGTGAGTTTGCCCTGGTTCCAAAATTTCTAGTTACAGTTCTGTATTTGATAATAATTTAGGAAAGCTAGCTAGAGTAATAAGACAATAAAAAGAAATTAAGGGAATAAGCACTGGAACTTAAATTAGCAACATAGTGATGAGATTAGAGATGATGAATTTACCCTAGGAGGGGCATCTTGTTCTATGGAATTGAAAGCAGGCAGAGCAGCAGATGTTGAGTGAAGCATATGTGTATATTACAGTGGATAGTACTGGACCTGGAAGACCTGAATTCAAATCTGGCCTCAGATACTTACTAACCATATGACCCTGGGTAAGTCCATTAACCACTATATGCCTCAGCTTCTTCATATATAAAACAAAAAATGAAATAATGTTTGTAAAGAGCTTTGTGACAAAGTGTTATATAAATTATATATGTATATAGAATATGATTAATATAGAACATATGTATGAGTGGATATATATGAACCAGATTATATTTATTTTGAAAAAGAAATATCATTCAAAATAATGACAAAACATATCAATTCATGGGCATTAGACTACCAAAAATGCATAAGACCTACATCATGACATAATTAAACAATGTTAATAGAAATAAAGGTTAAAGAATTGGAACTATATCTAATTCATGGCTAGGTAGATTAATAGAGTATAAATGAGAAAATACTTCTAATTAATATAAATCTGTAATTCAAATACTGAACCAAAAGCCAAGTGGTTACTTCAAAGTATTAGATAAAATGATTGAAAAAATCATATGGAATAACAAGTGTACAAAAATGAGGATTTTTTCCAAAAAGGAGCAAGGAGACTTTTCCAGATTTCAGAATATACTATAAAATATTAATTAGGGTGAGGAGGAGGAAGTGACCATATATGGGAGGGAACAAGAAAGAAATCCTCTTCTCCTCTCTCTACCTGTAGCCAATTCCCTCTTAATGGTTTATCTGAAGCTTCTCTACCACTACATTGGTCTGCCACTGGACTAAGCAATTCTCAACTGGCCTAATGTTTTATACATAGACCCAGAGTTATATAGGATTCATAACTAATTACAAGTCATTTTCCTGTAGGGCATCATCTGTTATTTTTCTTTTTTTCAGTGATCAAAGCAAGTTATTTCTAAAAATTGACTAAGGACTGATTCAAATTTTCTTCTTAAATGATTCAAATGAACTGAGATTTCTGTGATTACATTAATAAAGATTTATTGTGCAACAAAAAAACACTACATACAAAATAAAGAAGAAATAAATTTGACTCAAAAAATCTTTTAAGTAAACATTTCTGGTAAAAAAAATCTGACATCCAAAATCTACAAAGAATAAATGCAATATAATAGCAATATCCATTCCATAATGAATAAGCAGTCAAGTGATATTAACAAATAGCTCTTGAATGAAGAAACAAATGATTATAACCAAACGAGGCTTGTTCAAACTCTCTAATAACCAGATAAATGCAAATTAAAACAACTGACACACTGCCTTTCACTCAATTGTGATGTTTAAAATCTAATTTAGGGGCAGCTAGATGGCGCAGTGGATAGAGCACCGGCCCTGGATTCAGGAGTACCTGAGTTCAGATCCGGCCTCAGACACTTAACACTTACTAGCTGTGTGACCCTGGGCAAGTCACTTAACCCCAATTGCCTTACTAAAAAAAAAAAAAACAATTTTGATGTCTAAAATTTAATGTGTGGTCACCTTAAATTAGAAGCTTATAGCACCAGTCTTTGGGTCATCAAGAATTTATTTAAGTATATGAGAAGTTAGCAAATGAGAGAGGAAGAACACATGGAGTTCAGAAAGAAGAAGCCTAGCTACCATGGACCTGCTGCTGCTACCGTGAGCTCCAACGGAAAAGAAGGCTCCCCCATTCTCCTCCAGCGGAAGCTCTTGAGAGGTCCCCACTCACAGGTCCAAGCTAATGGGCTGGTAGCATGGATTGACATGACTTACAAGTGGTTCTATGAATAGATATAACTTCCGGACGCTAGTCACATGCTTTCTCCTCAGGGTGGTGCTGCCCTGGTTCTCACAATGTCTTTCTCGGCAAGGGGGTGGCACTCTGATTCTCACACAATAAATTGAAAAGATTGTTATAAACTGATGTGGGTGAGGTTGAGAAGAGACAGGCACACTATGCAGAGCTGATGGAGGCATGAAATGGTGTGATCTTTTTGGAAAGTGGTTTGACAAATGTGATGATCCCACTTCTAGGATCATGCCTAAGGGTTACTGAAAGGGAAGACAACTATCTGTACAAAAATATTCATAAAAGTTTTATTAATCATAGCCCCCAACCTGGTAACAACTGGATAAACACCCAGGGAAAAACATATTCTCAGTGATTGAGGAATGACTGAAGAAATTGGGTAATGTGACTGTAATGGAAAATTTTCATGCCATAAAAGTTACAGATAAGAAGGAGAGAAAGATATATGAGGTGATGAAGAAAGAAGACTCAGAACACAGTTATGCACACTGATTAAATCTATGCAAAATATATAATAATAAAAGTAAAATAAATCCAGAGTGATGGGAAAGGGAGTCTGAAGAAGGTAAAAGAGATCAGAAGGGGGACACAGGAGCAAACAGGTTAGCCTGATAAAGTTAATATACACTTTTTAAAACAAATTTTTGTTGCAGGGTGAGATGTAATCATCACAGCATCACCTGCAGCCAGTAACACCTGGAAGACCTCACTAAATATAGAAAATCCATTTTTCCATTTGGATCTTATATAAAACATCACCCATCACAGAGGTGTGTGTGAACACACACCTCCCTGTTTTATGACTCATTTGACATTCAATCATCAAAGTCATCTGTTGTTCCATCTTCCAAAGTGTTTTGTATGATGTTGACAAATACATGAGATACACCTTTTTGGAAGAGGAGGAGGACCTTTAAGGCATATTCTAAGTTCCTCCAGCCTACCTTTCTGGACAAAGGGGGAAATCCCTCTAATTTTGTTGGCACGTATGGATATTGAACTATGGAAACTGATCAAGAAGTTATAAAACCTAAAGAAGCAGATGAGGTCAAATGGAAACAAGTTAGGGCTGTGCCGGAGTCAGCTCCCACAGACCCACAGGAGCTGAGGGTTCAATTTGAAGTGTGAGCTTTTCACTCTTCACACTTCAGAAACAGGCAAACACTATAGATCATGGCTTGATTTATTGTTTTGTTGACTATCTAGTCTTTAAAAAGTGATGGAGAAAATTTTAATGATGCAGATTAAATTTGGAAGTGTGTCCTGTGTACATTTTTCCCTTCAGAGAGCTGATTATTGAATATTTACCACACATTCCTAGAGCAAGTTTACGTAAGGAGGCAGGATATTCCACCAAATCTAAGGGCACATGAAATTGGTCTTGAATTGTAATAAAAATAGCCTGATTAGTATCTGTTACTCTAAAGAATAAGTTGGTTGGAGAATAATTCCAGAGCTGCAAAAAGTTAGCTATTTTGGGAAAACCCTACTCCGATTAGCTCCAGACCACCTTCTTCTGTGGAGCTACCAAAATAAGGAACTAACAGAAAACCTGCTGAGAAACCGAACACCAGACAGAACACTTCCACCCAAAACAGCAACAGTTTAGGGGACCAGAGGTCACAACAGGCTAAAACAAAAACACCACAGACAGAGAGATGAAGGGGCAGATTTATCTTCTGCTATCAGTTTTGATTACATGGCCCCACATGTGTTGGATGCACTTGAAAGGTAAAAGAAAACTTGGTTCAGTAGAAGCTGATATCCATACAACCAGCACTGGAAAATGAGGGCAAGGCTAGGGACAGAGGTTACCTTGGGCCCCAAAGATGCAGAGCCTAACCTCATCACCAGGTATGCAGAGGTCCATTCTAGCCATAATCACATGATATCATGTAGAAGTCACTGTGATTGAGTATCTTGTGCTAGAGGATGGTAAGAAGTGACACAAGCCAAGAAGTAAGGACATAATCTTCAAGGTAACATACTTCATTCTCCAAGAAGCTCCCTACCATTGAACCAATGGCAAAAGTTGGAGCTATACAATAGAGGGCTGCCCCAGACTATGACTGATCCTACATATGGCCCCAAAAAGCAGTTACTGCTGCCCAAAGCATTTCTGTAAGGCAACACAGGATGACTCTGGACATTTGCATCCAGAGAGAACACTTAAACTATCTATCTGTTTATCTATCTATCTATCTATCTATCTATCTATCTATCTATCTATCTATCTATCTGTCTGTCTGTCTGTCTGTCTATCTAATCTAACTACCTATCAAATAGATCTCACTAGCCTAAAATGGCATAGAATACCTATAAAAAGTATGAAATTCGTAACCAATATATTCAAAGGAAAGAGTTATGCACAGTGTATGTGTGCCAATTAGCCTTTAGCTCTGATGTCCACAGTCTATGTTTGTGGACATGTTATGTACTATGTATTACATGGGACTTGTGTTTTATATGCAAAATTGCATATAATTGCATTCTGTACCATGAATATTTGTCCTAATGCATTGTGTTGTTACATAAATCATGGGTAGGGGAATATAATCTCAATGTCAAAATCATGGGTTGAATGTTGTACTAAACCTGAATCACTTCCATTTGAATTGTCTTAGAAAGATTGTAAAGATCACCTTGTAGAATTAGGTACTAGACACCGAGGTCCTTTCTTGACCTAAACTGCCAAGTATTCAAATTCTACTGCAGAGCGCACAACTTCGATGGGCTGGCCACATTGTTCTAATGCCAAATGTATGCTTGCCTAAAAGACTGTTTTAAGAATTTACCCAAGGCAAGCATTCACATGATGGTCAGAAGTGATATAAGGGCACTCTCAAAGTCTCTCTGAAAAACTTTGGAATTGATTGCATGACATGGGAGATGTTGGCAAAAGACCATCATCCAGCATGCCATACCCACATCAAGGAAAGTGCTGTGCTCTACAAGCAAAGTAGAATTGTAGTAGCTCAAAAGAAATGTGAGATGCATTAATTTAGAGATCTACCCCAAATGTTCACATGAACTATTTGTGCCTTCCAAGGTCATATTTGTCTGATCAGTCACAGTCGGATACACTGAACCTTGACTTTAACATAGCAATGTTGGGTTTTGGTCCTCTTCAAGAACTAAGGACAACAGCCAACTAAATGTAATTATGTTAGTTGTGTTATCATGTAAATTGTATGATTTACTCACTTTTGTACACTGGTTTATATATCCATAGATATCTTGCTTTACCCCATGGGATTTGCAGAGACTACCAATTTTTGCATTGCAGAGAGGATGTAAAGGCTATAGTTATAAATAAAAGTCTAGGAATGTGGTCAGGTAGAAGAAAAAATTACCTTGCTCCCTAACCTTAGCTTGTCTTTGTGTCTTTTCTCTACCCACTCATCTACATGAGAGCAGCAGAAGTAGGTTGGAGTTTAAAAAAAAAGTTAGGGAATCCCAAACCTTAGAGTCATTTGGTTCTTATTGGGTAAATAACCTTTTCCATGGGTAATAACTAGATTTACTCTAGCCTTTAGAGATTAAGATCAGAAGGAACAGAATGTTCATCAGATGCCACAGTGAGGTTGTGAACCAAGAACCCCAAGTCCAGTAACCAGAAAGTTTATTCCAAAGAGAAGACAGACTTTAACCTGAGGGCATAATCTCTTAGCTAGAAGCTTTTATTCTCTTTGTTCTAAAGAGGTAAACACTTTATAAAGGGGGGGGGGGAAGACTGAGGATGTTCCCCCTCCCCACCACCACCTTTTAGGATTGTTATGAAACCGTGTCAGGTCTGCTTTTTCTAAAAGTAGAAAGCTATATTTTTAAAAGGTCCTGGAGTTTGAATTAAAAGAACACAGTAGAGACCACTTTTCCCATTGGGAAGATATATCCAAGGACTGCAAATGAAAACAGAGTATGTAAGCATAAAGAAGCTCCCCAGCCACACAAGGCTCTATTTGGTAGTGTCAGACAGTATGTATATGTCAGAAGTGTGTATATGCAGGGGAATATGCCCCAGATTAGGGAGATAGATAACATTTTGTTGCTAATTTTTTAAATAAATATTAAGTGCCCACTATGCATCAGATACTGTGCTAAGTGCTGGGGATACAAAAAAGAGGCAAAAAGACAGTCCCTGCCTTCAAGGAGCTTACAGTCTACTGGGGGGAATGACATAAAAACAAATATATCCAAAGCAAGCTATATACAAGATAAAAAGGAAATAATTAACAGAGGGACTAGACTTAGGCACTGGAATTAAGAGGGGTTGGGGTTGCTATGCTACTTTTTAAAAGTGCTTTGCTTTGAGCCAATTATGTCCTTCAGATACTAATTAAAGATCAATACACTGGGGCTTTGGAACTTTCATTTAGGGGATATGATCCTAAAGAGTTCCTTTAACCTAGAATATCCTTCTCTGTAATTTCTCTATAAGTATCCTCAAGTGCTACACACATATATCTCATTCTCATAAAGATATTGGAAAGATGAGAAATGAGACATATAGGTCAACATTATCCAAAACACCTATTTGGGGAATTAATAATGTCTGTGTTTTGTTCCATTAAAAAAATTCCAGCCCCTGAGGTAGCTTATAAAGCAAAATCTCGATGCGTTCAAGATTACTTGATCTCTAGCATAGAACTGCTCAGTGTGTAATTGGTCTAGTCCAATCACTTTTCTCAGCATCATATTTCTAAGTGTCATTTTCACTTCTTTGCCCAGCACATTTTAGAACTTAGTGTCCAAACATGAAGGTTCCTCTTCCATTGATGATGAAATTAGATCATTAGAGAAATGGTGACAAATTTGTTCCATTTTATATCTATTTATTATCCTCGCATCCGTTGCATGTATAAATACCCTCATGACCTATAAAAAATTTGAGAGACATAGTTTCTGGATAATTCATAATTTTATTAATAATACTAGAATATTATTAATAAAATGGTGGTCATTTGGCCATCTCTCTTAGACCAAAGACAAGTCATGGAACCCACTCAACACTGATATATCCTTGGAAGAGTGGGTGTTCCTGAGGGTGGAAATCAATTCTGACTGGTTAACAATTAATGAGAGAATAAATATTATAATAAGAAGTGGACTGTTTGTGATGAGGACCTACTGTAATCTGGGGATCCTGACTCTGATCACTCAGTTTTAGTCAGAGACTTATCTATACTCATATCACCTGTCTGACAAAAGAGGGAATCCACATTTTCCCAAACCTGTCTCAGTAAAATACAATGGGCCAGAATTCAGCCATTCACCTAACTTTACCTTTTGAACAGAACTGAGTTCTCCCTGTCAGTATCAGCTCTGCACTTCAAAGTTTGCCTCAGTAACCTACAGAGGCTAATTTCTGAATGAGAAAGAAGAAAAGGGGGAAAACCTTGGTCCTAATTCAATAGTTACTAAATACAAGAAATAGTCATTTCTCTCACCCCTGAGAAGATCTGGCTTATTTGGTTCTTATGCCAAGCTTTCTATAGATTTGTTTTTGCTTCCACTACTTTTTGCTGTTTTATGAGGTGATACTGTTAATAATCTTCAATGAGGTCCATTATCATTCAAAAGGGAATGGCCTAACAATTCACACAGGAAAAACTCAATGGATGAAAAATACATATTGTCCAGACACACAATTTTATGGACAGTATATTGATTTAATAAACCAGTTTATAGAATACATTTGACAGGTGTTATAGGTGGACAGTGAATTAGGTCCAGAACTGAATCACAGGAAGGAAATGAGCTGGATTCCATTTAGGACACTGCATATTGCTTTTAACAATCCGAAGATGCTACCCAGAACAATGACCTATCTTTTCAACCCAAACATGTCTGTGAAAGATACTGCATAGTTATGGATCTTGGAACACTACAATCTCCTAATAATTAAAGTTTCAGGTCATTCAAAGGATAACAAAGAGACACATAGGGACTGCAAATATGCTACAGCATATTTTCAATGGCAACTTATACTCATGAAGTGGCATAACGTTGAGGAAAATTAGTTGGGCTGGCCATATGACAAGAACAAGATAGCAGATGGACAGCCTGAGTGCTCCAATAGTACCAAAGAAATATAAAAAAGACCTAGAGGTGATGTTTAGCACATTGGGAGGTTCCCCTGTGGAAGATTTATGGATCAATGTGAACAAGGATAAAAAGGTTGAGAAGGTAATTTGTGCTGGTGAATGGCACATATACATTGATGAAATTACAGGTCCATTGATAGAAGATGTTTTAAATAATGGAGTTGGCAAGTTTATCACTTTTTAAAGTTTCATGATTGTGTTTAAATACTCTTTTTATGGTTACTGTTTTGAATAAAAATAGAAATACATTTTAGAATTAGAAGAGGGCTCTAAAAACAAATGATCCCTCAAATTCCATGTTCCCTTGGCCAGATGCTCAATGTCCTGCTAGAATAAATCTGATGACTCCACAGGCACTCTCTGGGAGGTACAATTTTTGAAACAGTCTGCTAGGGCAAGGGCCAGTGAGTGGAGGCAGAAGAGATCAAAGAATAACCTATAATTAGCTCCTCTGGCTGGCCAGGTGGTCCCGAACGAGATGCTGGTAGCTACAGCAGCACCATCTTCCTTCTTTCCCCTTCTTCCGGTCTCTCCTCCTCCCTCTTGACCACCCTCCCATTTCCCCTCCTCCTTCTCCCACTGCCAATTCTAACCTTGAAATATACAAAAGGTCAGTTTCAGGTGTGTGTGGGGAGGGGGAATCTCTCCTGCTAGACTGACCCCATAGGCAGCAACATGATCAGCACTTAGCCAGACCATTTATAGAAAATGCTCTCTGCCCCCCAGGTGTCTCCATGGCAGCTCCTGGTAGAAATGTTGTTGAAACGACTAGAAATGTGAGCCATACCAAATATCTCCAATTTCCACAGGGAGGAGAAAGCCCCAGGGCCTCCTGACTGTGTTTTTCTGCATGGAAGGGGCCATCACCTGTTTTGACACTATTACTCATGTTTAGCTTCAGCAGCAACTACTTTTCACAACTCAGGAATCAGATGTCATTGACATCTTACAATTGGGGCTTAAGATGGGGGAGGTGGGTCTCTGGCCCTTTTGGTGGAGAGGTGAGAGTCCTCCTTCATTCATTTAATAAATGTTAAGTATCTACTATCTATAATGTACTCATAACCAAAAATATTCTCTGATGATAAGAAATAAATTCTGGATTCTATGACATCAACTTTTTAAGACACTTAATAATATATGTATGTGTGTGAATATATATACAAATACACACATATATATGCATCTGTATGCATATAAGCATTCATATTATGAAAGCTAAATTATATCCTTACATAAAATATAAATTTATCATATATTAGGTATGCACTTATACTTTACATTTTTATGCCATAAACATTTTGTGAGGTAATATGGTTAATCTTTAATGAGATCCACAATCTTTCTTCCTTTTTTCCTGTCTTTCTTTTTCTTTTTTCTTTTATATTCCCGAACTATACAAATACTTCTTCCCTTTTTTCTTTCTTTCTTTTTCTTAATAGTTCTAAATGTTGGTGTCCTCATCTATTGTGTAATAATTAGAATTTAGAAAGTACTTTCAGGTTTACAAAATATATGACTATTTGTAATATATTACCTCATTTAATCCACATGGCAACCCTGGGAAGTGGGTGTTGCTATTGAATCCATTTTACAGATGAGAAAACTGAAGTGTCTTGCCCAGGATGACACTGCTAGTCATTGTCTGAGGCAGGATTTGAATTCAGGCCATCATGATTCCAGGTCCAGCATTCTATTTAGTGCATATAATTTCACTTCTCCTACATATATCAGAGTAGTATTGTGAGGATCAGATGAAACAATCAATAGGAATGCTTTGAAATGTCCAGAGTACTATAGAAATGTTTGTAAAAACTAATAAATCAATAAAAACAACATAAAAAGAAAACTGGAGCTTCAGTTTTACTTAAGTGGTTAACTCAAACAACTTCCTGTAGAAATTTTACTATATAACTTTCAAAGCCTTGTGGATTTACAATCTTTGTATAAGGTTTAGAGAGAAGTGTGATACAATGGGTAAAGGAGCCAACATAAGGGTTGGGAATCCACAGGTTCTAGGCTTGCCTCTGGTAGAGACTAGCTGTGTGAACATGAGAAGTGCTAAGACAACTCTAAGTCTATTAACAGCAGAAAGGTTGGCAGTCTGCATTAATGAAGAGTATTTCCATACTGGGAAGAACCTATACTGATGAAATCATAGGTTTGGACCAAGATATGTAAGCATACACCATATATATGTGTGTGTATATACATACATGGACACATACTTATATATACATATATATGGTGTATGTGAGAGAGAGGGAAGAAGGGAGGAAAGGAGGAAGGTAGGGAAGAAGTGAGAGGAAGGAAGGAAAAAGGAAAGAAGGAAGAAAAAAGGAAGGAAGGGAGGAAGGAAGGAAGGAAGGAAGGAAGGAAGGAAGGAAGGAAGGAAGGAAGGAAGGAAGGAAGACAAAGAAGGTATGGTGGCAAGATAACTAGACTAATACATGCTTTACCACTGACTATGGAATCCTGATCAAGTATGGTAATTTCTCAAAATCTTGTTTTCCTTATCTGTAAAAAAAATAAAACAAAACCAAAAAAACAAAGAGTAGATCAATGCTGTCAAGCATGAAGTCCAAAGCCCTCAACACTCCCTAGTTCAGCCTGAACCAGATCAAAGTGTAATTGGGAAATATTTTACAAAACAAATAAATTACAACAGAACATAGATAGTGTTAATATGTGATTTTCTAAGTCAATATGTGGCCCACAGGGAAGCTTATGTATGGTTTAATGCCCCTTTGTTTCTATATGAGTTTGACAGTACTGGGCCAGATGACGTATAAGGGCCGTCTATATCCGATATCCTGTAATAAAATACACAGGATCTTTATAGGTCTATGCAAATTTTTAAACCTGGGTAATTCAGGTTGTAGGATCTACAGAATCCAACTGCAAATAACACTTTCAAGAAAACTTCTCCAAGCGAAGGAAAAGTATATTATCCATTTATATGTGGTAGAACCTTACTTCAGATGCTACAGAGACAAAGGCGCGGGGTACAGGTCAGAGAGAGACCTGTTCCAGGAAATGGATTGCGCCAAGCATGGATTGAAGCCATATCTAATATAAGAAGAAAATTCCTTGTTCATTTACCCCCCAAAAAAAGTTTTTTTTGGAATCCCTTTTACCTTGATATTTTGAATCTATGATCTAATCAAGTGTGCATTATCCCTCCAAAAATGCAAATCACTTCCCTGTTTCTCCTGTGTGACTCCTGTTCATGTTCTCCCATAAATCTGCACAGGAAGTCCATACAGCATGCTGGGCACTGGCCCCTAGATATTCCTTTGTGTGAAGTATGTATCAGTGGAGCACATGAGCTGCTTATCCATCAATCCTTGCTTTCTCTTTGTCACTAAAACCTGAAGTATTCAAATTTAAATGGTAAGTATTTTCATACTTCGTAATAAGTTTTTTGAAGACCATCTGTATTTGTGTGTGCATAAATGTTTGTGTGTGTGTGTGTGTAACATTTGGTAACTTTATCTATCCAGAAAACAACACTGAGCCTCACTGACATTTTGCATCTGCCGTTATTTTACATCACCAGTCAGCTCACAGGTATGTCTCTCCCTTGAGTCCAAAGCAAACACAGAATGTACATTGTTCACCATTTTCTAATCAGAATAGTCAATTCTAGCCCCCCTACAGGTATGTTAATGTTTCCTCAGCTACAGACTTACAGAGAGGCCTTCAGAAGAACACTGCTTCAGGCAACGTTTTTACTTTATAGCTGTCTGTAATCGGCATATATCCTTCTTGCCAGGGATTTCCTGTAATAAATACTTTTGTCATCTTGACTAAGGAAGCTGTTGACCTGAAACACCTTGTGCTGAAATATTGCCTTTGCTGACATTCTCAGTAGCAAACTGCTCTGGTGGTTTGGTTTTGTTTGCGGGGAAGGGGAGGGATATTTTTGCAAGGGAAAGGGAAAAGTGAGAGGAGGGGACAGGTTGAGGAGCCAGGAAATTGGTTAGGGATAGTTATTGGTTCCAAGAGAAACAAATTTTTTTTGACTCATTACTGAAACTCAAGAAGACAAAACAAAGAAGGTGTTTCTATTAAGGGACAACAAATCACTTAATTAATTTTAAACAATCATCTTAACAATAGCTTACCCTCATATAATAGTAATAACTACTTAAAATTTTTAAAAGCATTTTATCTCATTTGATCCTTACAATGACTCCGAGAGGTAAAGACTATAAATTTCTTTTTTTTCTTCTTAGATCTGTGATTTCATTGGTCTACAGAGCTCTTGGTCAGGAACTTCCCCTACTATCACAGATCAGCACCTATTCTCCAAATTATATTCTTAGCGAGTTGTCTGACTCACCAAGCAAGTTAAAAGACCTGCCCATAGTCACGTAAACATAATGCGTCAGAGGCAGGATTTAACCAGGCTCTTTCTAACTCTCTCTAACAACTACTCTACATGATCTCTCATTCCTGTTCTGCAAATGAGGAAACTGGGGCGGCAAGGTGGTGCAGTGGATAAAGCACCGGCCCTGGAGTCAGGAGTACCTGAGTTCAAATCCGACCTCAGACACTTAACACTTACTAGCTGTGTGACCCCGGGCAAGTCACTTAACCCCAATTGCCTCACTAAAAAATAATGAGGAAACTGAGGCTCCAGAGAGGTTAAGCAACTTCTAAAATATCATACAGTTAATATCTGAGACAGATTCAAACCCAAGGCTTCTTGACTCTGAAACCAGCACACAATTAATGCTTTTTCATCAAGGCTTAACTTAGAGGGAAATGATATAGTAGTTAAGAAAACCCAGATGTCCACTTAACTTTGAGAGCTGCCAATCTTGTTATATCTAAAATCCTTCCAGAGGCTCCACAATAAACCTGCCAGTAAATCAACCACTAACTCAAGTAAATATTTCTATGTTGATGATCCACTAGTGTACGAAAGGGTCCTGCTAAATCTTCTTTAGTAGCAGTTTCAAACACCCAGCCAGGGGACCCCATGTGGCCCACAACACTTTCTAGTGAAGAAAGAATATCATTAAAATGTAATTGGAAAAAATGTAATTGGGGAATATTTAAGTAAAGAAATTGAAATGCAATAGAACATAGATAATGCTAATATGTGGTTTTCCAGGTCAATGTGTGACCCACAGGGATCCTTCTATACAGTTTAATTTCCCTGTTTCTATTTGAATTTGACACCACTGTTCCATAGGACATGAAGGAGCTTAAGACATAGTCCCTGGAAATAGAACTTATCATCGATCTGGGGAGATGTGATCCACATACAAGAAAAAAAATAGTTTAAAATACTAGGCCATGCATAGTAAGCTCCAAATGAAAAGGAAAAATTCACTATAATAGAAGTTCTGAAGTGGGAGGAGTGTGGATTAGATGGAGATCTTTATTTACTCGTCTGCATAGCAATGAAGCTGGCTGAGCTGGATTGTAGAGTGTGTGAATGAGAGCAATGTGCAGTAAGCTTGGAAAATAGGCTTGAAGTAGACCAAAAGGTTTTAAATGCAGAACAGGGAAGTTTATGTTTTTATTTTATTATATGTTTTACATTTTTATATATTTATATTATAATCCTAGAATTAGTAGAGAGTCCCTGGATCTGTTTGAGCTGGGAAGTGACACTGTCAGAGCCCTGCTTTAGGGCTGTCACTTTGGCATCTATATAAAGGATAGATTGGAGAAAGGAGAGACTTGAGGAAAAACCAATTAAGATGCCTTTATAGGGGGCAGCTAGGTGGCACAGTGGATTAAGCATCAGCCCCGGATTCAGGAGGAACTGAGTTCAAATTTGATCTCAGACACATGACACTTACTAGCTGTGTGACCTTGGGCAAGTCACTTAACCCTCATTGCCCTGTCCCAAAACAAACAAACAAAGACAAGATGCCTTTATAATAGTCCAGGCAAGAGGCAATGAGTAACTGAATTAGGGTGGCAAACATGTAAATGGAGAGAATACTGGAGAGGAGGCAAGATATTGAGGTATAATCAACAAGACCTGGCAACTGATTGGTTTTTCTATGTGGAGTGAGGGAGAGTAAAGAGTCAGGGATGACTCTGAGGTTGCCAATCTGGGTGTCTGAAAGATGGTGGTGCCTTCATCAGAAACAGGGGAGTCAGAAAAAGGTTTGGAGAGGAAAGAGTTCTGCTTTGGCTATGTTGACTTTGAGATGCTTATGGAACATTCCACTGTAAATGCCCAATAGGCAGTGGGGCAATATGGGAAAGGAACTCAAAAGAGAGATTAGGTAGGGTTGGATTCATAGAATTGGAGCTTCACTGCAAAAAAAAATTATGAATGATAAGATCTATAAGAGAGTGTATGTAGAGAGAGGAGGTGCCAGGAAGAGGTTTGGGGAACACCTTGAGTTAGGAAGAAGAATATGGATGATGATCCATAAAAGGAAACTGAGCAGGAAGAGCCAGACAGAACAGAGAAGAGACAAGAGGGACAGTGTCAGTAATACTCAGAGAGGAAAGAGTATACAGGATATGTGGTTAGGACTGTCAGAGGAATGAAGACTGAGAAAATATCATTTGATTTAGCAATTAAAAGTTCACTGGCAACTTTGGAGGGAAGAATTTCAGTTGAACAATGAGGGTAGAGGCCAGATAATGAGGAGTTGGGAGTTTGGAGGAGAAAGAAGATGCAGTGAAATTAATATAGACCATTTTTTCTAGGAATTTGGCTCTAAAAATGAAATAAGATATTAGACAAAATCTTGCAGGGTAAGGAATGGATTTTTTAAGGATGAGGATGACCCGGTAACATTTGTGAGCACCAGAGAAAGTGACAAAAAACATGTAAGGAAAGAATGAAGAATAAAGAGAAGGAAATTGTTACAGGGGAAATCTGCCATAGGAAACCATAGGGTAGAGGTACAAATAGTGGGTATAGCCTTGGGAAGGAAAAGGTGCACCTCTAGTCTCTTCCCCAAAGACTAGATAAAGGAAATGAAAATGGAAAGTGGGGATGACAGCCAGGGGTCTCTTGTCCCCTCCAACCTTTAGAAAAGAAGGAAGACTTGGGCTTTGAATGAGTGTTACCTTGACAAGGAGTCAATAGGTTTTATTAACTAAATCAATTGTATCATCTAGTAAAGAAATGTGACTTTATTTGTTGGGCTCAATGCAACTTAATGGATTCTTGATGAATTTCATAACAATTAAGAATAATTTTGGGAACCAAACACACCAATATATCAGGGATCTGTAATTTTGTGGTTATCAGAATGCATACCACCACCGCACTTGCAATGATGAAAGAAAACCAGTCTATGATTTGGTAATTCGTCTTTTTTTTTTTTTGGCGGGGCAATGAAGGTTAAGTGACTTACCCAGGGTCACACAGCTAGTAAGTGTCAAGTGTTTAAGGCCAGATTTGAACTCAGGTCCTCCTGAATCCAGGACCGTTGCTTTGGTAAATCATCTTTGAGAGTTGTCTGAGACTCAGAGAATTGTTCCATGGTCACAAAGCCAGCATCAGAGTGAGATTTGAACCCTAACTTTCTGACTCTAAGTGCAGAACATAATATCCATTTCCTTTCTATCAGAATATGTATTTTTCATAATACAAGATATACCAAGTGTCTAAGTGAAGTTTTAAATTTTAATAACTATCATTGTTAGCTTTATGGGAATTTTATTTAGGGGTATATGATATTTGTGTCAGGATATTTCAATCCCACATTTGTACAGTTCTCTAATGTGGTAAAATATGAAAGTTTTTAACAGTCGGTTAGGATAACTGAAAGACGCCAGTTTTTCAAGGACCACCCTTTTGGGGAGGAGATGAACAGTCCGCCTGCTGCGCATGTCAGACTGCCTGCCGGGTACAGTCCGCCTGCTGCGCATGTCAGACTGCCTGCCAGGTACAGTGCGCCTGCTGCGCATGTCAGACTGCCTGCCGGGTTTTTTTTTTACTTCCGGGGTGGAGAAAAGGGGAGAGGCCTTTTTTTTGCCTGCTTGGCGGGACTCCTGACGGCGCGGCACGGACTCTCTCTCTCCAAAGGAGGCCTTGTCGGTTGGTGGCCTTGTCGGTTGGTGGCCTTGTCGGTTTGGTGAGTTGTTATAAGGAATATAGACTAATCTTAGACTTAAGACGATTTGTATTGTGTTTCTACTTTCCTATCCTTCTAACCAACATCACCTTGTGACTATCATAACTATAAATAAAAAGGTCTATCTAGAAAACCAAAACCTGCTTCCATTTACTAGTTTGGGAGATAAATTAAGGGAAAGGTTAAGTAGGGGAGATTTATGATCTAATATCCAATTTTAAATCTCACAGTTTTGGCGACCACGAAGGGACCTTAAGGACCCTCCGACCCTCCCTAGTTTGGCCATAAGCCGGCCAATTCGGTGGATTTTCCAAATTACCCCCCCCCCCGACTTTCCCTTTGTCTAATCTCCCTTAAAGACTTTAAGCCTCTAAGAGTCTTGCTTTAAACAGAAAAGCCAGCCCAGTTTAAAGGGCAAGATGCTCGAATATTCTACTATCCCTTTGATTTTTCTCATCGGAATGTATTGGGACAGCATAACATCCCGACTTAGAGGAATAGTTTACTCAATGGTCCTTCATAACATTATTGGTTTTTTCCTCATTCAGGCAGCAAAAAGTTTTTTGTATAATAGTATACGTGAGAATCTTTGGGAAAATACGTTTAATATAAGTAGAAATTTTATGCCTGCAATTGAAATACCTTTTAATACCACATCCATAGTTCATACGACTAAGGATTTTATTTTTTTTTGGTTTTTTTTTGTTTTTGTTATTATCATTGTTTTTGTTATTATCATTGTTATGATATGGGGGAAATTCTCACATATGGAGAGAGACCTCGAAATGAAATTCTCACATATGGAGAGAGACCTCAAAATGGCTGTTTCTACTAGAGATGATCCAAGTTCAGAATCAGATCAGCAGAAACTACTCCCTCTGCAGGAAGCTATAGAACATAGTAAGAAGGGAGTGCCAATTCAAGTCAGAAAATATAGCCCCTTTAGACCAAGTGACTTGAGCGCATGGAAATCAATCATCCCTAGTTTTGAGAAAAATCCTAACACTGTAATTTCACAGTTAAGGACTATATTTAATGCATATCAACCCAGTTGGGCTGATGTTACTTGCCTTTTGGAAACTTTACTGTCCCCAACTGAGATTACAGATGTTATCTCAGCAGGAAATGCCCTTGTTGCGAAAGGTAAGGCCGATGTGGAATGGCCTCTAAAGGATCCAGAGTGGAATTATAATGATGATAGGGATTTCCAAAGATTAAAAGATGCTAGAGAAACACTTCTGAAGGGAATGGAATCTTGCTCTAGAAAACCAGAAAACTGGCAGAAATTTTTAAGCCTACCTCAGGAGGCTAATGAAAGACCAAACAGATTTTATGATAGACTTTGTGAGGCCGCTAGACAGTACACCAGATTGGATCCAGTAGATTTAAGAGATTCCTGTATCATTCTCAACACATTTGTTTATAATTCACTGCCAGAAATACGCAGATACTTTCTGAAACAATGTCCAGACTGGAGAAATCTCTCAGTAGATAGAATTAAGGAACTTGCAAATTATGTCTTTGACTCACGTGAGGAAGATCCAGATCACCCTAAACAGAGCATTCTGGCACCAGCGATTACTAGTCAGCCATGTGGATACCGGAGCAAGGACACTAAGGTGTGTTGTTACTGTCGTAAGGAGGGGCATGAATTGAGAGAATGTAGGACTTGGAGAAGAAATTCTAATTCTAATTACAGGTGAAATCAAAATAGAAATAGATCTTTTTGGAGGAATACAGAAAGGCAGTACCAGAATAATGGTAACCAAGACCCCCCTCAGAAGAGGACACAGGAATGATGGTGTCTTGGGGAGGAATGGAACATAGATAATGAAAGCCATATATTCCCAGATCCGGATTTTTTGAATGCACTTGTGCCAGTCCATTCACCTCCCCAGAGTAATGAACCACATGTCACCTTAAAAGTGGGGGAGACTTATTATGATTGTCTGCTAGACACAGGAGCCTCTAAATCAGTATTAGTAAGCAAACCAGATGCTGGGTGTAGACCTGTAGGATATTTGAATGTAGTGGGAGTCTCAGGAAAGAGCCAGAGAGTGGCAAAATTGAATCCTCGCATGGTATCTATGGGGCCCTTAACAGTAGAACATTCATTTTTACTCATGCCTGATGCCCCTGTAAATTTATTAGGTCGTGATCTCCTTTGCAAGCTTAGAGCAACCATATCTTGTGCTCCAGATGGGGCTGTCTCCTTACAATTGCCAGAGGATACTGTTCATTTATTACCAATTTTACTTACAGAAGCTCAAGGAACAGCAGGGGAGGTATCCAAAATCCCCTCTGACATTCCTGAGTCTTTATGGGCCTCATCCCCTAATGAGGTGGGGCTCCTTAAGTCTGCCATGCCTGTTACCTTTAAAGTTAAGGGGGGACCACCCCCCTCCATTCCACAGTATCCATTGTCTAGGGAAGCAATAGAAGGGATCACCCCTATAATTGAGGCTTTGAAAAACCAGGGTATTATTATTCCATGTCATCACTCTCCATGCAATACTCCCATTTTGCCAGTTAAAAAACCCAAGCCTGGGCCAGATGGTAAACCTGTTTATCGCTTTGTGCAAGATCTTAGAGCGATTAATAATTATGTTATTCCTAGACATTCTATAGTCGCAAATCCGGCTATGATAATTTCCTCAATTCCCTATGAATCTACATGTTTCACAGTGGTAGACCTTTGCTCTGCCTTTTTCTCCATACCAGTACATGAGGACTTCCAATATTTATTTGCTTTTACCTGGAAAAATAGACAGTGGACCTGGACTAGACTCCCACAGGGATTTGTAGACAGTCCCACATTATTTTCCCAAATTTTACAGCAGGATCTGGCCTCTATTACCTTTAAAGCCTCCACACTAGTACAATATGTTGATGACTTACTTTTGGCCTCTCCTAATGCTGAAATTTGTCAGGAAGATAGCCGTCACTTACTGCTGGAGCTGCACAAGAGAGGACACAAGGTTTCTAAGACAAAGGTACAATGGTGTTTGCCCCAGGTAGAATATTTAGGATTTATTTTGGCTGCTGGAACTCGCTCTGTCTCTTCTAAGCGAGTCCAGGCCATTCAACAACTCTCTGCCCCCACTACTAAGAGGCAGTTGAGAGCCATTCTGGGAGCAGCTGGGTACTGTAGACAATGGATACCCTCTTTTGGTGAAATTACTAAACCCCTCATAGCTCTTACAAAAAGTTCTGTTCCAGACATTTTACAGTTGGATCCCCAGCATCTCTCAGCCATAAAAGAATTAAAACGGGCCTTGTTATCAGCACCTGCCCTAGGACTGCCAGATTATAGTAAGCCTTTCACTCTCTTTGTGCATGAACAAAGGGGGGTGGCTTCTGGAGTCCTGACTCAGTCACTGGGGCCTAACCAGCGTCCTATAGCCTACTATTCAATTCAGCTGGACCCTGTAGCGGCTGGAGTGCCACCTTGCCTTAGAGCAGTGGCGGCCACAGCGCTTTTGGTAGAAAAAGCCTCTGATTTGGTCCTAGGTAACCCTCTAACTGTGCAATGCCCTCACGAAGTGGAGGCTCTCTTACTACGTCACAGGACACAAGCCTTTTCAGATCAAAGGCTGGCTAAGTATGAAATAACCCTGTTAGGTAATGAGAATATCACTTTAAAACGCTGCACAGTTCTTAATCCAGCAACACTACTCCCTAATTTACCATTCTCGGGGGAACCGTTGCATGACTGTGCTTCTTTAGTTGATATGGCTGAAAAACCCCGTGATGATCTTTTTGATACACCTTTAGAAAATCCTGATCTTGTCCTCTATACAGATGGTTCCTCATTTATGAGAGAGGGAACCCGTTTTACTGGAGCTGCTGTAGTTTCTGATTATGACACCCTCTGGGCAGCTTCTCTGCCTTCCCATTTTAGTGCACAGGCTGCTGAACTTGTGGCTCTTACACAGGCCTGTAATATAGCTAAAGATAAGAGTGCCACCATTTTTACTGACTCGAAATATGGCTTTGGCATATGCCACTTTATTGGTATGATTTGGCGTCAACGAGGCTTTCTAACATCCTCGGGCAAGGCTATTGCCAATGGGGACCTTATCAAGGACCTCTTAGATGCCCTAAAACTGCCTTCTTCCCTAGCCGTTGTACATTGCCCTGCCCACACAGGGAATAGTGACCCTGTTTCAAAGGGAAATGCACGAGCCGATTCTGCAGCCAAGCTTGCTGCATTAGAAGCTCCTGAACATGTATTTAACCTTTCACCTTCTGAGGATATTCCTTCCAACCTAACCTATGACGATTCTGAAGTAGAAAAGTGGAAAAAGAAATTTAAGGCGAAACAGATCAATGGCATCTGGGTGTCTCCGGAAGGTAAGCCATTTCTTCCCCGGAAATTCTACCACCAGGTATGCCTCTCTGTTCACAGAAAAGGCCATTTTGGTACACAAGGCATTGTAGACTCTATTAAGAGAACCTGGATAGCACCAGGTGTGACTAATACAGCATCTCGAATCTGCTCGGGCTGCTCCACATGTCAGTCTTATAATCAGTATGCTTTTAAGGCCAAAGCTTATGGAGGGCGTCCTCTAGCATATACACCTTTTGAGCACTTACAAATTGATTATATTACTATGCCAAAAGCAGGACATTATAAATTTTGCCTTGTTATAGTTGATCAGCTCACTCGGTGGGTGGAGGCCTTTCCCAGCCCCCGAGCCACAGCTGCCTTTGTTGCCAAAATTCTTCTTAAAGAGATAGTACCTCGTTTTGGCCCACCAGCCCGCATCGATTCTGACAAAGGCACACATTTCACTGATTCGATTTTATCCCAAATCTACTCTTTCTTGGGAGTGACTCCAAAATTCCACACGCCCTACCATCCACAAAGTTCAGGCCAAGTCGAACGTATGAATAAAGAGCTTAAGAGTATGATTGGCAAATTATGTACTGAAACCCATTTGAAATGGCCTGATGTTCTACCATTGGCATTATTCTATCTACGAAGTAGACCAAGAGGAGAACTTCATATATCTCCTTATGAAATGCTTTTTGGTCACCCTCCTATCCAAGCTAAAACTTTTTCCCCAGTTTATACATCACTGGTGGGAGGTGATACTTCTGTTGCTTCCTATATACAGGAATTACAGACCAGGCTACGTGAACTCCATGAGGCAGGAGCTGTGGTCCAGGCAGGACCATTAGACTTTTCATTGCATAACTTCAACCCAGGAGATAAAATATATGTAAAGAATTTTCAGAGAACCAGTGGAACTCAACCTGCCTGGGAAGGACCTTTTCAGGTATTATTGACAACTCCTACCGCCATTAAAATTGGTGAAAAAGACTCATGGATTCATTGCTCTCATATAAAGCCTGCACCATTCATAGGTGAAGAGATTTCAGATAGACCTGAGGTAGACGCTAAAGAGGTAAAAACCCTAACGATAGCAACTGTTAAAGAGCAAAGAAAGTTCAGAGGAAACAGGAAGTTCCCATTTAAGAATCCCACTGATCAGTTAAATGCTTTGGGACTCAGTCTTCGTAAAGTATCAGGAGACGGAAATTGCCTTTTTAGGGCTTTAGCAGACCAGCTAGAAGGTCACTGTAGAAATCATCTCAGACACAGACAAGAAGCTGCTTCTTATATGATTAACCATAGACAAGAGTTTGAGTCTTTTATAGTAAATGACTCCCCTTTTGAAGAATATGTTGATGAATTAAAGAAATTTGGAAAGTGGGGAGGAAATGATACAATTGTAGCATTTGCTAAGCAGCATCAGCTGAATGTTGTGGTTCATCAATTAAATCAGCCTTTATTGAAAATCAGTGGCGCAGACAAAACTGATGCTACAGAACTCCACATTTTCTACCATAAAGAACATTATGACAGCATTAGAAAGATCAATGACAATTCAGAAACCCCTGCCACTTTGGCATGCAGAGAATTGGGGAACCAGTTAAAACAATGTGGCATACCCCAAACTCTAGCAGCTTAAATACCTTATAATTTAACAAGCATTTCCTTCTACAGGCAAAAGCACTGAAGTACATGGCCTAGTTTTCTGGCCTACCTCAACTATTTTTTTTTTTTATTAATTTTTGGGTTTTTTTGTTTTTGTTTTGACTTTTGAAAGGCACTGAAAAGACCTGGAATTGACTGCACCTTTAAGTTCTTTAAGAGCACAAAAGGGTGCTTAGCGAATCTTTTGCTTTTTATTTTTTATTTTTGGTTTTGCTTTGGTTTTTTTTTTTACTTTTGTTTCTTTTGCTTTTCTTTAAAACTAAATTTTGTAAACTAAGTGATTATTCAAAGACATTTTAAGTATATGCTGTGGGTGAGGCTATCGGGCCTCAGAAGCTACCAGAATTCTTCTTTTTTTTTATTTACTCTTTCTTTTTGAGAGAACCATGAGTTCTAATGAGTTTTGTTTTATTTATTTATTTTTCTCCTTTCTCTTGTATGTTGTTCTGTTTAACTAAAAAGTACCAGAAATTGCTTGATACCTCACTGAAAACATTGAATATTGAATCTTGCTAATTGAAGTCTTATTTCTTTTTGATGAATTAATCACCACTTTAAGTATCTGCTACTGTTATACCAGAGAATTCATGTATAAGATGATGTGGTCTACTTGCTAAAAGAAGATTATGTAATAATGTCTAAAAGAAGATTATGTAACAATGTCTAATATAATCAGCTATTTACATTCGTTTATTATTTATATGTCATTATACTCTGGGTATGGTTTGGAATTATTGTATATATCACTAATATATTCTCAGTTATGCAGCATAGCACACATTTTTACCATCATATTGTCTTTGGTGAAATTAATGAGATTTCAGAAATATGGAAACTTATCATTTCAGAGACTAACTTGCTGTGAACTCTGACGCAGGCCCTGGAGAGAATATATGTGCAACAAAAGGAGAGACAGGTATACGTAAGTCCATGGTTTGCTTATGATGGTGACTATGTAGAGCACAATTACTAGGCACAGTCCAGTATTCATCCTCTCTCCCTCCTAATTTAACCTAATTTAACTGAACTTATTTATCTTTTTATCTCACTCAGTTGAATTCACCTGTGGCCTAGCACAATCACTGGCTGTCTCAGAACCATGAGATATGGTATGATAACCTTTCCATAACATTTTCAGGTGTCATGAACACATACTAAATTTGGCTTTGATCCAGACACATGGTGGTAAAAAGTGTTACACATTGCATAACTACCTCAACCCTCTATTACAAGTCTAACCATATAAAGGAGGGAATGTAATGGAATTTATTAATTTGATCATTGACAATGCTATGCTAAGGTTTTAAAAATACAGCAATTCAAACAGTTAAAGAAGATAATCCAGCTTTCCAGACCAGAGTCCAGAATCCAGTTTTCCAGACCAGAATCCAGTTTCCTCCTGATGACATCTTACCACTTCAAGAAGACAAGAGAACTCAGAGACTTTATATGAACTGTTTTGCTTTATTAGCTTTTACTATCTCCTTTCTGTTATATACTATCTGTAACATGTACTCTCTGCAGAGGCTCTCCCTTTGCAAGACTAATGTCAAAGCGTCGGTTCATGAGGAAAAAAAAAAATCGCCCCTCTGGACAAAACTTTCCTCTCTTCCTTTTCTGTATTGTTGTTCGCATATTATTAGTCAGCAAAAGTTATTATATTCTTTTTACTGTTCCATCAAGGAAACATTCCGTTTCTTGAGGAAGCAAAGGGGGGAAATGTGGTAAAATATGAAAGTTTTTAACAGTCGGTTAGGATAACTGAAAGACGCCAGTTTTTCAAGGACCACCCTTTTGGGGAGGAGATGAACAGTCCGCCTGCTGCGCATGTCAGACTGCCTGCCGGGTACAGTCCGCCTGCTGCGCATGTCAGACTGCCTGCCAGGTACAGTGCGCCTGCTGCGCATGTCAGACTGCCTGCCGGGTTTTTTTTTTACTTCCGGGGTGGAGAAAAGGGGAGAGGCCTTTTTTTTGCCTGCTTGGCGGGACTCCTGACGGCGCGGCACGGACTCTCTCTCTCCAAAGGAGGCCTTGTCGGTTGGTGGCCTTGTCGGTTGGTGGCCTTGTCGGTTTGGTGAGTTGTTATAAGGAATATAGACTAATCTTAGACTTAAGACGATTTGTATTGTGTTTCTACTTTCCTATCCTTCTAACCAACATCACCTTGTGACTATCATAACTATAAATAAAAAGGTCTATCTAGAAAACCAAAACCTGCTTCCATTTACTAGTTTGGGAGATAAATTAAGGGAAAGGTTAAGTAGGGGAGATTTATGATCTAATATCCAATTTTAAATCTCACACTAATGAATATTTTTGGTTTGCCCTTTGTAAGACTGATTCTAGTTCTCCTTCAGATAGATGAAAAGTTCTCATAAATGAAGTGAAAGAGGCATATAAAAAGAACTATAATTGTTGTTGTTCAGTCATATCCAGCTCTTCATAACCCAAAGGACCGTTTTGTCCATGAGGCTTTCTTAGCAAAGATAATGGAGTGATTTGCCATTTCCTTCTTCAGTGTATTAAGGTAAACAGAAGTTAAGTGACTTCTCCTGGGTTACCCAGCTAGTAAGTTAATAAGTAAGTGTCTGAGGCTGGATTTGAACTCAGGTCTTCCCAACTTTAGGCACAGTGCTGTATCCACTGAGCCACCAAGCTGACTCAATGTAGCTTAAAAGCATTTAAGCTACATAAAGCAATAAAAGTCAAAAAAGAAGTGGAACAGAAAACAAGGATGGTGGTTGGAACCAGTTCCATAACTGGACTGGACAAAGAGAAACCATCAATTCTTATCAAATCCATCAGAAAAAGATGGAATCTCAGGAGTTGTTTAAATTGTGGGGAAATGTTGTTAATTACTGTTCTATACTCTTGTGCATAATGGCATAATAACCCACATTTATGTAGCACTTTCAAATTTCCAAAGCCATCTGAAATTAGTGGTACAAGTTTTGTTCGGTCTGTTCTACAGAAGAGTAAATTGAGGCTCAGAAAAGTAAAGGAAGACTCCTAAATCTATAGTGAATCTTCAACATTCCCATGTATAACTTTCATGGCTTCAAAAATTCACATGATTTTTATTTGTAACCTCATTCTCACTTTCAAGTGGATAACCATGCAAATTCATGGCTATGGGCTATAGCAGAGGTGAAGTCGAGATCTCACCAGTCTAGGCATTTTCTGAACAAATAGGGAAGTTGCCAGGGGCAAAGGTAGGCTGCCTCCTTTGGCTCCTTCCAGCTCAGCCTTGACCCAAACTCTTCTGTGCCCAGAGGGAAGGAAAAACGGAAACAACACAATTGCATGGGCTGGGGTACTTAGGCATGAGGGGAAGGACAGTCTCCCTGGAAGCTTGAGGTAAACACTGGTTCTGCTCCCAGGACTACCCAAGCATTTAAAAGAAACTGGAGTGGAGGAAAGGGAAGGGACATGTGGAATTGACCATGCCAGATGCTGGTAAACTGAACTAAGCAACTAAAGCCCCAGCACCCTCTCCCTTGATTTTCAGAGGACAGCCAATGTAGAGAGATTTATAGGGGCAGCTAGGTGGCACAGTGAATAGAGCACTGGCCCTGGAGTCAGGAGAACCTGAGTTCAAATCTGGCCTCAGACACTTGACACTTACTAGCTGTGTGACCCTGGGCAAGTCACTTAACCCCAATTGCCTCATCGAGAGAGACAGAGAGACAGAGAGACAGAGAGAGAGAGAGACAGAGACAGAGAGACAGAGAGAGAGAGACAGAGATTTATAGCCACATAGTATACAGTACACCTCCCTCACACCTCCATCTGATACAATGGAAGATAAAATTTAGATTTAAAATGTTTTAATTTAAGAATTTTATTTGTTGTACAGTATTTATGGTACTGTAGATTTCATGCATTAGGAAAAGTGAATATTGTCTGAAATCAATTTTTTATTGAGATGTGAACACAAAAGGTCACAATTCTAAGGAATTACTAGCAAGAAAAAATGTTTTACATGTTACCAATTTTGTGTACTGCATTTTATGGGTTTTTCATGGTTATTGTGTTGGAAAAAGTATGTTTTATCAGAATTAATGTTTTCTTACAAAGAATTATATGCAGAAAAGTGGATTTTCAGCAATCTCTAACTAAAGATTACAGTTTTGGGTGGTCAGCAGAACTCTAACTCCCTATTTCCCATAGGTTCAGTGTATCAATTTTTACCTTTTTTAACTTTTGTACCATTTTCTAAGACCATTACCCCCATAAAAGTTGAGGATTGACTGTTTATCCAACACTAACCTTAAGAACGACAACCCCACAATACCAATTGCTTTCTAGAGCTTCCATCAGTATGTCACACTCAAAGTTTTAAAAATGGAATTCATCATCTCTAAACCCAAGCCTCCTCCATACTTCTTCTTTTCAAGGGCACTGCCATCCATCCATTTATTCACCCAGGTTTGTTATTTCCAAGTCATACTTGATTCTACCCTCTTCCTGGACTCTTAGACAGTCAATTGCCAGATTTTGTTAATTCTACCTCCACACAGTCTCTTATCTCCACTCACTTACCTGGACTATTATAATAACTTTTTCCCAGTCATCAGACTTCCAACTTTTTCCTCCTCCAAACTATTCTCCACACAGCTGCCAAAACCATTGTCTTGAAACACAGATCTGACCCAACCACTCTGCTGTGACATTCAGTAGTGTCTTATTGTTTCTAGGATAAAATGTAAATTCTTTAACCTGACATTGGTGGCCCCCGATCCCCACACACAATCAAGCTCCAACCTAACTTTCTACCTGTATTTCCCATTACTCTATGTTCCAGCCAATCTGGACTACTTCCTCTTTGTCCAAATTAATGTCATATCTTCATATTAATATCTACCTCCCAGGATTGTTGTGAACATCAAATTAATTATTGTTTTTTCTTTTTTTTTTTTTGGCAGGGCAATGAGGGTTAAGTGACTTGCCCAGGGTCACACAGCTAGTAAGTGTCAAGTGTCTGAGGGTGGATTTGTACTCAGGTCCTGAATTCAGGGCTGGTGCCACCTAGCTGCCCCCAGAGCCTCAAATGAAATAATAATAGTAATAGCTACTATTTATATAGGATCTACGGCTTTCAAAATGCTTTACAAATATTACCTTATTTGATCCTCCCCACAACTCTAGTGGGTAGATGACATTATTATACCCATTTTATGGATGAGGAAACTGAGGCAGACAGAGATTAAGTGACTTGCCCAGGGTCATACTGCTAATAACTGTCTAAAGGCAAGATTTGAATTCAGTACTTTTTTTTTTTAGTGAGGCAATTAGGGTTAAGTGACTTTCCCAGGGTCACACAGCTAGCAAGTGTTAAGTGTCTGAGGCGAGATTTGAACTCAGGTAGTCCTGAATCCAGGGCTGGTGCTCTATCCACTGCACCACCTAGTTGCCCCTGAATTCAGTACTTCTTGACTCCAGGCCATGACTATTCACTGAACCATCTAGCCGCCTCATGTGTATAAAGTACTTTGCAAACTTTACAATGCTATGTAAATGCTAGCTATTAATTATTAATAGTGATCATTTTTCTCTTGCCTTAACCATTTATATAGTCACCCACCATACCTAGAAATGGACTCCTTCCTCATTCCTGCCTCTCAGAATTCAGGAATTCAAGGCTAGATTCAGATGCCACTTTCTCAGTAAAACCTTCCCTGATCCTCCCTGTTGTCCCCACTCTTTTCCCTCCTCAAATAAGCTTGTATTCACTAAATCTGAACAAATACATGTTGTATCCCCACCCCCCAAGAGAATGGAAACTCCTTGAGATGAACGGCTATTTTGTTTGGGGTTTTTTCTTGTTTAGCAACAACAACATAGCATTCTGTGAACTTAATAAATGCTTGTTTGGGGGCAGCTAGGTGGTACAGTGGATAAAGCACCAGCCCTGGATCCAGGAGGACCTGAGTTCAAATCCAGAATCAGACACTTGACACTTATTAGTTGTATGACCCTGGGCAAGTTACTTAATCCTCATTGCCTGGCAAAAAAAGAAAAAGAAAAGAAAAAAAAAAACAAAGTGCCCAGCACAGTGCTTAACACAGAGGTGGTACTCAGAAAATATTCTAATTGAATTCTACTGGGGTTAATGGAGATGGTGGTGGAATCTTATTCCAGTTCTCACCTCTAAAGATTTTGAAAATGAGTTAAAATTACATGGAAATACACACTGAGGATAATTCATTAATTGACAAGCATTCGTCTCCATCACTGTATTCATGGGGCTTGTATGCTCCCTCCTTAGCAGGGGAGGGAAGGAAATAAGCATTTATATAATGCCTATTACATGCCAGGCACTGTGCTAAACACTTTTTTACAAGTATCTCATTCAATCCTCACAACCCTGGGGGCAGCTAGGTGGTGCAGTGGATAGAGCACTGACCCTGCATTCAGGAGGACCTGAGTTCAAATTTGTCCTCAGAAACTTGACACTTACTAGCTGTGTGACCCTGGGCAAGTCATTTAACCCTCATTGCTCCGCCCCTCCCCCCAAAAAAATCCTCACAACCCTGAAAGGTCGGTCCTGTTATTATTCCCATTTTACAGTTAAGGAAATTGAGGCAAATAGAGATTAAGTGATTTGTTCAGGGTTACACAGATTTGAACTCAGGGTCTCCTGCTCTATGCACTTTACCGCTAGCTGCCTCAAATGCCTAGGATGTGTTGATTTCTCCTTGCTTTAGTCTCCTCCATCATTTTGGGAGTGGTCCAGAGTCTAAGAGATATCAAATCAAAGTGGCCACACCACTGGACACAGGAGCCAAAAAACTGGATTTAAATCTCAGCCTTTGCTGCTTACTACTGACGAGCCATTTCATTTTTGTCAGCCTCAATTTCCTCTTCTGTAAGTAATAATACTTACCCTACCTACTTCACAGAATGACTGTAAGTATATAATGAGTTGATGATGCTGATTCTAGGCTAAAGTAATCTTCAATAAACTGTAAAGTGCTAAGCAAATGTAAGGTCCCTGTCCCTGCTAAAATTCTGGAGCATTCTAGGATTCATCCACTTCCATCCACAGAAAAAAAAAAAGACTCTCTGGCCAGACTGAAGCAGGGACGTCTTCCCTAGCAAGCTACCTCCACTTTCCCTTTTCCCAAAATGTCAATGGATAGAAGTTAGGAAGGTTGGTAGCTTTGGGAAGGGACACATTGTTGACATCAACAGAGGGTCACACACCTTGAGTGTATGTTTACCTTTTGTGGGATTTTTGTCAAGATTTCTCTTCTCTCACCCATGTATCTTCAACTGCCATCAGTTCATCTCCATCTTACTTAATGACATATGTGTGTGTTTTCAAATTTAAACTTATTAGGAATGGCATTTTGACTGAAATGTACTCCATAATTCTAAATGATCACATCAAACATTCTGTATGGGCTCTTTGCCTTAAACTTTTCTCTGAACAGCAAATTTGTCAAAGGAAAAATGATAAATCAAGCAAGTGTGGGGAAAGTGACCCTCTACCTACATTCTCCACTGCATGATAATTTAAAAAAAATTTTTTCACTGCATGATAATTAAATCACAATCACTGGGCAATCAAGCCAAGCAATGAGGGGTATGAGTCTAGAGCTGTATTGAATGTAAGCTCCATAGGAAATGCTAAGAATTTGCAAAACTAACCCAAGAGTTATTCCTAGTGTGATAGTGTCATTAGATTACAAGCAAGCCAAATGGTCCCTGGGTATTTGCTTTTCACCAGACAGCAGATCTTTGTTAGAAATCGCTTAGGGTGCCCCACCTCTGTTTGAAAACATGCATGTTTTAACTCCCCGCTTGCAATCTGACACAGGCTTGTGTATGGGAAAACACATGAGTCCTGCATCCTGACCCCCATTTATCCCTTAAAAGGGGAAGAGACTTGAGTAGCTTTGGAGAGAGCTTACCAAAAGCCAAATCTGTCCATCCAGAGGAAGTTTAATCAAGCCTGCAAAACAGTGCCCACTCTGAGAGTCCTAGAAAGCATTGTGAGGAGGCGTTCTGTGACACTGAGGTGACAGAGTCCCGAGGAAACAAAGGAGTAGCTATTGTCATAATTTTCATCTCAATAAGTCCCATGTAACCTTGAGCTCCATGGGGCCCCGAGTCTCTGCACCTGTGCAAAGCTATGCATCCGTGGCTCAACAGCATCCTAAGGATTTCCTCTGTTCACCCCTTTTTTCTCCCCCACGCCCCTGTCAATTGTCTCCATTGTTGCTGGACAACATTCCAGGTAGCTATGTTCCATCAGCAGCTCTGCAGTTGCACAGAATGCCATATCCTCTGCTGGACTCCCTGCCTCCCTCCTCAGCTTCCTTTTGTGCACTGTTTTTCCCCCATTCAATTGTAAGCTTCTTGAGGGCAGAGTCTCTCTTTTTTTTATTTGCATCCCTAGCACTTAGCACAGTGCTTATATGCTTAATAAATGTTTATTGGATTGAGTTAAATTGGACTTTCATGAATCTTGGGGCTTCCAGGCAGTTGAGTAGGAGACAGAAAGAGTATTGACCTAGAATCCATGACTCTTGACCTAAAGTCCTTCCTCTTTCCACTAATTGGCAGAGCAATCTTTTGCAACAACTGCAACATCCGCAAAAATTGCTCACATTTAAATACACATCACAGCTCTCAAATCATTTTCATATACATCATCTTAGGTGTTGTCTTACCCCTTGAAGGTCTACAACCCCTCTCATGCATGACCTCTTTTCTCAAACAGTGACAGGATCTCAGTCTTGAACGTTTGCAATAGCCCCCAGTTGGTCCCTCTGACTCAAGTCTTTCCCCCCACATTCCATCTTCCTGCACATCTGCCAAAGTGATTTTCCTAAATCCCAAACATGACCATATCACTACCCTAATCAATAAACCACAGTGGTTCCCTATTGCCTCTGGGATCAGATACAAGCCTTTGCACCTGTTTTTAACCTTTAAAACCCTTTCCAACCTGGCTCCAACCTACTTTTCTAGCCTTGATATAGATTATTCCACTGTGAGCATTCAGGTGCCTGGAATTCACTCCCTCTTCACCTCCGACTCAGTAATCAAGAGAGAGTTCAAGGTCTGATCCTTTTGCCTTACAAGCCATGTAAATTTAAGCAAGTCATTGGAACCCCTACAATGTACAGGCATTGTGCTAAAACACTTTTTACAAATATTTCATTTAATCCTCACAATAATCCTGAAAGGTAAGTACGATTATTATTTCCATTTTATAGTTCAGGAAACTGAAGCAAACAAATTCAATGACTTGCTCAGGGTCACACAGTAAGTCTTAGGTCTTATGCTAGGCAGATTTGAACTCAGGTCTTCCTAAGTTTATTGATAAAATTAAATGGTCATACTATATCAGTTCTTAGCTATGTTTGTGTCAGTCTGGTGAAGTCTTCTGTACCCCTTCCCAAAATTTAAATAACATAAAATAAATACAATTAGAATGAAAACAACTATGCTAAAATGTTATCAAAATATTATTTAAAATATATTCCTGGGGGTCAGCTAGGTGGTGCAGTGGATAAAGCAAGGCCCTGGATTCAGGAGAACCTGAGTTCAAATGCGGCCTCAGACACTTGACACTTACTAGCTGTGTGACCCTGGGCAAGTCACTTAATCCTCATTGCCCCACAAAATAAATAAATAAAAATAAAATAACATAAAACCTATTCCTGGACCCTAAGTTATGAGCCTCTGGCAGATGATCTCCAAATTTATTTTCATCTCAAAATCCTCTAACCCTGTGACCAAATGCCCCCCCAAAGTCCTGTCTATCTCTAAAAGGCCTGTGAAGATGGTGTCATAGCAATGCTGGACAGACAATGCTCTTCTGTGCAGCAAAAGGGAAAGGGCTCAGACCCTTCCTGGGCGGTCTGTCTTTCGAACCCAAGGTTGTTACTGATGCAAAAGTGAAATTCCTTTTATAACTTACCTTCTCCATGACTCGTTTGTAAGTGATTCCTTTAGCTAATGAACTCTGAATGTCAAAAGCAATCCATCAGGCGAGCCAGGCGGGAAGTGATGAAATGGTCATTCTCTGCAGGAGGGATGTGCTCTCGGGGCTTTCCCTGCTCTTGGAGTAACATTCGTCACAGCTAAATTTGAAAATAAAAACCAGATGGAATTGCCAGGAGCAGGAAGAGGGGTCTTCCCCATTTTGGAGAGAATCTGCTAAGTCAATCGGCTAAAAACAGCCATGGCCTTTGGGACGTTGCCTACTGGGAACTGGCTGTGGTCTCATCAGAGCCAGCCAATGCTGAGCCAAGTGGTACCAGATTGAATCAATGAGATTGTGGGACAAGATGCACAGACTAAGATGAGTAACCACCCCCAGCCCCTGCTTTTCTCCCTGAGCATTGCTCACAGATTACAGCTTGTCTACTAGAACCACTCGTGGGCTATGGGAACATGATCGTGATTCTGTGATTGTACATGTTCTTGAACTCGAGCTACTGCTTGCTCAGCATAGAATCATAAGATCCGAAGGCAGAATGAGCTTTGGAGAGCATCTAAGCCAAACTTCACCCTCCCCACCCCTGTGCTGTGTTCTATGGCATAGGTCAACACTACAGATGGGGGAGGGAAGAGGCGAGCTCTGAGTCAGTGAGGGGCACTATGAATGCCATCAAAGGTAATATGATTTAGAGTTGGAAAGAGCTTTAGAGATCAAATAATTCAGAGCTTTCATTTTACAAAGGAGGAAACTGAGACCCCAAAACAGAGGAGCGAATTGTCCAAAATGATACACACATAGTAAGCAGCAGAGGGATCCCAGAATCTAGCAGATTCTATCCCAAACCAGTGGTCTTTCCACTGCACCACACTGGCTTTCTTTCTCTCTTCATCACTCATTCAACAAATACTTAACATGTCAATTCTATGGCAGGTACTATACTAAGTATTGGGTATACAGAAACAAAAACAAAATTGTCCTTGTTCTTTTTTGGGGGGTGAGAGGGTTGGGGTTAAGTGACTTGCCCAGGGTCACACAGCTAAGTAAGTGTCTGAGACTGGATTCAAACTCAGCTCTTCCTGACTCTAGGGCTGGTGCTCTATTCACTGTCCTTGTTCTTAAAGAGTTTATAGTCTATTAGTGAAGATGACACATAGAGGGAAGTGGTAGCCAAGAGAGCAAGTTACTAAAGTCTTGGAAGTCATTTTGACACTTTGAATATTCATGGTAAAGATATGTTGTCCTGGTAGTCCCAGGGACAGCAGAGGCCAGAGAACCAGTCCCTCCCATCTGGGGTGCCCAGTGACCTGGTTCAGAGGGTGGGACAAACAAGCAGTGCGAGCAGCAAAGTGGGCCAGGGTATATATACAAAGTAGGTCCAAAGTGATTTCAGGGTGGGGAAAGGACAGTTAGGGAAAAAAGCTTCACATCAAAGCTAATCTTCAAAGGAAGCTAGGAATTCTATGAGACAGAGGTGAGACAAAGGTACTTATTCCACACTCCATAGGAAATGGAATGGAATGTGTCAGGCCACCAAATAGGCCAGTTTGGTTCCAAAGTAGAATGCATGAATAGAAATAATGTGCAATATACCTGGAAAAACTGACTAGAGTCAGATTATGGCAGGCTTTAATTGTCAAAGCGAAGACTTCATATTAAATCTAGAGGCAATAAGAAGCCATGAGGCCTGTTTGAGGATGCTATATGGGGGATGGATTGGTGAGGAGAGAGGCTTGAGGCAGTGAGATCAAAAAGATGGTATTACAATAGCCAGTGGTAGTCATGTGATGAAGACCACTCTGGGGAATCAGCATGCAATTTTAAACTATTACTACATTGCCCTGTCATACTGACCCAGCTTCAAACTGTACTTGAGGGGCAGCTAGGTGGTGCAGTGGATAAAGCACAGGTCCTGGAGTCAGGAGGAGTTGAGTTAAAATCTGGCCTCAGACACTTGACACTTACTAGCTGTGTGACCCTGGGCAAGTCACTTAACCCTCATTGCCCCGCCCCCCCCTAAATTAAAGAATTAAATTTGACACTTCTACTCTATGCCATACTGTCATTCAGGACATCATAGCCTTACCATGAATATTCAAAGTGTCCGTTTAAAGATTTTTTTTTTAATGCTGTATGTGACTGGTTATCATCTAGCTCAGTGGCCTCAGTTGTAAGTTTGTATTTTAATCCCCAAACTGTCATCAACTTTCTATGAAACCTGGTGATTTCCATTTTCTGAGCCTTGGTTTACTCATCTACAAAATGAAGAGAATTCCAGTCTCCACAGAGAGGCTGAACAATATAAAGTAAGAATGAGGTTAATCTCATGTCCATGGTGGCAGAAGAAGCTAGTAGTGCAGTGAATAGAGTGCTGGGCCTAGAGACAGGAAGACCTGAGTTCAAATCTAGATGAAGCCTTTATGACCCTGAGCAAGTCATTTTAACATGTTTGTCTCAATTTCCTCACAGGGCTGTTGTGAGCATCAAATGAAATAATATCTGTAAAAAGCACTTAGCAGAATGCCTGGCACATAGCAGGCATTACATAAATGCTCTCCTCCCTCCCAGAGTATCGTAGTAGACGAAAGGCTGGCTTAGGTGTCAAATAACTTGCCTTCTAACCCTGGTTCAGTGACTTGGAAATCAAGAAGCTGGCAAGAGAACCCCTAAGTGCCCTTGATGAGTTCTAGTCACCTAATCCTATTATGCCAAAGTCAAATAGAAATGTGGGAGCAGGGGCACTGAACTGTATATAAGGATCCTTGGGGTCAAAAACCATATACTAAAAATATCTTTATTTGATTGTATTTTTATTTATTTTTGTTCAACATATCCTAATTGCATTTTAAATTAGTTCAGCAACATTCAAGGGCTAGGCATGTCGGTTACTTCTGCAGTCAATCCCTATCAGCTCTGTCCTAGGATACTGAGAGAAATTGTAGACCCAATGGCTAATGTGACCTAGTGGATCACTGTCAGTGAACTCTGAGGAACAGCCGTGGGCAGAAGAGGTGCTGTGGCAAGAGATAGAAAGATGTCCCAAGGTTCTAAACAGGGAGAGGTGGGCTGTTTTAGATTACAAATCAGTGAGTTTGGCATTGATTGCTAATAAAATTCCAGGATGGATAATTCAAGAGACAGTTTGCAAACTTTTAGGAGGGAGGAAGTTATTCCTAAACTCCAGTAGGTATGTTCATTAAGACTGACCAGATTAACCTTGTTTCCTTCTTTAACAAGAGTACTGGTCAAGGGAATGCTATGGGCACAGCATGTGAGCTTCAGCAAGGCAATTGGTTGGTGAGGTTTCTCATAATATTGTTGTGAACAAAATAAAGAAATGGAAACTGAATGACAGTATGGGGTAGAGTAGAAGTGTCAAACTCAAATAGCATAAGATTTCCTTTGGGCTACATGTTGACTTAGAAAACCACAAATTAAGATTATCTTTGTTGTACTGTATTTTTGTTTATTTTGTTAAACATTCCCCAATTATGTTTTAATCTGGTTCTGGACACATTTGGCAGTTTTTCAGGTAGTTTGCCCAGAGCAGGCCTTGAATTTGGCCCAGAATGTTTATTAATGTCAACCTAAAGGAATAACTTTTGTGGAGTGATGCAGTATTCTGTTCTTGGTCCCCCTATTCTGGTCACTATGTTTATCAATGGCTCTGATGAAGGTCAAACACATATTAGCTGTATGACCCTGGAGAAGTCACTTCACCCTTTTTGCCTCAGTTTCCCTATTTGTAGAATGAGCTGGAGAAGGAAATGGAAAACCACTCCAATGTCTTTCCCAAGATAACCCCAAATGGGGTCATGAAGATTAAGACCTGATTGAAACAACTGAACAACAACAACTAACAAAGGTGTAGCCCATGCGATGATAGATTTAGTGCTGGAAAAGACCTTACAATTATTGAGTGGATTCCTCTCGTTTTATAGATTAAGAAACTGAAACCTAAGGAGGTTGTCACCTTCTCATAGTTACATAGCTACTAAGTGTACGTAAGATATAAACCCAGTTCTTCCTGAGTTAAAGTCCATTTCTCTTTCCACTAAAGATACATTGTTTCTCAAATGCTTAACAATATTTCAGATCACGTGCGTCTGAGAAGGATAACTTAACACATTGTGTAATTGAATCAAGATCCAAAATTATCATTTTTTCCCCTAGGAAATTTAAAAAAATTTTTAACATTTATTTTTAAAATTTTTTGAGTTCCAAATTTTCTCCTCTCCCACCTCTCCCCTACCCACTGAGAAGATAAGCAATATGATATCAATTATATGTGTGAAATCATGCAAAATATATTTCCATATTAGCCATGTTGCAAAAGAAAGGCAAGAAAAAATAAAGTTAAAATAGTATGCTTCAATCTTCACACAGATTTAATCAGTTTTCTCTCTGGAGGTGAACAGCATCTTTCATCATGGGTCCTTTAGAATTGTCTTGGACCATGATGTTGATTGGAGTAACTAAGTCTTTCACTGTTGATCATCATTAAAGTATTGCTGCTACTGTGTACTATATTTTCCTGGTTCTGCTCACTTCACTTTGCATGAGTTCATATAAATCTTCCCAGGTTCATCTGAAACCATACTGCTCATCATTTCTGATAGCACAATAGTATTTTATCACAATCATAAACCACAATTCGTTAAGCCATTCCCAAATTGATGAGCATCCCATGTTTCCAATTCTTTTCCACCACAAAAAGAGCTGTCATAAATATTTTTGTACAAATAGGTCCTTTTCCCTTATCTTTTTAGGATATAGAACCAGTTGTGCTATTGATGGGTCAAAGGGCATAGACAGTTTTATCACCCCCCTGGGCATTGTTCCAAATTGTTCTCAAGAATAGTTGAACCAATTCGCAACTCTGCCAACAGTGGATTAGTGTCCCTATTTTTCCACATCCCCTACAACATTTGTCATTTTCCTTTTCTGTCATGTTAGCCAATCTGAGAGGTGTAAAGTGGTACCTCATAGTTGTTTTCATTTACGTTTCTCCAGTGACAAAATTATCATTTCTAAAAGATTGGATGGACTACAGGCCAAATCTAGTGTCAAAATTCAATAGGGATAAATGTAAAATTCAACACAAGATTTTAAAAATCAACTATGTGGGTACAATATATAAGGATCATTTAAAGGAGTAGAGGATGGTTAGCTTGGAATAGAGAAGACTGGGAGTGTGGGAAGGAAAATGGATATGATAACTGCTGTCTTCATGATGTGAGGGAAGATCATTTAAAAGACAAATCAGATTTGTTTTCCTTGGTCCCATAGGACATAACAAGGAGCGATGGGTGGAAGTTACAGGGAGACAAATTTCAGCTCAATTTAATGAAAAACTTTCTTAGCAATTAAAAATGTCCCAACATAGAATGGGCTAACTCTGGGAAGAGTGGCTTCACTATCACTGGAGGTCTTCCGATAGAGGCTGACAACCCCTGTTAGAGATGTAGTAGTTGGAATTCCTGTCTAGGTATCACGTCACCTCTGAGGTCTCCTCTTTCTCTGAAATTCTACTAAATGATCACAGGTTACATGGTCTTGCACAAGGCATTTCACCTTTACTGGCCTCAGTCCCCTCATTTGAAAAATGAGAGGGTTCAACCAAATAATCTCAGAAGTGCCTTCTAAAAATCTATTAATCTTTGAAAAGTGGGGCCCCTTTAAGATCCTGATGTTAACAATTTGATGTTCTACCAAGTAATTTCTTTTCCATAAAGAAAACAGTTGAAGCAATCCCTGCTCTAAAAACCATGTGCACAACACTGACCCAGCGATAGGTGTTTGGTGAGTGAGGAATCACGACTTGTTTCCTGTAAGGTAAGGTGACCTTTTCAATGACACCAGTTTGGAGCATAAATAGTATCAGGTGAACAGAGCAGAATCTAGACTGAAGCCCAGGTCCCTTCACGGAGCTTCTCAGATTTCTGAGTTCTGTACCCAAGAGGAGCCAAAACGAGCTGTTCCAAGGCTGAGAAGCACTCCCTCCTTTCAGTCTCATTCATCTCTGACTTAGAACACAAGCTCTCATCTGACTGGAAGTGGAGAGACCGCCAGAAATGTGCGAGGAGAATTTGAGCAGACCCACAACCAGAGAGGGATTTATTCATGTGCGCTGGGACCGACATCTTCAAGCAGAAACTCTTCACAAAAACAGCTGTTGGTGAACCAGGGTGTTGCTGAGCAAAGGTGACACTCCCAGGAGGATCCGTGTCAATAGCCATTTCTCCCAATGCGGTTTTCCATGGGGACAAGCTGTCTCCACATTCTGACACACATGCCGGATGATGTGGAGGAATGACTCACCAGAGGCTTTGACAATCTGGGGAAAGGGAGGAGCTGGTTTTTCAATAGCTTAGCCTTTAGCACTGGAATAAATGCATAACCTTTCCTCAGAGCTGGAATGCAATTGGTCCAGGTTGGCCTTCCAAGTACTGGAGGACACACTGGCCTTTGGGAATGGTCAGCAAGTTGTATCCTGGAATTCCAAAATTGGAAGGGCATTTTGTAGGTCCAAAGCCTCATCTTACAGATTTTTATTTTAAGTCAGACTCATCAAAAGTAAATTGTTTGTATAGGGACTCCAAGAGAGTTAGCTGACAGAGCTGGGACTAGAACTGCCAATTCAGCATTCTGTCTAGGTGGTGATACCTTATCCGGTGGCAGAAGGAATAGGCATCTAACCCTCTAAGAAAGTTACACAGAAACTTCAAGAAAGAGCCATAATAAACTGACCTTTCTATGCTAAAGCTTTTCATTCCAAGGCCTGGAAAAAGAACATTCTTATAGATGTGATCTGGGGTTTGTTTGTTTTTAACTTTTACACAGAGGAATATTAACTTGAAAAGGTATAGTCCAAAATAGAAAAACTTACTCCCCCAACAGGGGTGAAGCATAATCCTCCTCCTCCTTTTTCTCCTCGTCCTCTTCCACCCCCTCTGCACCACCTCTGTCTCTGGGGAAGGAAAGGGAATTGGATTCATAGTTTGGTTTGATTCTTATAGAGTACAGTCCCAATTTCAAGTCCAAAGCTCCCCTGGGACTGAAGTTCAAGGCATCCTGGCTTGTCAGAGCTTCCATGCTGAGCTGGCTGACCAGCTGTATCATTCTACCTGCAATACTGACTCCAAGGTTGCCATGGTTTGAAATCCCCAGTTTATTATTTTTAAGTTAGAGCAAGTAAAGATGTCTGAACCACCCCAGCTATGCCTTGAAGCTCTTTATTTCCTCACCCATCAATAAATGATTCATTTGAACTAAACAATGACAACAAAATAAAAGTCCCATACCTGAGTATCCTTATACAGTCCACCAGTTTTTTAAGCCCTGTACGGGGTTTAACACTCCAAATCTCATTCAAATCTCCTCTGGAAACAAGTCACTTTCCTCCTTTTTCTTGTGAATGTCTCCCTCTTCCGCCTTTCCCCACCCCCTGTTTTTCTCTGCCTTCCAACTATTCCAGTACTCCATCAGTAGCTATTTGGAGAGGCCATTTATACAAGCAAGGACCCCACACCAGACAAAGTTGTATTGTGTGGCTGCTTGCAATCAAAAGAGTAAGTAGTTTTTTGGTTGTTCGCCAGTTAAAGGGGAGAGCATGTACTGGTCCCTTCTGCTACCAACAGGGACCCCTCATTCTTGTTATTTCCCTGCTGTCATGTGTCCCTGAAACCTAACCCCTGTTAAAGGTGTAACAGCCAGGCCTCCTTCTCAGACAGTCAGGGTAGTTTTCCTCTAATGGAAGCCTCTGTCTCCATATGATAGACAGCTCACCTTGTCCAAGATGATAAGTCTAGTTTCCTGTTGTAAATTGTCTGCTGTTCTTGATCCTTTGGGTCAGCATTTCACAATAGCAGAATGCTTTCTCTTTGTTTTTATTTTATTTCCACCACCCCCCTCCTCCATGTGAACCCTTTGTTGCTGCCAGACTAGTCTACTCACTATCTCCCAAATAAGCCTTGTGCCTTCCAACTTCCGTGCCTACACTCACACCATTATTACATTTCCCTTCTCCATTCCTAACCCCACCCCCAAATTCTCTTCCCTTTAGGATTATAGATTAAGGTCCTGGGAGGGACCTTGGAAAGATCATCTAGTCCAGCCCCATCATTTTACAAATTAGGAATATGAAGCCAAGAAAAGTTAAATGACTTCCCAAAGGTCACACATGTACAGCCAATATATATTTATTAAGTACTTATTGCCAAGAACTGTGGTAAGAACTAGAAATATGAAGCATAAACAATGAATCAATCCCTACTCCCAAAGAGCATACGTTTAAATAGGGGGAGACAAGTACATATAAATACATATGTGTATGTATATATATATATACAACATAAATATGAAATTTATATACATATGTAAAATAGTTTAAAACAAGGTAGTTTTCGAAGGAGGCCATTAGCAGTTGAAAGCATCAAGAAAGGCTTTATGTAGAAGATGGTGTCTGAACTGCATCTTAAGGATTTCATCTTCTTGTTGTTCAATCATTTCAGTCACATCCAACTCTTTGTGAACCCATTTGGGGTTTTCTTGGCAAAGATCCTAGAGTAGTTTGCCATTTACTTCTCTAGCTCATTTTACAGATGAGGAAACTGAGGCAAACAGGATTAAGTGACTTGCCCAGGGTCACACAGCTAGTGAGTGTCTGAGGCCAGATTTGAATTCAGGGAAATGAGTCTCTATCCCTGTACCCTGTACCACTGTATCCAGCTGCCCAAAGACTCTATCAGGCAGAGACACAGGAAGAGTACATTCCAGTCAATACAAAAGGACAGATGTGGGATATTGAGTATCAGGGGTAAGGAACAGAGAGAATACTAGTTTGGCAGGATGGCAAGAAATCAGTGACAGAGCTAGGGTTTGAACCCAAATCCTCTAACTTCAGAGTTGTCTATTACTATCTGAATGCTACCCATTCTCAGGGCTCGTCTCTTATGTGCAGCCTTTGCTGACCAGCCTAGGGCTCAGAAAACTCTCTATCCTTTAAATTTCTCTAATTTTTGTTATATGAATTACTAATCAGATCACTTCTGAAAAAGATAACTTTTTCTAAAGATTTGGCACTTCATTCGGTATCTAGTTCCTTTGAGCTTAGCAGTCTCTCTTGTGCTAGACTTTGTAGCTGCTGTGGCTAGAACATAGCTTTCTTTGATTCCCTCTTCATTGTCTCTTCCCATAGATACTACTCCTCTTCCTTGGAGGCACTATGATTATGCCAGAGTATTGGGGGATGTTCTGCATAAAAGAATATGCCTTTCAGGATGGAAAGAAGAAATGTTATTCATCTAAGTTCTCAACTATAGAAAAAAAAATTAAGCTCACAAAGCCCTCTCCTCACAATAACTCCATGAGGTTTGTAATTATTATTACCCTCATGTTGCAAAGGAGGAAACTGAGGCTCAGAGAGATCAAATGGCTAACCCATGACTCACATAAACAGAAAATGTCAGAGCCCCTGTTAAAACATAGGTTTCTACTGATTTCGGGTCAGGGTCTCTTTCCATTATACCACACAGCCTCTCACCATTCCAGGTGAGCAGAAGGGGTTGAGTAAATGCAGACTGAAGGTGAAAAGCTTCTCTTAGGTTATGATAGAAAAGAATCTTGCCCCAACTTAATCCTCCCTCCCCCAACTAAAAAAGGAGCTGCTCATCTTGGTATATCAAAAATATTTCCATTGGCTACACAATAAATTTGCCAGCACTTGGGCATTTGCTTAATCAAGTATTATCAATCAAACCATTACTATGTGCTAGGCTCATGATGGGCATCATGAAGAATGCGATGAGGTATAAGGCACAGTGCCCCTAGGAGAATTTATAATCTAGTTGAGAATATATGATGTATACACCTGAAAACACAGCCCAAAACACCAGCCCCTTTATATTAAGAATCAAATGAGGGGGCAGCTAGGTGGCACAGTGCATAAGAACACCAGCCCTGGATTCAGGAGGACCTGAGTTCAAATCTGACCTCAGACACTTGACACTTACTAGCTGTGTGACCTTGGGCAGGTCACTTAACTGTCATTGCCCTGAAAAAAAAACACCAAAAAACAAAAAAACCAAAACAAGAACCAAATGAGAAACCAAGACTGTCACCTTAATGGTAGTTCTAAAGAAACAGAGATAAATGTGGGATGGACTAAGATCAAGGAAAGCTTCACAGAGGAGACTTAAAGATTTAGACCTGGAAAGGACTTTGGAGGTCAAACAAGCATTTAATACATGACTGCTCTGTGCCATGCACTGTGCCTATAATCAGATATGGAAAGACATAAAATGAAAGACCTTGGGGCAACTAAGTGATGAAGAGGATAAAGCACCAGCCCTGGATTCAGGAGGACCTGAATAGAAATCTGGCCTCAAACACCTGACATTTACTAGCTGTGTGACCCTGGGCAAGTCACTTAACCCTAATTACCCTGCAAAAACAAAAGATAAAATGAAATAAAATGAAAGACCTTGGTCTTGAAGTTCATCTCAGAGGGAAGGCACTAGCATTAAGGGGGACTGGGAAAGGCTTCTTTCTCGTGGAAGGTGGGATTTTGGCTGAGATTTGAAAGAAGCCAAGGAAGTTCTGAAGTGGAGGTGAGGAGAGAAAGAATTCCTTGCTTGGAAGACAGCCAGTGAAAATACCTAGAATCCAGAGATTGAGGGCACTATGCAAGGAACAGCAAGTCAACCAGTGTTGCTGAATCAGAGAGAACTTGGAGGGGAGTGAGATGGAAGAAGACAGGAAAGATAGGAAAAGGCCAAGTTATAAAGAGTTTCAAAAGCCAAACAAAAGATTTTGTATTTGATCCTGGAGTAACAGGGAACCACTGGAGTGTATTGACTATGGGGATGATATGGTCAAACCTGTGCTTTAGGGAGATCACTTTGATAGCTGAAGGGAGGTTGAATTGGAGAGAGAAGAAACTTGAGGCAGGGAGGGAAATCAGCAGACTATGACAATAGTCCAGTGAGGTAATAAGAGCTTTCATCAGAGCTGTGCCAGTGTCAGAGGTGTAGAGAAGAGATGTTGAGACACTTAAATTGTGAGCCTGTGTAAATGAGAGCAAGGTGGTGCCCTTGACACTTAGGAAGAGGGAAGCCTTGTTGTCAGTTTGAGATGTCCAACAGACAGCTGGAGATACGAGTCTGGAGTTCAAGAGATAGGGTTGGGGCAGCCAGGTGGCCCAGTGGATAAAACATTGGCCCTGGATTCAGGAGGACCTGAGTTCAAATCTGGGCTCAGACACTTGACACTTACTAGCTGTGTGACCCTGGGCAAGTCACTTAATCCTCATTGCCCTGCCTAAAAATAAAAAAAAATTTAAAAGAGAGAGAGGTTTAGAATGGATAAAGAGATCTAAGAACCATATGGATAGAGATGCTAATTTAATCAAGGATAGTAGTAGATGGCTCAGTGGTTAAAACACCTATCTTGGAATCAGGAAGACATGAGTTCAAATTTTACCGCAGACATTTTACTAGATGTGGAACCTCCGGCAAATCACTTACTGCTGTTTGCCTCAGCAAACAGGAAGGTAGCATATGGACTCATTTTATGAGATGGAAATGACAAGCCACTTCAGTAGCTTTACCAAAAAACCAGGACTGATGCAACTGAAGAACAACAACAACAAAAGCTAGTAGTATAGAGCAGATATTCTTGAATTTTTCCCACTGGTGACCCCTTTTCACCTGAGAAATTTTTACATGACCCTGGTTACATAAGTATAGAAAATAGGTACATAGAATCTTGTATTTTTGCCAAATTTTTTTGCAAGCCCTCACGTTCAGTTACACAACCCCATATGAGATTGCAACCCACAGTTTAAGAAGTCTTGGTATAGAGAAGGAAGAGAAGAGAACCCGGGCACAGAACTTTAGGGAATATTCATAGTTAGAAGATCTAGCAAAGATGGAAGACAGCCAGGAAGGAGTAAGGTTATGGAAATCTAGAGTGAAGAGAGTATTAAGAAGAGGATGATTGATAGTGTCAAAGGCTGCAGCAATGTTTTAAAAAAGATTAGGATTGAGAAAAAGGCATGAAATTTAGAAATTAGGAGATCATTGGCAACTTTGGAGGGAGCAGTTTCTATTAAATGATAAGGTTAGAAACCAGACTGCAGAGAATTAAAAAGAGAATAAGAAAAGAAATGGAGGCATTGTTTGTAGATGGTCTTCCTCAAGGAGTTCTGTCACAAAAGAAAGGGGAGATATAAGACAGCCTCTAGAAGAGATAGATGGAACAATGGAGAATTTTGTGTTGGCATTTTTTTTTTGAGGATAGAGACATGGGCATATTTGTAGGCAACAGAAAAGCATCCAGTAAAGATGAAATAAACCCTTATTAATCATGCATTCGACAGCTGTCCCCATGTCCTTCTAAATAGGAGTTGTTGGGAGTAGCTATGTGGTTCAGTGGATAAAGCACAGGCCCTGGAGTCAGGAGGACCTGAGTTCAAATCTGGCCTCAGACACTTGATACTTACTAGCTGTGTGACCCTGGGTAAGTCACTTAACCTTCATTGCCCTGCAAAATACACAAAACCAAAAATAAATAGGAACAGTGGCCTTTTGCAATACCCTGCCCCTGTGATGTGGCCTGTGTTGGTAGCTTGGCCAAACTCAGGATGTTTTTAGAGGCTGCTCTCCAACTGACTTTATACTCATCAGTGAATAAAGGCATCAAAGAGAAAAGAAGGTTGGGAGTAGGGAGTAGGGAATCATGGTGGAAGGGAGGGGGAGGAGGTTGTAGCTCAGTGAGTAACTAATACTACATAAGTTAATAAAAGAACCTAAATGATTTTAATAAGTCCCATGCTTACTCTGTAATTGTTCCACACAGAAGGTGGAACACCTGCATGCAGGATTCCTCTTCTGCACCTTCCCATCTGGTTACTAAGTAACATTAGGCTAGAGAGAATGAAACTCTTGGACTGGATGCAAAGTTTACTTTTTCAATTTGGCCCATATGCCACCTCCCACCCTCCATGTCTGGGTACTGCAGGCAGCAAGCAGACCTCCAGCTTTACCTGAGTGCTAGCTACTGAGGTATCCATATCTTACTCAGACTTTTAAGTACAGGTACATACAACACTCTTGAGGAAATATGATAAGCTGCTTTCCTGAAGGAGGTCAGTAGACACATTTCCCAACTTTCAAAAGGAACTGTTTGGGATAATTAATCAACACATTCCCACCACCAAGAGTTTGTTTTATATCAGAAGACTTATAATTAAAGAAACAATAGCAGAGTTTTCTTCCTAAAGAATGCTAATTATGTTTGGCACCTTGACACATCAACGATTCTTCCCCAATATTTATAAATCAAACAGGAGATGTTTGCAGGGAAAGAACTCTTTGCATAGCCCAAATGAAGTGATCTACAGAGAACTGCCACTGCTTAAAACGGAGAGGGTCATATTTTCAAAACAGGTTTCCAACAGGCCTTTGAAATCACTTTTATACCTGTAGATAGCTGGACCAGCAAGGAAATGCATTTGCAATTGCTAAATTGTTCTCCCAATTGCTTAATTACACCTTCCAACCAGCACCTAATTTGCTAAGGGTGCAACTTAGCCACCGTGGGTGTAATTACCTGCTAGGGACACCACTTAGAAATTCAGAGATTGTGCAGGTGAAACCAGCACAGCTGCACTGGCAACCTTTCTCTAGGGCAATCTGTCCAGGAGCAGGGGAGCATGGAAAAGGATCCCTGAAAGGAGAGGTCTAGAAAATCCTTGGGCACTTGGTCAGTCACCACAGGATCAAATGAGATCAAGTACTCATAGGAACTTTGGAAAATATGGAATGCTAATGAAAGTGTTGTTCTGTAAGAACCACCCAGAGGTACTCATGACTGCCAAGCAGACAGCAGCTATGTCCAGGGGCAAATGATTGTCCTACTTGTGGGCATCTCATGAGGCACTGTGGTAGGAAGGCACATGCTGATTGCCCCTTCAACCCACCTATCTACGGACTCCCCAGAAAGAAGTTTTGTTTGGTAAGAACTGGTGCTAGGGGTGGATATGAGCAGAGAGCATGGCCTGTAATGTGGGGGTGCAACCACAAAGACACACTGCCGTGTCCTTCTTCCTTTCTAAGGAATGGCAATCTTTTTAGAAAAGCCCTTTTCCATTCATCTATAAAGACTTTCAATTCAACACAACACACACTGAAGCAGCTACTATGCTGAGCAGTGTGCCAAGCATAGGGGGTGTGTGCAAAATGAACATGGGTACTACTTTAACTGAGTCCTAGAATAATAAAACTGGAGGAATCTTAATGATAATCTAGTTAAACCTCCTGAATTCATAAATGGAGGACATGTCCCAAGAGAGGTTCAGTGACTTACCTCAAGTCACATAGCAAGTTGATAGAACTAGGTTGGGGGCAGCTAGGTGGTGCAGTGGATAGAGCACCAGCCCTGGAGTCAAGAGGACCTGAGTCCAAATTCAGCCCCAGACACTTGACACTTACTAGCTGTGTGATCCTGGGCAAGTCACTTAACTCCAATTGCCTTATCAAAAACAAAACAAAACAAAACCAAAAAAACCTAATAAAACTAGGTTTCCTGACTTCTAGGCCCAGGCATGGTCCAGGAGTTGTAGGTCACAACAGCATACTCTTGCTCTCAAGCATTATGATTAGCCCTTCTGCTCACAGCAGAGTAAGCTATCACACATGGCCCAAGCTCTAGACATGCCTATGCACCCAAAACAGGGATTTCCCTGGAATAGGTGATACATGGAGGATATTTTTTATTACTCAGTCACTTATAATCTTGTTTATCCTATAGGCAACTGGGAATCACAAAAAGGGTTTTGGACAAAGGAAACGGTCAAGTCTGTGCATCAGGAAGAGTGCTTTAGTGGCTCTATAAACCACAAATAGGATAAGGAGCCATTAATCTGGGTGAAGATGAGACTGAGGGTCTGGCCTAGGGTGGTGAGAAGGAATGGAGAGAAAGAGGGAAATAGAGCAACCATAACTACTAGCATTTGAATATCAGAGTTATTGAAGGTTTCCATCTGCACATCAGAGTACACTGAAATGTAGACTTAGTTTTACCATTCAAGTTCTAGAAATGCATTCTTTCAAGGCCTAATGAAAAGATTAATAATAATAATTAATAATAATAACAATAAACCCTCCCTTAAACACTGCATGAGACGTCTTCCAATTCTATAGGGAAGAGGCAATTCAGTCCTTTGGGAATTTAGCGTGTTTTTACCCCCATATGCAAGTAGAAATAGTGGCCTGGCTTGATAAACACTCCTATAATCCAAAAAAAGGCTTCCTTTTTTCCTGGGGCAATGAGGGCTAAGTGATTTAGCCCACAGCTAGTAAGTCAAGTGTCTGATGCTGGATTTGAACTCAGGTCTTCCTGAATCCAGAATCAGTACTTTATCCACTGCACCACCTAGCTGCCCCCAAAAGGCTTCCATTTTTCATTTTTGGGTTGGTATTACTAATTTATTTTTTCAATAGATGGAGACATAATCAGTCCTATCTACTATAGCCAAGGAGCAGTGTGTTGAAAGCATCTCTGCCTACATCATCCCAGCCTCATGGATATAACAGTCTTCCTGTTAGCAGAGGGGCTTCTTTTGGTAATTGATGAGTATAGTCTGTTGTTCAAACACTGAGGCAAGAAAGCGTGGGCTCTCAAGCATTTTAGAGTCCCTTAAAAGTACTTTTGAAAGCTCTCAAATACGCTGCTTTGTCCAGTTTGCATCCGGCTTTTTTCTTTTTGTTTCATATGCTACGCACTCTCCTACCACAGCCACCCAAAATTAGTGTGTATTTTTAGTTCTTCCATTGAATTGCTGTTCATGGGTTGCTTCCAAAATTCCTAACACTCTTTCCTTCACTAAGTTCCCTATAAACTGCAGGTGTTCTTGCTGTGTACCATGACTTTTATGGGGTGGGGTAGGCAGACTGGAGGTGACAGAAATGGGTGGGTCCTAGAGACTTTACCCATGAGCAGAAATGCATCCTTTTGGCTGGTGAACCTTGGTAAACAAATGGAAACAATGAAATTCATCTGAGGAAGTGGTGTTCTTAGGAAATAGAGAATCACAAAGTTGATAAGCTAACTCAGAGCTTATCTAGCCCAAATTCTCATTCTGTGTGAAAATCTCTTCATAAGGTCTTTCATCAGTTTTCAGCTTACTTTTTGCAACATTTGCCAGTGATGGGAAATTCATCCTTCACAAGACAATGGATTTGATTAGGGAACAGTTGCTAACACCCTCCCCCACCTTCCTGGAAACTACTTTGTGTCTCCTTTGTATTTGCTTTTATGAGCACACAATATGCTAAAATGTAAGCTTCTTGAGGGCAGGGACTGTTGGGGGGGGGAGATGGTTGTTGCCCCCATTAGTCCTTGTCACACAGTAGATGGCTTAAAAATACTTGTCAAGTAAACAAATAAATGAACATTTCTAATTTTTAAAGAATTTACTCCAAATCTCCCTATAACTTTCACCTCTGACACCTGAAACAGAACAATGTATTCCAGGAATGGTTGGACCAGTGTAGCATACAGAAGGACTATTCTGGACATTGCAGTCTAAGACTATATTAGTTTTTCTGGCTTCTACACAGAATTATTGACTCATGTTTGGATGGGGACCCCTCAGCTTTGCTACAAGGATGAGGAGCTGGACTTTTGTGCTATGGAGTTGACATTCATAAACAGGGCAGGGTATTTAATTGGTGAGGCTAGGAGTCAGTGGAAGGGATATTGTGAGAGGTATGAGTTACACTTCTCTTCTTCTTCTCTTCTCTCCTTTCCCTCTACCACCATTCTTATAACAACAGCCCCCAGGACTATTGTGAGAAAGTCATAAAGCAGACCTGGGGAGATTTGAGTTCATTTTGCCTGCCTCCCCCCCCAAAAAAAAATTGATTGAAGACATCACTGTAGGCCTTTTGAGCAAAAAGAGTATAAATAGTTTTTAGCATTTTGGAAAAGAACTCCTGAGACCCCAGAGCTGGCACATAGTAGGTATATTTTAAACGTTTATTGACTGACAGGTTCCCAGTGCCTGACACATAGTAGGTGTATATTAAATGTTTATTGACTGACAGACTCCCAGGAACTGATTGAGTACTTTTAGCCTTCTTGGTGATTTTAATAGTCTTGGGAACTTCCTTTACTTGAGGGGTCTTCAAATATGTGTTTAGTTGAAAGACTGTTTAAACCCTGAGGCTCAGAGTGATTCATTGCAATAGATATAGCTCTGTTCCCAGGACACTCATCCTATACTTGAGAGATGTTTGTTTGTTTTAAATACAGTGTAGGACTAGAGTTATTTCTTTCATGCATCCTATTGTTAGTTATTCCCTTAGGTTCCACCCTGTGGAATGCTTATCCTGTCATCCACTGTGTATTGCATAGCCATCCTACTATCCATGTAGCATGGAGATTGAGTTAGCATGGGCCTCAAAGGCTATCCAGGGCAAGTCTAACCCTCATTTTACAGATAAGGTCGAGGCCTGAGAGATGAAGTCATTTGGCCAAAGTTACACAGGCAGTTGAGTCATGGAATACCTTCAGTCAGTGAAGAGTTAGCCTCATTGTTAGTCCTTTGGGATTGTCTTGGATCATTGTATTGCTGACAAGAGTTGTCATTGACAGTTCTTCATTGAACGGTATTGCTGTCACTGCGCAACATTCTCCTGGTTCTGCTCACTTCACTATACATCAATTCATATGAGTCTTTTCAGACTTTTCTGAAATCATGCCCTGCTCATCATTTCTTATCCAGGTGACATTTCTGAGGAAAAGATCTAACACCTCTGAAAAATTGTTCTTTGAAAGCCTGAAATTTAAAGCGCCCCCTCATTGTAACAAAATGATACTCCCAACTTACTGGAAGGATCAGTGATTTTGTCAGTGTGAACAAGTACCTCCACCATGGCAGGTCAGACAGTAAGTCTATGACTTAGTTGGTAACTCCTAAGTAATTGTGAGAGGCTCAAAACAGCTGAGTATCAACAAAAGCAAAAACAAAAAAAGCTGAGTATCTTGTTCAGGGTCACTCAGCTCATGAATCAAAGAAGCAAGATTTGAACCCAGTTCTTCCAAAATCCAAACCCAGCAGTCTACTATACCTTTCTGACCCCATATAAAATCAAAATAAAACAATATGGATTAATAAGAATAATCTTCCACCAAAGTCCTTCTCCAATTCCCCCCTTTTTTTTTTTTTTTTAGTGAGGCAATGGGGGTTAAGTGACTTGCCCAGGGTCACACAGCTAGTAAGTGTGTAAAGTGTTTGAAGCCGGATTTGAACTCAGGTACTCCTGACTCCAGGGCCGGTGCTCTATCCACTGCCCCACCTAGCTGCCCCTCCAATTCCTCTTTATGGCATGGAAGTAGATTGGTTCTCAAAGGAAAAGCCAGTAGAATATAGAAATAATAATAATAAGAGTAATAACAAATAATAGCTAACATTTATATAGTGCTTACTATGTGCTAGTTACTAGCTAAGTGCTTTATAAATATTATCTTACTTGATCCTCACAATAATCCTTCAAGTTAAGTGCTACTATTATCCCCATTTTACAGATGAGGAAACTGAGGCAGACAGAGGTTAAATGGCTTGCTCAAGGTCACACAGCTAGTAAGTTTCTGAGGCTGGATTTGAACTCAGGTCCTCCTGACTCCAAGATCTGAGCTCTACCCACTGGACCAACTAGCTGTCCCTATTTTAATTTTTTTTTTATTCTGAACTTAAATACCAATTAAAATGAGCATTTCCATATGCTCATTAAAACCGAATTTAAAAGTTTGCACATGAAACTGTGACTCTCATATATTTTTGTCTCACCTGCACCAGTTAGACATCTTAAGGAACCAGGAACACTGAAGTTGTTGCAGAAAATTCTCTGCCTAGACACTTGTTTCCTCATCAGTGGAGGTTCTGGGAATTTGGGTTTAATGTAAGGGAGAGTTTCCTAATAATAAGAGCTTTCCAAAAAGGAAATGGTCTTCCTCAGTAGATAGGGAGCACAGGTGCCCAAGGAAAGACCACTATGTCATGGATGGATTGGGGTAGAGTTACTTGACCTCTAAGGTCCTTTCTAAATTTGAAATTCTATGAATCCATAATCCTAAAACTATGAAACATCTGCAAAAAAAGTAAAATCATTTAATCTTAGGTTGGATTAATATAACTATGATACACAAAATAGTAAACAATTGCCCCCATTGTATTCTGTGGTCAGACTACACCTGAACTATTTTACTCAGTCCTGGATGCCCCATTTTTAAGAGGGATATTTTCAAACTGGAGTATTTGTCATAAAGGCAACCATATTATTAGGGAAGCGTCTGGAAGTCACATTCTAATTAAACGAGCTGGAAATGTTCATCTTTGGAAAAAAAAAAAAAGAAGGCACGAGGACAACATGACTGGTTTCCCTAAATATCTGAAGAACTACCATGTAAAAAAAAGGTATTACATTTATTTTATGTCAAAAGAACAAGTCAACAAACATTTATCAAGTACCAACTTTGTGCCAGGAACTGTGTTAAGTACTTGAGAGACAAAGAAGGGCAAAAACAGACTGTGTCCTGAAGAAGTTTACAATCTAAAGAGAGAGATGAGATGTAAATAACAATTTACAAACAATTTATAAGGAGGGAGAGAATTCCAGGCATAGGGAATAATCAGTGAAAATGCATGAAGTCAAATAGAGTGTCTTGATCAGGAAAGGCAAGGACACCAGTATCTTTGAACTGTAGAATATGCAGCTCCAGATAGTCAAACTAGAACCAAGGGATCTTAGAGATCTAGATTTTGCTTAATACATTGAAGGATGTTTTTCTTAACAATCATATCTATAAAAAAAAAAAGTAAATGGGTTAACTTGTAAGAGAGTAAGCTCCTAATCAGTAAATCAGTTAAAGCAGGGCCTTGAAGTTGTAGAAATCTTGTAAAGATTCCTCTATGGGTGGAATGTCAGACTATATGACGTCTTAGGTCCCTTCAATCTTTGAGAGTCTGATATGATGAAATTTCATCTCCAGACTGAATGATTGTCACATACTTAGCCCAGCCTGGAGAGTGAGCTGATGACTCTTCATAGCTCTGCTTCAGTTAAATCCAATTCATTTGTAAGTCAAGACATCACTCTGCTGGTGTCATTGGTTCTCACTGAGAACAAAGGACAAACAACAACAATATCAACCAGATTAATATGAGAAATAAATTATGCCCATGAAGACAGTGACAAAGGTATTATTCTCTCACTTACTGGGGAGAAAAATCTTCACAACTTCCAGGGAGAGAGGAACATAAGCCTAAATCCCTTTTTCTGGGTTCTTGGAGTGATTTTACATGTTCCAGTTGGGTATTGCAAAGGACTGGGAATGATATGGCATCAATTTAATAAATAGTACTCTTAGAGACATCCTATCACAATAGAAGATTTCAGTGATATACAGTAGATTGAACACTTGGCTGATAGGGTCTATACTGAAATAATAAGCGTAACTCATCCCTGACTCATCTGAGTAATAAAAATGTAGGCATAATGATAGCATAAAATAATCACGAAGCTACTGTCAGATTCACTCATACCCTTTTGAGTGAGCTAAGCTCATGTAAGGCAATAGCCCAGTGATTACACAAGAATAGGTGAAGATGTCCATTGGCATATACATGCTGCATGCCCTATCATAGTTAATAGTTGACCTGAAAAAAGCTACCTTGTAACTGGAATTTAGTCGGTTAGGGTAGAAGGCTGATATTCCTTTGTGGAAAACTGTTCCTGAGAAGTTCCAAGCATTTCCAGAATAATGGCCGGAAGGGAAATTTGGGGAGCAACTTGTAGTAGGCCCTGGGTTCTCACCTCTACTATACAATAGCCTCTAGTGGCTGTGTCTGCTTGAGAAGCAATTCAATCATTGAATAGATGCTTTTCAACCAAACAACTTTCCTGACTTCCCTGAGTTGATTTAAATACTGTGATGAATGGAAATAAAGCTGGTTCTGGGGCAGGTCCAGAGAGAAGGAAATGAGGGAATTTCAGTGAGGTGGAATGGAAGGAAAATGAACATAGGTAAGAAAGATCTCCAGTACTCTACAAAGCATTCCAGGTTGACAGATTCATCACAAGCCTCTTGTCTCCCTTCCCAGCAAACTGCTTCACTTTTGTAACATATGGGGCAGAGACTCATTTATAAACACAGAGAACATGCAAATAGAAAAGATGGAAATGTATTCACCTCCACCATGAAAGATCTTCAAGCAGAGACCTCAGGGATGCATTGTAGTTTTTGTTTTTCTATTTTCAAAGTAGAGCTCTGATAAGTTGGCCAGGACTGAATTGTGTGGATCTAGGGTAGCATAATATGAATGTTCTAAAAAACCAAAAACCAAAAAAAATTTGTTTGAATAAAGCATGTGCATGTCTATGCACATGTATGTGTTGTGGAACAGATGCTAGCTTTTTAAATTTTGCCAGGTAAAGTTAAAGGGTTGATGTGGGCTGAAATGCCTCTGAAAATGGTAGGTTTTCAAGAAAAGGATGGATGACCACATGGTGGGGTCACTGGAGAGGGGATTCTTGGTCAGATGTGGTTGGGCTAAATGGCCTCTGAGGTTGCTTCCAATTCCATAATTCTAGTGTGAGACTAGAAATTATTGCCAATTACTTCTGGTTTTATCCTTGCTTTCCAATCTTACAATGATCCATTGCCCTCAGGACCTTGTGGTATCCCCTACACACCCACCAAGACTGAGTCAACAATGATTTGAAATGTAGTTGTAGGGCTCCAGACTGGAATTTCCAATCCTAAAGCCTTCTGGATATTCTTCCTTCATCCTTGTCTTGTTTCTACTTCTCCTTGAGTCAGACTTATGAAGAGACTATTTGTTTAGGATCCTTAAAAAACCTCGCCTTCGGAACTTCAACCTGTTTAAACAAGGAATCAATGATGGATACATTAGACCTCCTCCCCCTCCTTTCATATTCCAAACACCATGTATACACACATGTATATTTGCTCTTCTTTCATCTATTCCTATTTCTTGGGAACTGACAAATGGATCTGTTCAGAAACAAGATTTAAATGAAATCCTATTTTCAGCTTGAAAATTCAAAACCTGTGTTGAGGAAAGAAGGGGGAGGGGAGTTGTGTGTGTGTGTGTGTGTGCATGTGTGTGCGTGTGTGTGTGTGTGTTTAATGTTTTTTTCCTAAACCTCAGCATCAAACCAGTGAGTGGCTCCCACCCTTCCAGAGCTGAATAAATCCCTCTGTGCTTCCTCCCAGACAACAATTACAGAAGGCAACATCTGAATCAACACAGTATCGTTTACTTAAAGAACTGACAGACCTTCCACTTGAACTGTTTTAAATTATTAGACATCACTTTTGTTTTTCATAGAAATATGTAATTGCAGTCATTTATAGAGCCTGCAATGCCTGGCTGGGAGAGGGGAAGAATTAAGCCCCATTGGTCTCCTCCTCCACCTTTACAATCAAGGAGAGAAAGGGCAAGAGAAAGGTGGAAGTTGTTAGACCACCTATTGAAAAGATTCCCGAGTACTGGAGGGAATATTTGCTAGAGCAAAGATGTAACCATCTTGCCTTGAGAATTTTTTTTGGTGAGGCAGTTGGGGTTAAGTGACTTGCCCAGGGTCACATAACTAATAAGTGTTAGGTGTCTGAGGCCTAATTTGAACTCAGGTCCTCCTGACTCCAGGGCTGGTGCTCTATCCACTGCGCCACCTAGCTGCCCCATTGCCTCTGAGAATTTAATGAAGGAAGGAAGGGAAAACTCTGGCCCAGCCTACTCTTGCATCTCTTTTCCCCATTCTCCTAGGGGCCAGGCCCACCTAGTTCTGTCCTCCAGAGAAAGGTGACACTCCCCAGAGAAGAAGCCAGGGTTCCCAGTGTCATAGGGCATCTAAGATTAAGTAGCTAAACATTGCAAGGGACAGTCTGAGCACTTTAGGGGATAGTGACAAGGGGAGGCTTGGGTCATTTGAGCTTCAGGACTCATCAAATTTGAGTTTTTCCCAGTTGCACTGAGAATCCAGGCATAGTGGATGTATAGCAATGTGACACCTTTGCATAGAACCAACACTCAACCAGAGATAAGCACACCTCCATTTACAAATAAATTCATGCAGATACATGAATCCATATATGCAAATGACCGAGGAGATGTATATATTGTATGTATATATGTGTATAGATATATATGTGTGTATGTATGTGTATATATATCCCATGAATGTGTGTTTGTCTGAGTGTGTATATCCAGATGCTTCATCTGAAATCCTTAAACCAGACTTCCATAGGAGAGCTTCCCTTTGACAGGTGCTGACTAGAGAGGCAGGTCAGGGAAGAAGGGGTAAGTTCTAGTTCCTGAGGGAGCCTTTTTTGAAGGTCAAAAAGATGCCCTTTTAAGGGGCAGCTAGGTGGCACAGTGGATAGAGCACCAGCCCTGGAGTCAGGAGTACCTGAGTTCAAATCCAGCCTCAGACACTTAACACTTACTAGCTGTGTGACCCTGGGCAAGTCACTTAACTCCAACTGCCTCACCAAAAAAACAAAAACAAAAAACAACAAAAAAAAAGGCACCCTTTTACCCCACTCGTCCCCTATAGGAATTTTCCCTCATTGTCACTTATCACCCCTTTAAAAAGACTCCAGAATGGATCCTGCTCCCCTATCAGCCCAGTACTTCCCTAAGAAATGCAGCTTGCCACCCCTCCCCTCCCCAAAAGAGACCAAACCATAGTTAAATGCTGGAAAAACTCAACTACTAAGACTCTCACAAGATGATGATAAAAGAAATGCCAGATGAGCTGTCCTGCTCTAGCCAAGGTGGTGGGACCTCTGCTCCTACCTACTTCCCCCCCACCAAGTTCACTGATAGAAGATCTCATGTCTGCTTCTAATTTTCAACACATACACACACACACACACACACACACAAAGTTAGCACTCTGACCTTTAACTACTATTTTAACCTTAATTCATAACTTTATTCAATATAATTGGGTGTTGGAGTCAAAGGGAGACAGGTATGAAAGAAAATGGTCTTGAGAACCCAGGAACAGCTGTTCAGGGAAAGTGAACTCCAAAAAGGACAGCAGATGAAAAAGAAGAACCATTCTTGTTGCATCCTGGATCAATAAGAGGAAGATAAATCAGGTCCCTTAATGAGTAGGATGAGTGGGTAATGATGTGGGGATGAAGAAAAGGGTCTTGACTGGAATAGGGAGTATCTCTGCCTTTGAGACCATCAGAAAATCTCTTCAGATACAAGTTACTGGTCTCAGAACAAGAAAAGCAAAAGCACGATCTGCCTCTTTCTAGGAATTCAACCTCATGACTGAATTCAAAGGCTTTCAAACAAGAATCCCTCTAACAGAGGTTGAGCGGAGCATCTAAATCATATTCAGACAGAATCCATGGGAAATACTACTGGCTCACTAACCTTTTCGAAAGGATCTTTGAAATTTGGGAATCTTTCACTTTAGTCCCCTAAAGAATTTTGAGACCTGGAACTTGGGCCCTCAGAGTGAGGATGGGAGAATTGGCCCATTGAATTGAAAGAAAGAGTAGAGGTGGGGAATGTGTCTGGGGTCAGATTGTGAGACTGTACATGTGTATGTGTGTATATGTATATGTAAACAACACACATATATACCTATCTATGCATGTATATATATACACACATATGTGTGTATGTGGTATATATAAGCACTGATTTGCATTCAGAAGTCCTAGAAGATTCCACACTTGGCTCTACCATTCATTAGTTGTGGACGAATCCCTCAAACACTATGGCTAAGAACATTCTCCTATGTAAAGGGAGGGAGCAAAACCCAATGACCTCTAAGATCCCTTGGAACCTACATCTACTATCCTCACTCATCTCCGTAGTCGAATAGATATAGGAATGGAAGTTCAAACTTCTCATTTTACAGATAAAGAAACTTGAGTAAAGTGACTTGCACAGGGTCACACAGCTAGTAAGGGCTGAGACAGCATTTGAAACCAAATATTTCAGTGACAAATCCAGTTACTTCTTCGCTAAGACATTCTTCCTCTCAAGAAGGTTCACCTCTCATAAAGTCTCACCTCAGATGCCACCTTCTCTATGAGGCCTTCCTTTGATTTCCTCCCTCCTTCCCCAGGATGAAAATGTTTTTTTTTTATATTGTATTATGTTTATTTGTGTACATATCATTTTCCCCCTAATAAATTGAGGCCGAGGAAGAATTTTTCTTTCTCTTTTTCAATACTCAGTGCCTTGCTCAAAGCAGGTACTTAATAACTATTTATTGAATATGTACAAGAAACTGAAGTGTTTTCTGTTTACCAGTCCTAGAGTAGTCAGTCAAAAGGGCCAGACCCTTCAGAATCCTAGAATCACTTTGCTTAACAATTTCTGAAACCAGGAGCAGGAAACCTTGCTAGCTGTTCCTCCAGTGGCATAATGGAAAATGCATTGGTGTTGCTATCAGAAGACCTCAGGCTGATCAGAATTATACATGTATTACCTGTGCAGCTTTGGACAAATCATCGACCTCTCCGAGCCTTAGTTTGTTCATCTGTGAAATGGAAATAACAATATTTGCATTTTCTACTCAGAAGTGTGAGAAAAGTACTTAATGAACTATATAGCTTGTAAACTTCAAAGCATTACTGTTTCCAAAGGCCCAGACTCTCACTCTCCCTTCTGCCCACATCTTTATTTTATCTCTTTTTCCAGGATCCAATCTGCCTGAGGACAACAGGGGTCACACACAGTCTTCAAGGAAGTGAAGAGGAGATAGAATCCCTAAAGACTCACTGACCTTTTTGAAAGGGTCACTGAAGTTTGGAAGGTGTTTTAAGTGAAGTGATCTTGCAGCCTACTCTTCCTCTCCCTAGGGCTGGTGATAGCGCTTCCTTGGATTTAGGAGAAGGAACAGAAAAGGTGTGTGGCTGGTGGAAAATTGGGGGTAGGTTGGGAGAATTTGTAGAAAGTGATGGGGCAAAGTCCAAAGGCCCCTCCAAAAGCTGACACCAGCTTCCAAAGACCCCACTGCTAGCCCTGCAGAGTGACCCTGTTTCAAAACTAAATTGAGCTGCCATTTTCATCTTCTTCCAAAATGTCAGAAGCGTTAGATCAGATTAGGAACTAATCTCTTGCCAAAATTCATTTATGAACCAGTAAGGTTAGGGTGGATTTACTGGGAGAGGGGAAGGGAAGATGTGGGAAGCCGTTATTTCGTTCTGAGTTACCTACAGGGTTAAAAATGAGGGAATGGAAATTGGTAGGGGTAAAGGTAAAAGAGAGAACAAGTAGTGGCTCTTCCCTCAAACATTCCTCGTCACTCCCAACCAAGGCATAATTGAAGTTCTCTTGTTGGAAGATGCTGCCAGGGGAAAAACAAAAACAAAAAACTAAGAGGGAAAAAAATCTACCTTGGTCCCTCGTCTTGTCAAGTAGGGACTGCGGACGTCTGGGAGCATCCCTTTCCAGCCCGAGAGAGAGACGGCTGAAGGACTCGTTCACTAGACTCTCCGGTACTCCGAGAGCCGGCAGCTCGAGTTGGAGTTCGGTCTGCTGCCCGAGAGGCTCTACGAAACCTTAGGAACTTCCTCGGGGCCAGCTCGCCTGGTCCTAAGTTCATCTCTCTTCGCTTTCCTGGACCCAGTCAGTGTCAGGCGCAGGGCCCTAAAAGGTGGGCAGACAGACGTCAGTGAAAAGCAAACAGGGCGAGGGTTAGGGGTAGCGAAGAGGACACAACCATTCTAAAGGGCCCAGAAAAAAGAAAAAAAGAAAAAAGAAAAAGCCCAAATAAACTGGGCAGTACCTTCCAAGGAACTTCGCTTGACAAGTGACCAAAACACAGCCCCTGCCCTGAATGCATAATTACCCCCAACTGTAAATTCCCCATCTAATTTGATATTTGGTCCTTTGCAGAAGCTATAGCCTTCGTAAATAATATACAAAGTAAGAAACCTAATCCAGCCTGCTAGAATGTTTAATTCATCATTATGCGAGCTAATTGGAAGGTGATTATATGGTAATTGCTCATTAGTGGTGTATATTTATCGCTGTACCTTATGTCAAGGCCATGGGAATTGTGTAGAGGCTGTTCTCTCATTTCAAGGATCAGTTTCAGAAGCAGGAGCGAAACGGGCGAGATCAAGTTCTCCCTGACGTCAGGGTCCAGCCAAGTGCTATGGAGACCGGTCCCATACATATATACATACATACATACATACATACATACATACATGTATATGTGTATATATGTATATAGTGTGTGTATATATATATTTATAGGCCAGAGAAAAAACTGGGGGTGGGGGCAGTAGGTGAGGATATGGGTAGTAGGGGATGCCCCAAAAGGGGCGAAGGAGTTAAGCTAGGCCCCTGGCAGATTTTGCCCAGATTGTAAGGGACTTTCTCCATCTCTCTAGTCTTTCCCGGGAAAATTAGTGGAACTAGGCTTTGGTACCAAGGAGTCTTTTTTAGCCCCCCCCCAGCCCTGCACCCCTCAAGGCGCTAACGGGCTGTGTGCATTTTTGTGCAGTCCAGGGTGCTTGCCCGGAGAGATTCCACTGCGGCGTGCCAAGCTCAGGGAGCCGGGAGCGGGCATACTCGCAGACCTGATTCTTTGGGGGTTGGGCCTGAAAGAGAGGCGGGACACCAACGCCTTTACTGTTTCCCCTCTGGCTTGGGCGGGGGAGAAGTGTGAGGGACTAAGGAAAGCACTGGGATTGATTTTACTTTGTAATATGGCACATTGAGATTCAGAGCAACTAGACTTCGAAATTCCCTGCCACCTCAATTTCTAAAGAGGTAGCAAACCTACCCCTATATCCAACTTCCCAATCCAAGAAAATCTCCACTTTTCCTACCCTCAATACCTAGACTCTCAGGCCAGGTCTAGAGGCGGCCATATAAACTCTTAGGCCTGTATCGGGGAGAATCCCTCTTTGCGGTTTGTGCCGAAGTCAAGGGCGTCTGGGGTGTCTAGGGAGGCCCAGGTTGGACTGGGCCAAGGAGGATTGAATTCACACAAGGTGTAAGTCAACGCCGGTCTTTCTTCCATCTTCCCCCTCCCGGCGCCTCAGGTTAGCATTTTCCAATAGCAAGAAAAGTTGGTTAGAGATCGTGGGTCTGAGGAGGGAAAGAGGATCCTTCAGGCCCAGCAGCTGAGATCACAAGGCCGAGTCTCCCTCCCTTCCCACTTCCCCACCCCAACTAGACAAGCGAGCATCCCAACACCTTCTGTGCTCTCAAGTACCTCCCTCTCCCCCTCCGTACACCCTAGAGCTGGGCAATGATAGAGTGACAGGGAGCTCTGGCGCCCCCTCCGAGCTACCGCACTCCTTTGCCCTCCCCCAGGGGCCGTGGCCCCCCTTCTGGGCAACAGGCGATAATGAACAAACGGCCAATTAAAAGCCAGGGCGCTGTTGATTAATAGACCTTTCGCTTTCAAGTGTGACACCGCCTCGGGTTTCCTGACTCAGAGGGTCGCCTCAGGAGAAGCCACCTCCTGGCGCAGGGTTACGGCTGGGGTCAGCGGGTTCTCAAAACTCCCACTTCCCTCTCACTGCGGGGCTATTGGGCGTGGGGGGCGGGGCGGGAAGTAAATCAATTGACAGATCAACGATCAGCGGGCGTGCGGTGAGTTCCAGGGGAAGACTAGCAGCCAGGGTTCCCTTTTCTTCCAGGCCTCTAGACCTTCTAAGTTAGACGGGGCGGACAGCAATTTCACATTTCCTTTCTCCAAGGTCTGTAGATTCTGGAGCTAATCAAAAGGAGTCAATTTCCGTAGTCTTACAAGGTGACATCCATATAAATCAAAAGCGGCTTGCTAGGCTAACAAATATCACGCTTTAAAAAAAAATTGTAAGTTACAAAGGCGGCGCCTGCTTTCTAAACTCAGTGAGCCAGGTGTAGACACGTCGGCGAGGTAGGTGTATGAGGTGTAGACTAACACCGGTACTACACATATATACCCAATTATGCACACAGACACCCACGCACGGGTATACAGAGCCACACGCAAACCTACATACAGCCATCCGAAGGCACAATCAGGAAGAGCTAAGCACATAACTAAACTCAGATTAACATACCCAGGCATACATACTTTTTCCTGCACAGGCTAAGCATAGATATACACCCATCATACACATACATGCAAACACTCAACCATAGACACCTCTCCATAAATAAGCGCGCCGCCACCCAGATACCTATTTAGATGGCACTGTGCACACCATGAATCACACACATAACAAAGTCTATCCAGACACACATGGATGCACGTCCGTGCACAGACTCAGAGCGGCGACCCCCGCCCATGCGTTGAGGGGGCCCAGGGCTATGAGAGCTGAATTGCTAGTTACTTCCTAACCCCTCTCGTAGTCCCAGGGACTTCGGATTGTGGCAACCAGGGGACGGTTCCGAGAGGGTAAGAATTTAACAAGCACTGTTGTGGCCGCTGCAGCCGCAAGGGCCAGGGCTCAGGACTCTTGTTCTTGTCTGTCCAGCTTACAAGTAAATACCGAACCGCGCGGCTCCGGGGATCAGCCACAATCCGCCCCTTTCAACAAAAGAAGCCGTACAAGCCCCTGGCAGCGACCAAAGGCGGCTGGGGCTCCGCCTGGCAGGGGCCGCCGCAGCTCTGCAAGCCCAGGCCCGGAAGCCTGTTGGGAAGAGGCCAGCGCTGGGGGTGGGGGAGTCGGACCTGACGGTAGCCTAGCCAAGCTCCTGAAGCTAAGCTCCCGCCTCCGCAGCCCAGGAGGTGTTGCCCACTAGCAACCCTACGGGTGTTGGGTGAAGAGGGTGGAGGTGAGAGGAAAGAGACTTGACCCAAAATGGATTTCAATACCAAATTTAAACACCCGCTATCCCTGCCCTTGCCCACTAAATCCAACTTCACTAGATCCAGAGCCTCGGCTCATGAAATTCCCTGCGGAGTTAGTTGGACTGCCGCGAAAGAAGTCAAGTCCGCCCTCCCGGGCTACTTTGGTAAATGCCCTGTTGTCCCAAGAAGCAGAAAAGAAGAGCCCTTCTCCAGAGCAGGAGCTGTCCCTCCAATGAATGAACTCGATTCCCTGCCCAATTCTTAATTCGTCAATTAAAAAAAAAAAAGGCCAGCGCATCAGAAACATAGCTCCATCTATAGATAAATGTAATCGGTCCCTAGCCCACACCTCTCCCTCCGCAACCTGCGCACGGACACAGACCACGAAATAACATCTCCCAAATATTTATATTCCACGTTGCGTGGCATCTTGCGTCCACATTAGACACTCTAATCCGGCCACTTTAAATAGATGAATTAATAAAGCAAACGAGGGCCTAATAAGCTGACTGTCCCGGCTGTGAGGCGGGGGGAGCGGCGGGAAAGTGCGCCAAATTTGTTTGCTGTGGATCAAGGCGAGCCGCCTCTGCTCCACTGTCTTTATCTTAATTCCGACTTGAAAAGATATAATTATCTAGTTTGAACAGAGCTGCTATCAAATCCTTCTTTAGGCAGGGAAGGGGGGCGTTGGAGTGGATTGCGGCTTTCTGAGCCGCTCCGTGCAGCCGGAGATAGCGAGTAATGAAGTTGTGGAGGCCCGAGATACAAAGGGCATTAACCTCATTAGCATGAAACCTTTTCTTCTAACCATTGTGGGACCCTTTCAGCCTCCTAATCCCCCCTATTTTCAAAGCTCGGTTTGTAATAAAGCTTTTAGGGTTTTTTTTTTCAAAGCTAATAGTATTCTCTGAAGATTGTATTGCTGTTACGCTACATAGGACTTTAAAAAAAATCTTTCCCCCCTTTCCTTGGGGTAAAAAAAAAAGTATATGGTTCCTACAGAAATAAGCCTTTTATCAAGATGGGAAACACTTTCTGGGAAGACCAGTCTGCTGTTTCACAGAAATCTGCTTAATGTACGAGATATTTGCATCTTTTTGAAGTATTACTCAGATGCAATTCAAAGGCAACTTTGAGTAGTTAAGTTAGTGAGATACCATAGGTGGAAGCTGAGGTTTATTCTTTGGGGAGGGATTGGAATCAAAATGTGCTTAGGGACACTTGGAGGGTGCCCTGGGGACGCTGTCTGGGTCTCGAGTTCCTCGATCCACGGAAGAAGCGGCGGCAGCGCGTGCGCGGGAGGGCACGGGGCCTCCTGCCCCTCAGCAGCCCCTAGCGTGGGTTAGGCAGAGCTCTGAAGGGCCTGCAGGAGTGCGGTGTCCTCAACTCTGGCCTCCCACGACCAATCGGGGCCCCCCACCTTAGCCAAAGGTCCAGGCCTAATGGTCACTCACAAAGTTCAACGTTACAGATTTGGGGGGTGGGGGGGGGCGCGTGGAGCAGTGAAGAGAGAGACAGAACAAGAGCCAGAGCTAGAGGCAGAGCAAATCACAATTTAAGGAGGTGGGGGAGGAGGAAGAGGAGGAAAGAACATTCTCCATCCTGCCCTATAGTGCCCACACGTGCATGGAATTCCTAATCTTAACTTTTCTAAGGCAGAGTATTTAACAAAGCTTGTATTTTTGCAATGCATTGTAACTTCGCCTTATCACAGTGTAAAGGGTAGTGAGATTGTCCTAAATTATGTCCAACTAGCCCCCCTGGATCCATGGATTAAGAGATTAAAGGAAACCACTGGGCAGTGCCTCCTCTTTCCCCTTCATATTCCTGGTATGATAATTGCTTAAACTGATTTGCACTTTCACAAAAGCTCGCAGGACGCTTTGTAGCTCTAACAGAGCAGACGAGGTTTCTCTATCAATGGAAATAAAACTGATTCATGCGGCCTATCAGGATAAGGAGCGAATGAAGCATGCAAAAAACAACTGCGGACCCCCAGAAAAAAAAAAAAAGCTCGTTTCCTCCGAGAGACTAGTTACAACTTTTCTTTAACTCTAAGCGTAGGTTTCTTAGAATTGATGCCTTATAAGGCATCTGAGATACCCTCTCCTCGTCACATCACCTCTGACAGATTTGAGGCAAAGAGAAAGAAAATTTTAGATGGATTTGGTGTCCTGAGTTTAAAGCTTAAGAATAAAGTTGAAAGTACAAGTACCCGGGACTTTAAATGTTGGCTCATTGTTCTCGATTATCAATCCCGCGGGATCTTCAATAACATTATATCTATGTCCCTGTATAGATACATTGCTTTTAGTACTTGAGGCAGGAGGGTCTAAGAAAATTAAATCAAGAGTTTTCGAAAGTTGTCTAACCAAGAAGGAGCCCACCTATTCAGGCACAACTTTTGTGTTCTAGGGTCTGATTAGAGAAATTTTAACCAGAGACAAAACTTTCCTGAAGGAACTCCCTTCCCCCACTCCCGATTTCCCACACCTCTCCCTAAAGAGAAAAAGGACCAGAGGCTGAAATGCCAAAAGTCCAGATGCCACTTGACATCCCGAATTTCTCAAGCCCCCGAGAGAAATAAGCGCGCGCACACACACACACACACACACACGTGCACAGGATGTCACAAAAGTCTTAGCGCAGCTTTAAGCTATTAAGACTTAAAACTGCACCAAGACTTTTGGGACACCATATATATGTATGGACTTCTATGTATATGTATACTTTTTTTTAAAAATCCGCTTCAATTTTTGAAGACGACTACTCTGCGGGCATATTGATAAATCTTTATTGACAAAATATTGACATTGACATACTTCTTGGAAGTATATAGTGTGTTAGAATTCTAACAAATTAACACAAAACACAAAAATATTTACATTCTGGTATAGAAGACATTAAGGAACCATTTGTCACTCTTTAGTAGCTCTAGGATCTTGGAATATAAACTCAGTGCTTGAAAACTTGCCGCCCGATATTTGCCACACTCAACATCAATCCCTCTACAGTCCTTGAGTTTGGGTTTTGTTTTATTTTGTTTGCATTTTTAAAAAGTTTTGAATAATCACTTCGAATGGTTGAACTCTGCCAATTTCTCCAACCACCAAAGTTTAAATTCACTCGTGTTTTAAGCTTCAAGATGGTCGGAAAGGGAATGTTAAAAATTAAAAACAAAAACAAAAACAAAAAACGAACCAGGATTTAATTTTTTTTTCCAGCAAAAGTAAAGATTTTTCTCTTCACCCTCCCCCCACCACCCCAACCCCCTTTCCAGCCTTTCCCTCCCCTTTCATCTCTTTTTTCTCTTTAGAGGACCACTATTGGTGAACGGCTACTTCATTAGCTGTCACAATCACTTTGACGTCAGAAGTTATCAATAAATGTTTACAGACTGTACATTTCTCGTAAAAATAGAAATTAAAAAGCACACAGACCTGTCTTAAAAAGGAAAAAAAGTTACAATTCAATTTCTGTCTTTAGACACCGTTTGCCCAACAACTGGTACATGCAATTCAAGTTTCTGAAATAGGTGT